>NC_138058.1:20551354-20992906 GCF_964194185.1 Rhinolophus hipposideros | reverse complement strand
GTTGTTGTATTGCTGCTAAAACATTTTAATTTGGCATGAGGCAACTATCAGAAAACCATGAGAAAAAACAAATGTGTATATATTTAAAAACCAAATGTGTATATGTTTAAACCAAATGTGTATATATTTAAAATAAGTAGTCTACATTGGTTGCCAACAACAAAAATAGCTTGTCAGGAAAAAAAAAAAGAACAAATAAACAAACAAAAAACCCTCCTCTAATTAAATTTAGTTTTAAAAATATAATAATATAATTTAGTGTATGATCTTCAATTGGATATTGGGTAAAAGAAAAAAAATTAACTTTGTTATAGGGAGAATTGAAAGATTGCACTGTATCGATGTTATACTATTGAGAGTGATGCAGGTATTGTATTCTTGTAGGAGGATATTCTTTTTCTTAAGAAATACATGTTGAAGTGTTTAATGGTAAAGCATAGTGATTTCTTTAATTTGCTCTCAAAGGTATTAGCAAAAATGTCTATGTATGTATATAAGTATGTATGTATAAAAAGTGAATGGAAGCAATATGTTGAATTTAAACAATTGATGGATCTAACTGAAGAGAATATGGGTGTTATTTGGCTTTATCTACTGCAAATGTAATGCCTGTACACAAATTTTGATGGAGTTGTTATGAACTTAAAGTGATCCAGGCCAATTCAGATATGCGTCCCCTGTGATGGGAATCATTGTGCAGCCCACATATGCCTATCAAGGTCTGACATGTCATTCAGTATCTTTGCACCTCAAAAGAGATAGAGGAATGAAAATGTGACTAGGGAATTTAACTGGTGCAAGAAAGGCTCAATTATATCACATCTGTTCACACTACTGCAGAAGTCCAACGGGGCCTAGCCTAGGAATTAGGAACTGAGGAGGGTATGAAGGGCTCACCATGTTTTATAATCTAAATACTGTGTCCATATAAATGGAGCTCTAATTTAAAGTCTATGTATCAAGAGAGTAAAATTTTGTTAGCTCTATGTTAGTTGAGAAGAAGGAAAATTAAAAACAGAAAACATGTTGGAAGCTCTTATCTTTTTTCACCTGTACTCAGATATCGAAAAATATTTAGAAGCAGGTTATAACACAATAAACTATAGTACAGAATACTGCCCTTGTTTTTATATCAGACTCCTCTAAAACAGTAAGTAACAGTAGCTATTTAAATCTGAAATCTATAATTGGGAATCTGAAAGGCAAGAAAGAAGAAAGGAGTAAAGAAAGAGAGAAAGCAACTAAATTACTCCTGCTTAAAGAAGTTAATAACTGGAAAGACCAAGTATTTAGAAATGTATACCAAGAAATGTATACCAAGTATTTAGAAATGTAAAAAAGGAGAACATTCTGGTTTTGACAAATATAATTTTTAAAAAAATTTGTATGTTCTTACATTTTTATTAAGGAATATATTAAAGCAATTGGAAATAAACAATACAAAGGAAAGTGTCTGGAAGAGAGTAATAAAAACTAAAACTAAAATAAATTATGTGGAGCAGATAATATAACTGATAAATCTGAGGAATGTGTCTTTTTTATTATACCAGAAAATAAAAATTAAATCCAAAAACAGCAAAATTATACAGGGTTTTTAAAATGAACAAAATATTAAAAAAAAAACATTAAATACTATAAGATAAGCAGATATAATCTTAGTTACAGAGGTGATTAAGCGAAATAAAATTATGTAAATTCAATGTAATCTCATATTTAAAAGTTCATAAAATTGATGGTTATTAGTGTATTTTTTTAATTACACTGTATTATAATTTATCAATAATTATTGAAATGGGAATCCTAATTAAACAAACATTGTAGTCAAATAGTCACTGTTTCACAAAATTACAATAAAATGTTTGCAGAGTAAATATTTTTGCAATTGCTTGTAATCAAAATCTATAAGCAAACTATGCCAATGAAAAATATAGAAAGAAATCAAAAGATATTTCATGTTTGTGATTTGAAAGAATCAACATAGTTAAAATGGCCATATTACCCAAAGCAATACACAGATTTAATGCAATCTCCATCAAAATCCCAATGACATTTTTAAAAAAGAAACAGAACAAATAATCATCAGATCTGTATAGAATCACACACACAAAAAAACCCTGAATTACCAAAGCAATCCTGAATAAAAAGAACAAGACCAGAGATATCATACACCCTTACTTCAATTTATACTACAAAGTGACAATAATCGAAACAGTATGGTATTCTTTAGATTTCACATATAAGTGAAATCATATGGCATTTGTCTTTCTCCACATGACTTATTTCACTTAGCATAACGTTCTCTAGGTCCATCCATATCGTTGCAAATGGTAAGATTTCATTCATCTTTGTGGCAGAGTAATGCTCCGTTGTATAAATGTACCACACTTTCTTAATCCAGTCATCTACTGATGGGCATTTTGGTTGTTTCCATGTTTTGGCTATTGTGAATAAGGTAGGAATGAGGGAGAAGGTGAGGGGATTAGAAAGCACAAATTGGTTACCACAAACTTACTATAGGGATACGAAAGACAGTTTGGGGAATATAATCAATAATGTTGTAAGGATTCTGTAGGGTATCCAATGGACACTTGTCTTATTAGGGAGACCACTTCATGGATGGTGTAGATGCCTTATCACTGCACTGTACACCTGAAGCTGAAGCTGAATAATAATGAATGTCAACTATAATTTAATGTGTATGTATGTATGTAATATACATATTATATATAGTATACATAATTACTATATATGTATATATTATATATATAGTCACAGTATGTGGAATACAGCATAGGGAATAGAGTCAATGGAATTGTAACAGTTATACAATCTGTTAGTAGGGTTAGTAGATTAGGGTTAGTAGATTGGGGAGAAGGTTTATCACGTTGAGGGGTGTAAATGTCTAACTATTACATTGTTTTGTACACCTGAAACGAATAAATTTTTTTTCTTTAAAAAAAGCAGCATGGTATCACAGACAGATAGATACAGAGACAAATGGAATAGAATACAGAACCCAGAAATAAATCCACATATATATGGGCAAATGATTTTCAACCAAGGAGCCAAAAACATATCAAGGAAAAAAAAAAGCCTTTTCAATAAATGGTGCTGAGAATATTGGAAAGCCACATGCAAAAGAGTGAAACTAGACTGCTGTCTGTCACTATATACCAAAATTAACTCAAAGTGGAACAAAGCCCTAAATATAAGACCTGGAACAATAAATTGCATAGAAGAAAGCATGTAAACTAAACTTATGAAACTTGGGTTCAGAGAGGATTTTATGAATTTGAAAGTCTGTATACACACTGCTTCTTAATAGATAGATAACATTTTAAATATGCATTTATAATATTTATAAAGGTTTTGAGAATATAGAAATAGAACTAAGAGTCACAACAATTAAAAAAACACACTTAATCTATAGCTAATACCTTACACAATGTCTGTGGCAATCTCTTCTCATTTTCTACATGTGATCCAATTCCCTTTAATAGATAGAGTCCTCCTGTGAACCTGAGAAACATATATGTGTTCCTGATGAGGGTATCACTTACACAATGAAAAAGGCAAAATATCAAATATCAATTTTTACTAAATATTTCACTTTTCCTACTGGGATTTCAAAGGTGACATCTAGAATTGCCGGAATCATCTTGCACCTATGACAACAAAAGTCTCAAAGAAGAATGGCAGAGCAGAAATGTGGAAAAAAATCTGCTTTTGATGACTTCATTAAGCACCTTCAGGAGCTTGCACTCCCATTTCTAGAATCTCTCTGGTCCAGTTTTGATTAAAACATAGAATATATCAATATAACATTTATGGGTGATTTAATGTTAATAATAGTGACCATTTAATGATGAAAATAAAGCAAAATAAATGAGGAATCACCATTGTCACACCAACAAATTTAATTAAAAATTATATAAAACATAAGAGGAATAGTGGAAAAGAGAAACCTACATTATCACTTATGATATGAGTGTTCACCATGCAAACAAAATTATTAGTTGAAAAATTACTTGCATTGGTCAAAATATAAAAAAATGAAAAATATACATCTTATCAGATATGACTTCTTGGAAAAAATTAGCATGAATAATATTTCCAATTCTGTATTATAAAAATCTACTAAAGAACCAAGACAGTAAAAATGGGCAAACAGAAACACCAAGAGAAAAGAAATTAAAAAAAGCTAAACTGTAACAAAACACTCTATAATCACTGAAAGTACAAAGTAGAACCAGTAAAAAGTCATAGAGACTAATGAATTTGTGGTAGGGGTATCTGATCGACATTTAGTAAATATCACAACTATACTGTAGATTCCTTTTGACAAGTGAACAAAGGTGTATGTGTGTAGGAAAATTTCTCAGGGAGCAATAATATCTTAGGGTGATCAAACTTTAGGTGCCCAGTGGAAATGCATAACAATTGTGTAGATGGTTTAAGCCTCTTATCTCTGTTGTATGGAGAACCAATGATTTCTGCTAAGATGGTGTAATTATTTCTAGTATCATTATTGAATCTGTATATGATCGCAATGTTTTAAATTCAATTATGACTACTTGTAAGTGTTGAAAATGAAATGGCAGCAGTAGCTAAATGATCAAGATATACAAATCATGAAAGAATTACCATAGGCTTAGGAAAATGGTTTGCTGCTTGAAATATTTACCAACCTTGGAAGACAATTAAATATTATACTGGAACTAGATTAAATATATCTAAAGTCATGGACTTTGGTGCAGTCATTAAAAGTGTCTGTTATGGAAGCCAATAATGGCAGATGGAAGAATGATAGTTATGTAATATGAGAGAAGTAGTACTAAAATAGACAAAAGTGATTGTATAATTGAAATGGTGTAAATAGATGTTATTTAAAATGAATAAAATATAGGATATAGAATATATTTATATACTCTTCATATGTATAAAGAATTTATCAATGTTGACATATATGGGTGTTACATCCTTTTTCTTAAATAAAAGTCAACTACAAAATTCAAACATCTGTATAAGTACTGATGCGAGATTGGGGATAAGGCAGCGAATTCAGGGGGGGAAATGTCAAAGTTTCTAAAAACATTGCTCTTCAACAATCACTGTTTCCAAACAGAAATACTCATACCATCTATAAAGCTTTTTCTGCTCCTGCATTTCCTATTTCTGTTAATGGTACCATGATCGTCCCATGCAGATATGGCCATTCTCTGGGTCACACACTCCCAAACTATAAGGCACTGTATTCTGTCAAAACTTTCCCTTTAACATCTCTTGAATTTATCTTGTTATTTCCATTTCTACTGCCCTTTCCTTAGCTCAAATCACCATATCTCATTTCAAGTACTACAATTGCCAAGCAAAACTTCTCTCTAGTATGGCTTGCCTTTAACTTTTCTTTTCTCTGCTGATACTGTTAACATTCCAGGATGTAAAATTGCTCATGTCACTTCCCAGCTGGATTGATAGGGTAGTTTACATTTTTTAAATATAATTGTTTGCATTTCTACTATATGCCAGCTGCAACTTCAGTTCACATCTTAACTGACAATATATTAAATAGTCATGGATGAAAATATCCAATACCTTAAAGGTGATTGATAGAAGATGTAGTGTTCTCTGTAGCTAAGCGAGGATGCATTTAAAAACCAAAAAAATAAGGTCATCAACTAAACAGTTGACAGCTAACATTTTTTGCTAAATAAGAAACACCAAAATTCATTTTCAAACCTATTTACTATAATATACATATTGTCTTCTCCAAAAGTTCAAAGGAAAAAAAAAATGACACTGCAATTAAAGTGAAAATTTCTGGGAGATTCAGCAATTCTGTAAATGATTTATTTATTAGCTATACTTCATCAATCTGAGTAGTGTATATAGTTTATTTTCAACTCTATTATGTAGTTTGTCTCTTCAGTTTTATAACCCCTAGTAATATAGAATCCAAGTTGAGGCCAGGACAAAGAAAATTTATAGTATCATCACAGTCGTTCTCTATGCATTTGTTTTATCTATCTCTACTTTTTGAGATGAAAAAATATAAAATTTTGAGGTATTACATATCAGACTGATAGTCTCATATCTAAAAAACAGGAGAGTAGAGTGCTATTAAAAGTAAGAAACTCAATGAGGGTGTCAGAGCATATTAAACATCATAGGGGATACAAACTCAGGTTTCAAATTACAGTCACAACCTAGGGCTATACCACCTTTTTAAAAAGTAAGCATACATATTTCAAAATAATTGAAATTCATGTTCTCACATTTTCAATAAATCTTTATATTTAGTAAAGATTTAGTGGATTTAGTACAATGGTATAGCTTTATTATCACAAATACTATTACTTCAGAAGACTTCTACAGACAGCAATAGTTACAGAATATGTTTGCACTTGTGGTAGATTATATGAATTAAATAAACTCTGATGAAATATATGGGTATATTAGAATATTAATTTTTAAAACAATGGACTTCAACACGTGGATGAAAGGATAATGTATTTGACCACACATCCATTAAAGCTTGTAAATGTCTATGGACAATTTTTTGGATGTAAGAGACTGGACATAAACTGGCAAAGTTAAAGAAAAATAAAATCTCTGGTTTCCTGCTCCTATAAGATAAAAACACCTTTTGAATAGCGAGTTAATGGAAATCATTCAATAGTTCATTAGTCACAGAAGAAAGAGACAGGTACCAAACATTATACATATAAATAACACTCATTTGGGTATGTCGCTGGCATAAGTGATTTGTTTTTCAGTTGTAGGTAAAGTGTTCGTTGGGCTCCGTTTATATGCATGCCCATACAACCCCTGACATATTTATAAAGGTGCATGTACCAGTCTGTATGTACTCATGGCAAATAGTAGACTCAAAGGGAAAAATTTACATGGAAAATTACTCCTTCCATTTCTTCACTCTTGTACATATGGAAATATACTCAAAAAAACAGTGTTGTAATCAGGAAAACATACCTCTAGTTCTGGGTTTCTCCAGAAAAAAGAAAAAAATAGTTGGTATTACAATGAGAAATCCTTTCATACAAATAAATTAATTTGATTGCATGAAACAATAACAAGCACAAAAAGTAAATGAAACTAATTTCTATGTATCTGCAAAATTTTAATTTTGTTGAATCCTTTAAAATCTATTCCATTTTTTTCAGTTTCCATTGAAATCTATTCTTATATATAATTTTTTGAATGTTATAATAAATCAGAAAATTTTTTCTGATAGTTGAATAATTTTTTATAGAGTAAAAAATATGTATGCTCTTGTAAATCATATTTTCTCTCCATATTAAACACAGAAAATTAAGTCAAATAAAGATTTAAATAAAAAGCCCAGAAACACACTATAATTTTTACAAATTATAAATACTTAGCATGTGTTTTATTTTCACAAATAAATATGTATATTTTGTATGTATATACATATACATTTTTATAAAAATGTAGTATGAATATGGTATGGAAATATGGCCAGTATAGTCAGTTATGATTAAAATTTTAAAAATTGCAATATGTCCAAAATAAAAACACTGAAAGATAATTATATACATAAAAATAAAATTTAAGGAAACATCACCAATAACATATTAATGCTAATATTACTGAATATGCATCTTGTTTTATAATAGAGAAGATTTTCCTAAATAGAAGTAATGGGAGAATAATTAAAGTAAAAAGAGTTTTAAGTTGCATAATTGTATAATAAACTGTAATTGCTTTTAAGCAAAAAAAAGCAAGTGAGAAGTGACAAAACATATTTACAGGAAATATGAAAAACAGAAGTGCCAAATTATATCACATACATAAAAATAAGCATTTCATGTATCACATTTTATAGAAAGTCCTACTAATTAATACAGGCAAGAAGTAGGTATACAGATGAATAAATGCATATGGACATCAACATGTGTATTAAACATGCTATTGATTTGAAATATAGTTCAGTATTTTTGTTCTCCGTTTTATATTTTTCTCCCTCCATCACCGATGATTCCATTTTGTATGTGAACTATCTATCTATCTATCTATCTGTCTATCTATCTATCTGAAACTTTAACTTGCTTCCAAATATCAGCATTGTACAGAAAGGCAAACTCAGGGAAATGCCACCTCTGTCTCCATTCCTTTATTATGCCCAATTCTCAGCCTTGCCATGCCATTACTACGTTTCCCTACAGGAAAAAACATCTCATTAAGTTTTCACTTATCATTTTATAGTCCTTTTGCATAAATGAACAGATACCAGTATATATTCTTATTTTCCCTGATATATAGGGTTTGGTGCTGGATTGTGTACTCCCAAAATTCACATGCTGAAGTCCTAGCCTCCAGTACTTCATAATGTTACTCTCTTTGGAATTAGGGCCGTTAAGATTAAATGAAGTCATTTGGTGGATCCTGATCCAATCTGACTGATATCCTTATAAAAAGAGGAAATTTGGACACACAAAGAGGCACCAGGGATGTGTGCGCACATAGTACAAGCAAGGAGGCAGTCATCTGCAAGCGAAGAAGAGAGGCCTCAGAGAAACTTAGCTGCCTACACCTGGACCTTGGATTACTAGCCTCCTTAGAATTGTGACAAAATAAATTTTTGTTGTTTATGCCACACAGTCTGTTGTATTTTGTTATGACATCCATAGCAAATTAATATACATAATTATAAAGCATTTATTATGTTTATAGTCAAAAATTAACATTTAAATTTATGAATAAGAATAATTATCAAGGATCATTTATTTGTAAATCTCTCGAAGCCATCTAAATACATGAAACAAGAAAAATCATTATTCAATTATATTGCAGCCAGTAGACATAATTTTATATAGGTATCATTAAAATTAGCTTAGATGAATAATCATAAAATTCTTATGGCTTCTATGCTAATTGGTTCTAAAAAGTTTATTTGGAAAAACAAGTACACATGGAATAGAAAATAAGTAAGTGGAAAGACACAAGTTCTGACAATTATGTTCACGAACTTGCCACTGTGCACTTACATTGGCGGCACTGTACAAATAGCTCAGTAAGGTTTCATAACCTTGGTATATCAGTGTCTCATAGCTGTGTTCGTGTCCATGTGTGGCAGTGTCTTGCTGAGTGGCATTCATTATTGTTGTTGCATGTTTTGTGTGCCATCACGAGAATGTCTGAGAGTGAATTAGAGCAACGAACACACATTAAATTTTTTGTTCAAATTGGCAAGAGTGGAAGTGAAATCAGCGACGTGTTAGTCCAAGTTTATGGGAATAATGCCATGAAGAAAATGGCAGTGTACAAAAGGGTTAAACATTTTTCTGAGGGGAGAGAACACATTACTGATGAAGAGAGGTCAGGGCGGCCAGTAACAAGCAGAATTGATGAAAACATTGCAAAAGTTAATCAAATTGTGCATCAAAATTGTTGGCTGAATGTGGGATGCACAGCAGACCAAGTAAACATCGATAGAGAAACAGTAGGAAAATCTTAATTGAAAATCTTGGCATGAGAGAGGTGTGTGTAGAATGGTCCCCAAGGAACTCACTGATGAACAAAAGCAAAGAAGAGTAGAAGTTTGCCAAGACCTTTTAGAGAGGCAAGACAATGTTTAGGGCCAGATTATCACTGGTGATGAAACATGGGTTTACCAATGCGACCCTGAAACAAAGCATCAAAGTGCACAATGGAAATTAGCTAATTCTCCACGGCCAAATAAGTTCCATCAGTCCAAATCAAGAGTCAGAACAATGTTGTTAACCTTCTTTGATATCAGAGGGATTATTCATTATGAATTTGTACCCACTGGACGGACAGTTAACCAAGTTTACTATTTGGAAGTACTGAAAACGTTGTGTGTGAAAAAGTTAGACAACCTGAACTTTTTGTCAACAATTCACGGCTCTTACATCACGACAATGCACTAGCTCACACGGCACTGTCTGTGTGGGAGTTTCTACCCAGTAAACAAATAACTGTATTGGGATACCCTTCCTACTCACCTGATCTGGCCCCCAATGACTTCTTTCTTTACCCAAAGATTAAGGAAATAGCAAAAGGAAGACATTTTGATGACATTTGGGACATGAAGAGTAATACGACAGTTCTGATGGCCATTCCAGAAAAAGAGTTCCACAGTTGCTTTGAAGGGTGGACTAGGTGCTGGCTTTGGTGCATAGCTTCCCAAGGGAAGTACTTCTAAGGCGGCCGTAGTGATGTTAGCAGTGAGGCATGTAGCCTTTTTCTAGTATTAGTTCACAAACATAACTGTCCGATCTTGTGTGTGTGTGTGTGTGTGTGTGTGTGTGCGTGTGTGTTCACAGGACTGTGAGTATAGCATGGGGAAGATAGTCAATGGTATAACAGCTATATATGGGGGCAGAGGGGCAGTAAATTGGGGGGAGTTATCACTTTGTGAGAGGTGTAATGTCTAATTGTTATGTTGCTCTGTACACCTGAAACCAAAAAAAAAAAAAAAAAAAAATTGCAACATCTCCTCTTGCCAGCATGTCAGCCTGCTGGCCAGCCCTTCAGATTTTGAACTTGTCAGTCCCCAAAATTGTGTGAACCAATTCTTCAAAATCTCTTTCTCTTTCTCTCTCCCTCACTATTTCTACACAGATAGATAGATGATACACAGATATGGATATAGATAGATATAGATATATAGATATAGACATTTGTCTTTATTTGTTCTGTTTTTCTGGAGAACTCTGACTAATACAGAGAGTAAATTAGTACCAACCAATGAAATTTCCACATGAAAGATTTGTGTACAGTATTTTGCATGTAGATATATCAAACTGGCTATGGTGAAAACAATGTGAAATTTTCCAAAGAATACTGAAAGCATAATTAAAAGTTTTGAACGTTACCTGGATGACAATAAGTAAACCATGCCCTCAGATGAAGCTATTTTTCTGTTGTGCTAACATAAGTCAAACTTCATTATTTTATAGCAATGATATAGCAGCAGTAGCCTAGCCTGGGAACTTGTTAGAAATGCAAATTGTCTGGCACCAACCCAGATGTACAAAATCAGCAACTATGGTATCAGGGCTTAGAAAATGTTTTTGAAGAAGTCTTCTGTGTAATTATAATGCATACTGCAGTTTGAAAATCATAGTTAATGAGTAAAATTGGAAACCAAATATATTTTAACAAAGTGCTAGCTTATATTTATCATTAGTTTACTTAGTTTGTAACCCTAATAAGAAATAAGGTCATTATGCCATTCAAATATAGTCTATCAATAATGTACATTTTAAATAAATGATAAGTAAGAAACAAAAATTGAGACTAGCAGGCTTTTGTTCCAAGCCCATCACTAGATATGCCACCAAAGCCACAGGGTATAGTATATGAATATGACACTTTAGTAAAAATTTTGGAAGATGGTCAAAAGGTACAAACTTCCAGTTATAAAATAAATGTCATGGAAATATAATGTACAGAATGGTGACTATATTTCCATTTACAGTATTGTGCATTTGAAAGTTGCTAAGTGAGTAGATTTTAAAATTCTCATCGCAAGAAAATAATTGGGTTGAGGTGCAGCCACCATGGAAGACAGTGTGGAGCTTCCTCAAAAAATTAAGAATAGAATTACCATATGACACAGCAATCCCTCTCCTGGGTATCTACCCCGAAAATCTGAAAGCATTTATTCATAAAGATATGTATGCTCTGATGTTCACTGCAGCTTTATTTAGGGTGGCCAAGACATGGAAACAACCAGTGTCCTTTGATGGATGATTGAATAAAGAAGTTGTGGTATATATACACAATGGGATACTATTCTGCCATAAGAAAAGATGAAATAGTGCCATTTCCAAAAAAATATAAAAGGGTGGCTCTTGAGATTATTATGCTAAGCGAAATAAGTCAGAAAAAATAGAGAACCATAAGATTTCACTGATATGTGGGATATAAAACTAAAAGCAACAAAAGAACAAGACAAACAAAGAAACAAAAACATATAGACAGAGACAATAGTTCAGTGGTTACTAGAGGGTAATGGGGGAGGAGAGTGGTAGATGAGGGTAAGGGGGTCAAATATATGGTGATGAAAGGAGAACCTGACTCTGGGTGGTGAACACACAATGTGATATATAGAAGATGTACTACAGAATTGTACACTTGAAACTTATGCAATTTTCCTAGCCATTGTCACCCCGATAAATTTTAATTGAAAAAAAAGGAAAATAATTGTAACTATGTGTGGTGATGGATGTTAACTAGACTTACGGTGGTGATCATTTTGTAAAATATAAATATCAAATCATTATGTTATACATTTGAAACTAATTTAATGTTATATGGCAATTACATCTTAATAAAAATACTATAATTTTTAAAATAAAAGTCATCCTTGGGAATGAACAAAAAAGGCAACTCTGACTTGATGTCGGAGGGAAATGGCAGTGAAGAGGACATCCAGGTGTCAAAATTGGGAGACAGACATATCTATAAACATGAACGCCTATCTGATCAGAAACTCCTGCCCAGTACCAACCAGAGATGGTGAAAGAAAAAAAAAAAACTTGTGAAAAAAATGTGTGCCTAGGCTCAGGGTACATCAAGGCAGGATGTGGTATGCTGCCAGTGGAGATGGGCGGCTCCAGGCTTTGGCTCTGAGGCTATCTGCTTTCAGTCACACACCAACTTAAATTCACCAAAAGGGTATAAGGAGGGACCTGGACATTTACTAAGCTTCTCAGGTACATATTATCTGCCAAAGTAGCAGATCTCATAAAGGGAAATGAACTAATGGAAAAATACTTAAATAATTGAGGAGTTCAACCACTGTTAAAATGAAGGCGACAAGCTGAGTAGACTTGTGATAGATGAAAGGAAGCTACCGAGGGCATGAAGTTAGTATTTGCAATTATAAAGGTTCACATGGAAATAGCAAGTATAAAAATATATATTTTAAATAAAGAACTGAAAAATGGGACAGAGCCAAAAATAAATTATTGAGTTGAAAGATCTGGTTGAGGAAGTCTTTTCTCAACAGAAAATGATAAGGAGATAAAAAAAAATAAAAGCAAGTTTAAACTACATCGAAGATAGGAATAGAAGTGCCAATATCTATATAGTAAAGTCCAGTTTTTAAACGTTTGGCATTGACAGTTCTATTCTTAGGATGCCAGAGAAGTTTATATTGGACTGAGATTACAGCTGCTAACGATTATGAAAGTTGAATTTTAAAAAAAAAGATATTTAAAGACATTGGAGAGCAACCACGTGGAGGAGAAATGACAGACAATGCATCGCAGGCCTCCTAGATCCTCCTGCATGCCAAACACCAACCATATGAATGATTTCATCCAAGATCACCCAACCTGAAGCTGGGCTAAACTAGAACTGTTTATGTCAATCAATATAGTTAGCACTGTTTATTGTTAAGTTTTTTACTTACATGTGATACATTTGAAGGTTGCTAAATAAGTAGATCCTAAAATTTCTCATGACAAGGAAAACAAAAAAAAACATTTTCTCTCTTTTGTTTTTTTTTTTGTTACTATACAAAGTGATATTTGAATGTTAACTAAACTTCTTGTTGTAATAATTTTGCAATATATGCAAGTTGAATCATTATGCTTCACACCCTAAATGTATACAATCAAGTATGTCACTTATATCTCAATAAAACTGAAAGGAAAAAAATATATTGGTGCAATAAAAGAAGTGTGCTTATTCTGGGAAAAGCTTCACTGACTCTAACATGACTAGCATTCCAGAAGTCAAGTCTCCATATTTTTGTTATGTTTATAGAAAAGGAACCCAGTAATGTCTATGTGGATATGTAATGTTGTACTTTTCTTGACTGAGGAGGTGGTCTTATTATTAAAGGTGCTTAATGGCAAGAGTTGCCAGGGCAATCCAGTTCAATCACCAAGTAAAATACAGAAAGCAAAATATATAAGTGAGAATTTAACTCCAAATAATATTGTTTCAGTAACTACTTTGTTGTGGTTTGTAATGCAGTAAACACTGATACGCAAAGAAAATCATATGTAGCCACAACTATAGTGGATGTAGTATTTTATATTTTCTCCAATATTATATGAAAGTTCCAGTGCCTACAAATCTTTGCCAACAATTCATATAGTCAATCTTTTTTAATTTTAGTCAGTTGAGTAAATGTATAGTGGTATTTCACTGTGGCTTAACTTATGGTTCTCTAATGATTATCGATATGGAGCATCTTTTCATGTCCTTAATTGCACATCGCTAGATGTTTTTTGGTCTGCTTAAATCCTTTTGGATTTAAAAGTGTCTGTTTAAGTCCTTTTGGCCTGTTTTACAACTGGGTTGTTTTCTTGTTACTGAGTTTTGAGAGTTCTTTATAGGTTGTGCACGAGACATATTATTTACAAGTATTTTCATCCAAACTGTGGTTTGTCTTTTCATTCCCTACAAACAGTCTCATTTGAGAAGCAGAAGATGTTAATTTGATGAAGTCCAATTTATCAGTATGTCATTTTATAAATGTACTTTTGTGGTTATATCGATGAAATTTTAGCATAACCCAAGATCACACAGGGTTTTTCCTGTTTAGGGCTCAGGCTAGGGTGATGAGAGCAAGTCACTTCAAGTACACAGTTAACGTGGAACCAAGTCTCAGAGTCATGCAAGGGCACCGGCACTGTCCCCCTTCCTTGTGCCTTCCCACCAGCCCTGAAGTGTAACCTCTATGAAGGCAAACATTCTGTCTGTTTAGCTCTTGTTTATATTCTCAATGATTATAACAGTTCCTGGCACATACTAGAAACTCAGTTAGAATTAGTTAAATGAAAGAATAGAATAAAGACCAATATTTTCAGTTGTATAGAGCCTGTGGCAGGTAAACACAGGATGTTAAAAATTCATTTTTCTCCCATGTGTGAGGTTTTAACCATTGTGGAGAAAGTGGATAGTTAGGTATATCAATCCTAGGAAAAATATATGTTTATTCATAATGATCATGGGAGTAAGGAGTCAAAGTAATTCCAGTTTTCATCTTTATGCTCTTCTACTGGCAATTTTAAAAATAACTATCCATTATTTTTTAATTGTGAGGAGAAATGCAGTGGAAGTTTGTGAGTTGAATTCTACTCCACCAGTATACCAAGGCATAGTCTCACATCCTTTTAAGTGTTAAATGTAACTTTTTATATTCTGAAAAGTGACAGATTAATGTAGTCCATGTTGTATATTACAACTAGATAAAGAGAAAAATAAGAGTGACCCATTGTGCAGTTTCAATGAAGAAAGCCTTGTGTTTTCTCATATTTTAATAGCCACAACTGAATACCACAAATGGGTCTTTAAATTTTTAACTAGGAGCAGTAAAATGATCTGTGTTCAGATCAAGAGAGTTGTCTCCAAAAATTCACATTATTGTACAAAAGTCTATTTTTGTAAAAGGAAAAAGAAATCCCTAGACTCTAGAAAGCATATTGCCTCAGTATGTGCTATTATTTTTATCTAGATACACTCTAAAATACTTTATGTGCTTAGAGCTTCAATAAAACAAGCAGTTTCTTTCTTTTTGTTGTTCTCTTTCCCCTAATATTTCCACCAGTAAAATAAAACCTCCCATGTAATGGGTTGGGAGGTGTGTGGTTTCTCATGCCTCCCGATTTCCTTTATTTTTTCAATTTCCTTTAGGAATGATACACTATTAATTATAATTCTCTCAAAGTTTTCCATTTGGTTTACTTGTTGCCATTATTATTGTAGTTTGTTTTGTTTATCTTCATTTCTTTATTTATTGACTGTTTTCTAATAAGAGTATTATATCTAAATCTTGAATTTTAATTGAGGACCTAAAATAATGATTGGAAAAATGTGTGTGCTTACCATTTTTCAATAAAAAGGAACGTGTGCATATGTTTGTGTGTGTGTGTGACTGTGTGTGTGCAAATATGAGAGGACAGTGTATGATTTTAAGTTATATTTATTTATTTTTTTAACAATTCTAAAACTAGTCATTTGTTATGGTTTATTATAGAATATGTAAGGGTTAACTGATGATAAAATGCTAGCATATCTTTGGTGTTTATTATTATTTTATAGTGTATCAACCTGAATAACAAAGTTACTGGAGCATTCATATTATTTTGTATTACAAATAATTTTAATTTATAAGGAGTACATTACTCAAATCATCTATCTTGTGATTAAACATTAATTCTTTTACCTGGATTTTTAAAGTATCTATTTAAATGGGGTAACTAATAAATAATTATTTATTCAAGTTTTTTGGACAAATTTATGCCTAGGGTCTTAGGAAGTTTAAGTCTACTATTAAGGAATATAGTTAATTGTCTACCAAAAAAAAAAAATTATTTACCATTATCTTTGCTTAATTTCTTCCAAGTGGTTTGTGCACGTCTAACAAATAAAGTCTTTATAAGATCTCTCTTTGGAGGAATGGTGGCTTGATAAACAAACAAATTTGCAGTTAAACAGATTTTTAAAATCCTATAATTGTTTTTGTATACTTTCTTAAGATTCTTAAAGATCTGAGGAGAATGTGAGAATCTAGAGAGATAAGAAAAATACCTCTCAATTAACTTTTGCCTTGAGGAAATGTTAACGTCCGGGCAAACAGGTTTTAAGCCAGTTACCTTCAGGGGAAAGGAGGTGAAGGACCCACTCTTTTTAGGGAACCCACCTATAATGAGCTGTGAACCCAATGGGTCACAAAATTAGGGTGAAAATTAAAGAAACTTATTTCTTCCCTATGATAACACCCACTTCCAGGAGACTGCAACAGTGGAGTAGATTTGAAAAAAAAAAAAAAAAAAAAACAATCCCTGAGAAACTGTGCTTACAGATCAGACCTCTAATGGATTTTTTTATTGTTATATTTATTTATTTATTTATTTATTTATTTATTTATTTATTTATTTATTTATGTAGTAGCTAGAATTATCAATGCTGTAATGAATTGTCACTTAAGATGGTCACTGATTTCCAAAGACTTGATACCATTCTGAATCAAAAGACAATCCTCTATGAAAGAAATTATCTCCATTGCAGGTCTCAAGAAACACACAAAATTATGTTAACATCATTCCATAAAGACAATTAGGAAAAAAAGAATAACAGAAATATAAATACCTAAGATATAGAAATCTTTAGATATAAATTATAAAACAATGAAGTTGGATTTTTTAAATAAACAAAACATAAGATTAAAATATTTATAGAGGAAGTGAAATTATAAAACTTTATATCATGTATTTAAGAAAGAAAAATGAAATACAAAAATAACAGTGCAGTGATCAGTTTGCCAACAAATATGATGCAACAAAAGTGGGAATCTTTGACCTAGAAGATAGATCAGAAGGAATTATCGAGAACAGAGCTCTGACACAAAGATTTGTGCAAGAAAAAGGCTCAGAGATTTAGAGGACAATGTAAGGACTGAGATATATTTATGTGGAATATAAGAAAGAAAATAAAGATTAAAACAGGGACAAATATTCAAAGTAATGATGACAAAGACTTATCCAGAACCAATGAAACACACAAAACCCAGATGCAAATTCACAATGAATCTGAGTTAGGTTAAATAAACATACTTCTACATGCTAAGAGTGAGACAAGAAAACAAACAAAATGAAAGATGAGAAGTGACTTGAGAAGTAGCCTAAGAAAAAACACAGATAGATTATTTTAAAAAATATATTAGTAAGACTGAAGAATTCTACAATCTAATAGAAATCTGAATATACTAGAATTATTTGTCCAATGAGCTGATAAAAATGCGTACCAATCTATAACCCTAAGATTAGTGAATTATTTTCTACAAATGAGGATGTAATAAGAACATGTTTCTACAATATAAACACACAAGAACATACAAAAGAGTTGATTACAGTCTCAATACAGAAAATTCTAAAGTATATAATTCAGGCAGAAGGAGAATAATTACTGATGGCTTTAGAAAATGAATATAGACGCAAAATGTGATAAATATTTGAGTAAATAATAATAAAGCCTTGTGAGGTTTGATTTCAACTAAGACACAATTAAAAGTTACAAAAAAAATAAATATGTAACTTGTAAAGTGTGTAAATGATATAAATTATTTTAAATGTATTATTGGTGAGAAAAAGGAATTTTTAAATTAAAATTATATGTTGATAAAATAAAACTGTGTGCTTTCTTTTTGATGGTTACACATTTAACAAATATAAAACTATCAATTAGTGAAAGGGTCATAAAATTAATGATTAAAAAATCATTCTAAAAGGAAAACTAAAGAGATAAAAAACATGGATAAAATAGGGAGAAAATGCACAGATGAAATACTAGATTTAACTGAATTATGCATATCAGTAATTACATCGATTCTATATGGACCAAATTCTCCATTAGAAAAAAGATTAGAAAAGGTTTATTAAAACAACTACTTAGATATTTATGAATATTAATCAAATATAATGAAAATTTAAAAAGGATGAGTTAATTGTAAAAATATGAAGAATGTAAATTTTAGCAAAAAGAACACTAGAATACACGAAGGAAGAAATAATTTAATAAATTATTGATAAACGTGATGTTTAAACTAAGTCAAGCCACATAGTAGTTGGAAAAAATAAGCTTTCAAGTGGTTAGAATATCAGCAATATATATCGGGGGTGACAAAAAAAAGTATACAAGTGGACATTTTGGTCAACGTTGCCAAAGCAGTAGTACGCCGTAATGAGAAGTGTCTGGGCGTTGCCGGTAACCACTTTGAGAAACTCTTGTAATTGCAAAAGTCAAATATAACTTGTATTCATCTTTTGTTATTGGGAGATATTGAGTATTACAATTTTAATAGTTTTTTTCTTTTTTTACATTGTGTATACATTTTTTTGGCACCCTCTGTATATTTGACTGCAATATGTGACACAGAAATTATTGACAGTATACTGTTATCATGAAAGCTTATATGTAAATACCAAAAAAACCCTCAAATAAATAGAATAATGAGGAAAAACATTTGAACAATACTTCATTGAAGATAAACTTAATTAAAAATAATTATTGGGAAGGTTTTAAAACTGATTGGAAAGAAAGAAATGAAAATTAAATTTCACCCTCCATTAAATTGGCAACATTTTAAAAGTCTGTGTATATGAAATGATTCTGAGGATGTGTAGTAATGGGCAAATTCACATCCTGTTCTTGTAAAACAGTATACTAGTAACAGCACTTCAGAAAAAATGTAGACATTGCTGAAGTTGAGGTACTCATATCTGGTGAACTAGGAGTTTTACTGTTAGGCATAAAACCAAGATCAGAGATTATTAGAATTTATTTATGTGGACCCTGTGGTAATGTAATAACACCTATGGATGACTTCTCAGACTAAATTTTTAAATCAATCAATTAAAATACATAAAATTTCAAAGAAACAATTATCAAAATATTAATATGAAAATATATACACAGAGGAAATGTCAGAGTGAATTTATTCATGTAAATTGTTTGACTTTTTTAAATAATTCATTTGTTTTATATTTACTATATAGCACTAGATGCCAGAAAACAACAAGAACATAAACAATACTTGCAGAGAGTCTTACATGATAGGAAAACGAGAAGCATCCAGTTCTTGGGGATGCGGAATCTTGCTAACTCAGCAGGGTGTGTCTGAATACAGAGAACAGAAAGTTGGGGGTAGGACTACCTCATATGTTTATTTATAACAGATCTTTATGGAAGAGCTCATATTCCAGGCTTATCTTTAAATTCTTAACAAAACTCAAGATCCTGCTCTCTTTTATCAGATCTCCTAATATCGACAGACTATGATATCAAGTAGTAATAAATGCTACAGGAAAGAGGATATGTAATATAGATGTGAAGGACTGAACCATAATGTATAAGAACATCTGGGAAAAGATCATCAGCATTTTACAGAAAGTTCATCATTGTTTACAGTTTTGAGTAGTTCTGAGACAATGATATAAAGCCATAGAACATCAGTGATAATTTATTCTAATGACAGTGGGATGGAAGAGAATGGGGCTATTAAAATCATAGAAATTAATGCAAAGAAACTCAATATTTAAAAGTGCATTTTAGTAGAGTGCCAAATTAAAGAAAAAATAATTTAATGAAAAGATCCCTAAATCAAGAGGTAGTCACACCAGAGGACATGAACAGTGACAGGAAGATAACAAGGCAACAGAGCATGTATGGGTTCTCATTGTATGTACGGATGTCTCATAGGGTAGATATCGGTACTCCACAAATTTCATTGTTAATTCCCTAAACTTTTCAGTGTCCTAATCCCTCCATCTATTTTATGGATAGATATCTGGAGACTCAGGAAATCCTCACAAATGAGGCAAAGCTCATATTCTTAGTGCAGAGAAATAAGCTAATAAGCATCCAGTAAGGAAATTTACATTAAATACTTTATAATTTCTGCCGTAAATGTGGCATTCGGAAAGTATACAAAATATGGTATTGAGTTTATTCTTTTTTATACTGATTTTGGACTCAAAATTTATGAGTAGTTTCAACACTTTAATGTTGTTATGTGGAAAACTGACCTAATACCTTTGAACCTTCCCTGGTTCCTCTTTCAAAAAAAATGATACTAATACTCCCTGACACATTAAAAGTACATTTTAAATGTGTACTTTTGATATATATTTCTAATGGTATAAATATATTTGTAATGGTGTATCACCCTCATCAGCATAGGAGGTCTGACAATTAAGTTTGTGATATTGCTGCAACGATGTTGCTAACATTTTTGGTATCAGACAGATTATTCATCATGAATTTGTACGAACTGGACAGTTAACCAAGTTTACTATTTGGAAGGGATGAAAAGGTTGCATGGAAAAGTTAGATGAAAAAGACCTGAACTTTTCGCCAACAATTCATGGCTCTTGCATCACGACAATGCACCAGCTCACACGGTACTGTCTGTGAGAGAGTTTTTAGCCAGTTAACAAATAACTGTATTGGAACAGTTTACCTGATCTGACCCCCAATGACTTTCTGAAGATAAAGGAAATATTGAAAGGAAGACGTTTTGATGACATTCAGGACATGAAGGGTAATACAATGACAACTCTGATGGTCATTCCAGAAAAAGAGTTCCAAAATTGCTTTGAAGGGTAGACTAGGCATTGGCGTCGGTGCATAGCTTCCCAAGGGGAGTACTTGGAAGGTGACTGACTCTAGTAATATCCAGCAATCAGGTATGTAGCACTTTTTCTAGGATGAGTTCATGAACTTAATCGTCTGACCTCCTATATAGCCTATACAATCTGTCATTTAATTTTATTGAATATTTGAGGTTAATATAAAATAGTTTGTGTTACCATTTTTATATCACAAAATAAAGTATTTGTAGAGCATACATTTCAGCATACATCCATGTAATCTGTACAAATATGTATTTAAACACATAATGCAGAAAAAAGTGCTCAAGTTGTAAGTGTATAACACAAAGAATGATCCAAACTAAATATCAATCAAACACCACCAAAGGTCCAGAAAAAGCCAGAATAAAAAGTCTCTCTGATGTTCCTGCTGGATCACTATTTCCTCGAGGCCTCCTCATGAAGGGTAAAAGCATCCCTGACCTTCAACACAATCATTTGCTACATATTTTTTTTAACTTTGTATTTACAGAATCACTTTGTAATTACAGAATTGTCTCTAGGCAATTTCACTCAAAATTGTATCATTGTGAGCTTAATCTATGTGTTATGTATAGTGTTAGTTAATTAATTTCAGTGTAGTACATTATCCCATTGTGTGAATATATCCAGTGTTTTTATCATTTCCACTGTAGATGGATTTTGAGTTTGGAGGATGCTTGTTTTAAATTTTTAATGTTTGTTTATAATTGCAGTTTAGAGCTATTATGAATAATACTGCCATGAACAGCTTGTTCCTATCTTTTGGCACACAAGTGAATGCAATTCTTATGAGTTTATTCTTGAGTGTAGAGTTAAAAGATAAAATTGATGTTGAAAAATTTTAATAATGTTAAGGATTTTCCAAAATGTTTTTTGTTTTTTTTAATTTACAGTCTCATAAGCAGTTCATGTGGAAGCCTATTCCTCTACTTCTTGCTAACCCAAAAAATGACAATATGGGTCATTTTAAATATGTATTGTAGCATATTAGAGTATATATTACATTTTCCTGATTTCTATGAATGTTGAAGAATTTTCATATAGTTATTGAAATTTGGAAATTATCTTTTGTAAAATACTTGCTCAAATCTCTTGTTCAGATTTCTACTGTGTTGTCTTTTTATTGAGTATAAATACATTTCATATAGAAAAATCACAACACACATACTCCGTCATGCAAGGGTCAGGTCCTTTATTGTATATAGTTTCTATATATATTATTTCTTCTCCTACTATATATCTTGCCCTCACTCTTTTAAAGTTGTGTTTTAAAGAACAAATTTCTGAATTTATGATAATCCAATTTAGTCATTAATTTTTCCATTGTGGTCAGTGTTTTTTGTATTCTGTTTAAGAAATTCTTGCCATCTTTGAGATAATAAAAGTATTATTTTTTTCTCATTATTTTGCTTTATACATTTAAATATGCAATCCACTGGAAAGGATATTTTTATTTAATTCTAATCCATTTAAATCATAGAGTCCACCAACACTTCCTTTATGCTTCACAGAAAACTCTTCACAGAAATCATGTAGAGCCCTTCATTTACAAAGTATCATGTAACATATATTCAACAGTTTTATTCCACACTTCTCTAGCTTCTAGAAAGTTTTCATAATCTGAAGTTTCAGTTGTCCAGAATTCAAAAATGCAACATAGGTGGTACATGAGAAGGAATAAACAAAAAACAAAAAACAATGTGCTTATCTGTGTGTGTGTGTACATGTGTGAATGTATTTGATGATCATTCTTTTGTAATTAAAACCAGTCAAAATGTTGTGGAAAAATGATGAGGACCATGAGACTCAAGCTGCACAGAGAGATCAGGGAGAACACAGCTTTATTACGCTGGGGGGCGGGGGAAGGCTCAGCGGGATTGTTCCCAAAGACTGAGCACCTACCGGGATCGGGCGCTTTGTTTTATAGGGTTAGGCCTCAGGGTTTGGGGGGATTCATGCTATTGCTGTTGCAATGCTAGGGATTGGTTAAATCTGGCCAGGGTGCCTGGAGGTCTGTCCCTAACAGCTGTGATCCTTTAACATTGTTTTGACGGGGAGGACTCTAACTATGGTGCCCCCTGGAGACAGCTCTGATAAGAGGGGGATGGAGCTCTTAGGGGGATGGAAAAAACCGTCCCAACAATAATTATTCCAATAGTAATGCATTCATTTTGAAAATATTCAATTTTAGTGAAGTAGTCTGCAATTACTTTATCCTCTGTGATCTACAGTTCAGCTCACAAACTGTGTGAATGGGCACTGCCTCACAGGTACCATGTTTCCCTGAAAATAAGACTGGGTCTTAAATTAATTTTTGCTCCAAAAGATGCATTAGGGCTTATGTTCAAAGGATGTCATCCTGAAAATCATGTGAGGGCTTCTTTTCTGGGTAGGTCTTATTTTCTGGGAAACACGATAGTTTACAAAACAGAAACAAAAAAAGGTAGTGTTCTCACGTAAGATAGTACTATCTATTGCTTGCTTGATTTAATGGGCGGAACCAAAAGTTTTGTTGCTAATAAAAGTAATCTTTGTAAAATTACCCAGTCATTTGGAGTGCTATAAAGGAGCTGTTGTCAATAAAAACTGTAATTATTTCTATGGCTTCATTCCATTTCTGTGATAATTAGTTATTATCATTATTTATTACTGTATTTTATGGTTATTGCTTGTGATTTCAGACTTTAAATACTAAAAGCATAAATAGTGCTAATTTAATTACAGTATTAGAATTTTTAAAACTGCATGCAGTGTTAAGATTAAGTATATTTCAGATGACAATTCTAGTAACAATTTTCATTTTTGCCTAACTTCTTGTTCATCATTATTTTGAACAAATTGATATGTTTCTAGTCTTGAAAATTTGTCATGCATAAATGAATGCTATTCTCATGGGGATGATTTTAGGAATTAAATTTTATAATGTTTGTAGTTAAATAAGGAAATAATACTGATTAAAAAAAGAAAAATCATATCTTTAATACATTATATATTGATTATTTAAAGTCGTCTTCTAAGAGAGACCTAAAAACTTAAAATATCATGCCATATAAACAATATGAAAAAAGGATGACATCTAAACCTTCCTCTAATTGATTTCTTTTAGATAAGGCATAGGGTCTCTATTAAGATTAAGAAAGTTTTGTTCAAGATTTATCTTGAGATTTCTGATTCTATCTGACTTTGTACTTCCAACCCCTTGTAATGTTCATTAAAATATCAGTGATTGCACCATGGAAAGTCTAATAGATTTCATGAGTGGGAAAAATAGTCCCATTTGCACAAATAGTAATTAGCCAGGAAGAAATAAGAAGATGGATGGCATTTTGGATGCTTTCAAAAGTCTTCTTGTATACCTTAAAGAAAAATAACACATTCAGAGTAAGGATACCAGTAGTGTGGCATAACCTCTTGTGACAACATCCTTGGATTGACTAGAGATAAAAGACATTTCTATGTGGAGTATGAAGGATAATACACATCATTTACATACATGTACATATGTATACAAACACATACATACAAGCCTTCAGAAAATAACAATTCAGTGGGACTTGCAGGTTCAATAAAAGTAAGATGGAGATATCTTTGTAAAGACAGGAATGGATCAGAATGACTACATCCAGATTCCCTGGGAAAGACTGAGTTAGAAGTTTATATACTGGAAATTTATTAAGGAGTGTTCTCATGAACATCTGTGAGAAAGCAAGGGAAGCAGGACTGAAAAGGGGGAGAACAGATCAGAAATAGAGGCACCATGGGGGTCTTAGAACTACTATACATCATAGTCACAATGACTACAAGATATATTATACATGATTAATAAAGTGACAATACTAAGTTCTTCCTATCAGCAATTACTTTAAAAATAAATGGACTAAACTCCAGAGTAAAAAGACATGTAGTGGCTATATATACTTAAAAACATGATCCAACTATGTGCCGCCAAGGAAAAAGATAATCCATGCAAATGGTAACCAAAAGAGAGCAGGAATGTCTATACTAATATACAAAATAGACTTCAATCAAAAATTGTTATAAGAGACAAAGATGGATACTATAGAATGATAAAATTGTCTATTCACCAAGAATATATTAATAGTATCAATATTTATGCACCAACTTTAGAGTTCTGAAATATACTCATATGAAGCAAACTGACAGAATTGAATGGAAAACAGAAAGGAACACAATAATAGTAAAAATACGTAAAATTAGTACCCAAATTTCAATAATGAATAGAACAACCATATAGAAAACGAATTATAGGATCTGAACAAAACTATAGACCAACTGGACCTAACAGAAACCCAGAGAACACTTCATAAACAAACAACAACAGAATGTACATTAATTTTAAGTGCACATAGAACATTCTCCGAGATAGATCACATGTTAGGACACAGGGAAAGTCTTGACGAATTCAAGATGATTGAAATCATACAAAATATCTTTTCTGATTAACAGTGGAATGAAACTAGAAAACAATAGCAGAGAAAAAACTGGAAAATTCACAAGTATGTAAAATTCAACAACACACTCTTAAACAACTGACGCGTCAAAGAAGAAATCTCAAAGGAAGTGAGGAAATGCCTTGAGACAAAGGAAACCAAAACCATACTACACACCAAAACCTATGGAATGCAATAAATGCTGTACTATAAGAGAAGTTTATAGCCATAAATGTATACATTACAAAATAAGCACACCTCAATGAACTTTACACCTCAATGAACTAGAAAAAATAATAAACTAAACCCAAAGATGCTAAAAGAAAGGGAGTGATAAAGATTGGAACAGGGATATATAAAACAGAGAGCAGAAAACCAACAGAAAAAAATAAATGAAACTAAGAGTTTTGATTCCAAAGACATATGTGTACACCCATGATCATAGCACCACTATTCACAATTCCCAAGAGGGTCAAACCAAAGTCCACCAATAGATGAAATACCAACAAAATATGCATATACGTGCAAAGTAATGTTATTGAGCCTTAAAAAGGAATGAAATTCTGTCATATGCTATAACATAAATGAACTTAAGAACATTATGATAAGTAAAACAAGCCAAACAGAAAAAGACAAATACGATATGATTTCATCTATATGCGTTATCTATAGTAGTCAAATGCATAGAAACAGAAACTAAAATGGTGGTTAACAGGGGAGGGTGAAATGGGACTTGTTATTTAATAGGTATAGAATTTCAGATTTGTAAGACAAAAGTTCTGGAAAATTATGTCAGAACAATGTGAATATACTTAACACTACTGAACTATATACTTATAAATAATTAAGATGGCAAATGTTATGGGTTTTTACCACAATAAATAGTCCCTCTCTCTTTCTCTCTCTCTCTCTCCAAATATATATATATATATATATACACACATATATATACATATGTAACACATATGTATATATATCTCTCTCCATATATATATATACACACATATATATATACATATGTAATACAAATATATATACATATATACATACATATATATAATACAAAAATATATGCACACTTTAAGGAAGGAAAAACTGTATTATTAATAAAATTGTAATACTCAACATATACTGGGGAAAAAAGATGAATACCAGACATGTTTGACTTCTGCAATTTCAAGAGGTTCTCCAAGCGGTTATCATCAGCACAATTTTAATATAGTTTTTTTTCTTTTTTAAAATGTGTATAAATTTGTTGGCATCCTTGTGTGTGTGTGAATATACATATAGTAAATATATATATATATATATATATATATATATATATATATATATATATATATATATGACAATTAAGTTTGGGAACTAATCCTAGAAAAAGTGCTACGAACCTCTTTGCTGAATATCACTGTGATCACCTTTTAAGTACTCCCCTTGGGAAGCTACTGTTTAGTGCACCTTTCAAAACAATTTTGGAACTCTTTTTCTGCAATGGCTATCACAGCTGTCATCATATTACCCTTGATGTCCTGAATGTCATCAAAACGTCTTCCTTTCAATATTTCCTTTATCTTCAGGTAAAGAAAGAAGTTATTAGGGCCAGATCACGTGAGTAGGGAGGGTGCTCCCATACAGTTTATTTGTTTACTGGCTAAAAACTCCCTCACAGACAGTTCCGTGAGCTGGTGCACTGTCGTGATGCAAAAGCCATGAATTGTTGGCAGAAAGTTCAGGTCACCTAACTTTTCCGTGCAGCTTTTCAGCACATCCAAATAGCAAATTTGGTTAACTGTTTGTCCAGTTGGTACAAGTTTAAAATGAATAATCCCTCTGATATCAAAAAACGATCACAACATCATTGCAACAAGTTTGAGAACTTAATTTTCAGACCTGTGAGTTCGTATTTTTAACTGCAGATTGTTTTATCAATTTGTAGGTTATTTTACAGATAGCATAATAGTATTATCATTATAATTCATTTTCTCTGATTTGTTGCCAAAATGAATAATGATAGTGAATTTGATGATGATAAAACGATTAAAGTATTATAGTTTATTATTTAATTCATTGACAATCATCTTAAAATTAAGTTAATTAAGCTAGAAATCTAAGCATCACCTTTGACTTATTCCTGTTCATGGTAAAGATCTTTGCTAGATGTTCATTTTTCTTCATTCCCAAGACATATCATCCCATATTTTTAAATTTTGTACAAATTTTGATTCAATAATTCCACATCTAGGAAGTAATAAAATATATGTTCAATTATCTATGTACAGAAAAACTTGGAATACAAATTTTATCAAAGTACTGATAAATATTTATAAAAATTAATTTTCCTCCATATTAATAAGTGACATATTACCTTATTCTATAAAATATACTTTATTAATGTAAAATGCTCATTTTTAAATACAAGGTTATGAAAAGGTAAAAAAATAAATAGAGCATTATTTAATTTTCAAAATCACGTTACTATATATATGTGGATATATATATATATGCAATTATATTTGCTTTTAAAGCCCATTCATAGAATATACGTATATGTATATATATGTATGCATATATATATATACACACATATATATAATATACAATTATATGTGCTTCTATAATCCCATTTGAAGGCCCAGAAGTAGATTTATATAGATATATAATTTAAGTATAGTACTTGGTATATTGTTGTTTTAAATATGGTATTATAAATGCTTTTATTGTGGTTGTTTAAGCAGTCTCTATTGGCCATGTAATTTTCCCATTAGAAAATAATTATATGTGATTTTCATATATATGATTATAAATATATACGACAATTTGTTTTTTGGGGGATAATGTAAAATTAAAATTGAATCATTAATACAAATAAAAATAATAAATTGTGATATTAGAAAACAGAAATGCATTCATGTGTATTATATGTATGCTGGAGATGAACCACAAATTTGATCCTTCTTTAGACATCATACCACTAATAATAGTCAATAATAAGATTACAAAAATGTCGGGTCAGTAAAGCACAGGTTTTTCAAAAGGTGAAGTTGAGCTTATTTTTCTCTTTTTGTCCACTTGGAGGGTATACTGTAAAGTGTAACAAGTGGTGTGTTTGCAGTACTATTATCTTATGAACAGTGACAGGTTTTATTATACTGTCTGCAATGTTTGATGACCATACAATAATTGTATAATTGTAATGTTTTTAAACTTGGAAAAGAAACGATGACTGTAAGGTATTTAGCTCCACGAGGAAAAAAAAAATATATATATATATATATACACACACACACATATATATCTTGAGGAAGTAGGATGAAAAGAGGAATTATTTAAAAATAGATGTCAAAGCTCGGTGATTCTCCCATATCTAGTTTGATCATGAGTATATCTTTAAAAAGTTAACATTCCTTGTGGGAGACTCCCTTTTTGGGTAAAAACATTCTATTTTAGAATTACCCATGATGAAAGCCTACATGTGTCCTAGAAAAAAACTGTTTTGCGATATCAAGTAAGATATGATTTGGAAAATTTTTCAAAACAGAAGTTTTCTTGAAGGTGTACTGAATGTTCAGAAAATAAAACTGCTATTTTTACAATTCTATCATGAAATAATATGGTTTATAAAAAAGATCCTGGAGCAAATTTAGAAGTATGGAGGATGATGTGTATTGTTTAACCAGCTGCTATAAATTTAATGTGGTAAAATTATTGTCACAAAGAATTCCATTGATTTTTTCCCAAGTTACTTATCTACACATTTATTGTGTCAATTCCCAAATTTATTTTACTATGAATTCCAGTAAGAACATATAAATTAACTGCTATTTAAAATGAATGTAAAGAAATCGGATTTAATTTGAATAAGGATTTAACCGAATACAAGTATTGTGCTGACATTTAAATGCTTTCCTTTTTGCTTGACTTTGAAAAATGTCACATAATTTGAAATTTATTTTATCAACATGCACATATTCACATGACTCTCTTTGAAAAAGAAATTCAACTTGTGTTCTCCATTGTATGGTATATTTATTAATCTAAATGGATTATTCCATTGATTTACACCAGTACCATTAACGTACATACATTCTAATGGTATTTTCTGTCTTTCTTTCTTTTTTTTTTTTTTTAATTAGGAAAACTAAGGTTATCTGGTACCATACCAAGCATATAATAGTTAACCTAGAAAATAGCATTTAATTGACATTCTCTTTTCCCATTTTACAATAAGGAATTGAAAACATTAATATGGAAGCCATCCCAGGCATGTAACTTACAAAGATAGTTCTTTATTTCTTAGCTCAGAGTTGCCTTTGCATTTACATCTGTGGGTATTTGAATCTGAACCTAAAACATTTTAATTCCTGAGATATCACAACTTTCAGTTCCTTTTCTACTGCAGGTTCTGGGGGGGAGGGTGTTTTAAGATGCTAATAAGGTAAACCTTCCGTATCAGTTTTCACGTGGTAACAATTCTCTGAAGTACTTATGATTTGTGGATGTTCTGCATGCATCTAAAACTAAAAAGAAAAAGAAAAAAACAAATATGCAATTTCCTGCCCTATACTTAAACTTAATAATAACTTTACCCGTGTCTCGTGGTGTCTAGAACTGCTTTGGATATTAGAGTTTAAAAGGACTAATAAGTAGCACCTCTTGTGTCAATTAACTATTGCTACAAAAATGAATCACACTACAGTATGGCGGGAAATTACAATTATGTATTCTAATCAACCTACATACAGATAAACTGGAAATTGTTTGATCTAGGGTAGGTTCAGCTTGGTGGCTCTACTTGCACTGGGATTTAACTGAGATTAACTAGGGCAAGACATTTCCCATAAGTGTTCCAGCAAGGGCCAAAATTGAAAGGGCAGGAGCTTCAAAGGAACTTTTATTTGGCAAAATACAAAGATCCTCAGTCCTAGAACAGGAATTAGTACATTGTCACTTCCTCCCCATTTATTTAGTCAAATTTATATATTGGGGGTGCCAAAAAATATATATACATTTTAAGAAATGGTCAATGTTACTCAAGCAATAGTTCACCATAATCAGAAGTGTCTGGATACTGATAGTAACCACTTTGAACACCTCTTGTAATTGCAAAAGTCAAATGTGACTTGTGCTGAAACACAAAGTGCCCACTTGTATACATTTTTTGGCACCCCTGGAATATGTGTATGTACGTATATTATGCGTGTGTGAGCATGTGCGTGTGTGTGTGTGTGTGTGTGTGTGTTTGTGTGTGTGTGGAGAGAGAGAGAAACCTCTTGTTAAGATTATCATAAATTTCGATAGGAAGAGAATACCTTTGCATAAGAGAGAAAGCTTTGTATTAGTACACTAAATGCCAAATATCTCATTTTTCCCTGTGTTCATTTTTAAATTTAGTTTAAACTTAACCAAAATAACATGACATACTTTTCGCCTATCAGATGGGCAACATCAAAAAGGTTGATGACATATTCTCTTGATAATCCTTTGGGAGTATAGACTCTTGCATAAATTGCTGGACTGGATTAAAAATAATGTAACCTCAGTTTCAGCATCGATATACAGAGAGCTGGCAAGACATCATCTCTCTCATCTTGCAAATTAATGACTTTTCTTGAATTCATCAAAGAACTACGTTGTAAGGCAAGCAACCAAAACAAAGAATATATTGTGCTAAGATAATGATTTTTAATTTATGATTGCTGTAAACTCTTTATAGAGATCAGATAATTACATGTAACTAGGAATGACTGCTTAAAAGTGATGTGTTTATAGGTTTCTTTCTTCTCTTCTCTTTATTTGATTTTAGAGAGGAGGCAATGGACTGAAAGCAACAACTAGAAGAAAAAAGAGAGCACTGATTTCATTTATCCAAAGGAGAAAAATTCACTGAGTTAAGCCAACCTACAACGAAATATTTCAGAAAATAAAAATGTTGGACACTAAGTTAAATCTGAATATCAGATAAAAACAAATATTTTATATGTATGGCTCATATAATATTTGGGGTGTTTTATATTAAATGATTATTCATTGTTTAGCTGAATATCACATTTATCTGATAACACTCTTTACAATGAAAGTAATTCCACTATAAATTCATGTAACTAATTTAGTTAGAATATAAATTGTCACTCAGCAGCTCTGCCAATGAGTTCTTTAAAAAAGTATGCTGAGAACAAAATGATGTAAAATTAGAGGTTATACATGGTGCTTTGTTTCAGGTACTTCTTTTTCAATTTCTCCCTATTGTCCTGAGTATATGTTTCTATATTACTTTATAATCCCACCTACTTCTTAAAATATAAAGATGCTATAAGTAAATATATCTAGTTGTATAAGTATATGATACAAGTATGATTGGGTTGCTAGAGAACTGGGGAATCATGATATATTTAGCTCTTTGCTCATGTTCCGCAGTAGAGGATCCTAGCTGATAGATGGAAAGGAAGCAGCTGCAAACTATAACTTCATTTATCAATTATATTCATTTTTCTTAGTGGTATAATGAATATTTAGGGAATGTGTAATGTTAAGAGTGGAAAATAAATAACGCAGAGGGAGAAGTGTAATATGGAACAAAAAATTTTAGATAAGTCAAGTGCAACCTGAAGAACTAACTCAATGGTTTGACCTCATAATCAATGTCTGTTGAAATAGAGGATAAGCAAAGGAGTGAGTACATATAAACCTTTATTCTGCATTTTAATAGGTTGCTGCAGATTTTCTACAGGTAAATTATAATTCATCCAGAAGTCAGATGTCATTTCTATCATACATGTAGAGAGAAATATTTGTGATGGTTTTAGTTCGGTTTACAGAAGGAAAAACCTAGAGTATATCCCATTTTGGCTTTATGTTGCTAAACATGTCTTGTTTCTCTCTCTCTCTCTCTCTCTCTCTCTCTCTCTCTCTCTCTCTCTCTCTCTCTCTCTGTCTCTCTCTCTGCCTCTGCCCCCTTACTCCCTACTCCTCCAGACAGTCAGAAAACATGGTGCATTGAAAGAGAATTTATTACTGCTTGCCATCAACTCTGGCCAGTAACCAACTCAACCATCACTACAAAAAAGGATAGTTGAACAGATATCTGTGTTCCCATATTCATCGTAACTTTATTCATAGTAGCCAAGATATGGAAACAACCTAAGTATCTGTCAGTGGATGAATAGATCAAGAAAATTTAGCATATATACACAATAGAATATTTTAGCCTTAAAAAAGAAGGAAATCCTGCTGATTACAGCAACATGGATAAACCTGGAGGACATTATGCTAAGAGAAATAAGCCAGATACACAGGACAAGTACTGCATGATCTCACTTACATATAGAATCTACAAAAGTCAAACTAAATAACAGAAAGAATTGTGGTTACCAGGGGCTGGAGGGTTAGAGAAATGGAAAAATGTTGGTCAAAAGGTACAAACTTTCAGCCATAGATGAGAAAGTTCTGGAAACTAATGTATAGCATGATGACTATAGCTAATAACGTTGTATTGTGTGTTTAAAATTTGCTAAAAGAGTAAATCTCAAGTATTTTCATCTCCTCCTGAACACACACACACAAATGGTACCTATGTGAGGTGATGGATATGACAATTAGCTTGGTTATGGCAATCACTTCACAGTATATACATATATCAAAACACCGTGTTTTACACTTTAAATACATATATCATTTATTTGTCAATCATACCTCAATAAAGCTAGAGGTGGAGGAAACATAGTCAATTTTCCCAGATCTTATTTATGCTCGACTTATTCTGGTTACGATCTTTCAAATAATAGACAGCAATTTTGTATAACTAGTGATGAGTTCATAAAAATATTCAATGGCTTAACAGTTAGTGACAAAAATGATGAAAGCTTATAATCGTATGTCCCACTCAAAAAAAAAAAAAATCTTCATCTATCCTAACTGTTTTTTCCCATCTCTGATTTTCTTAAAAACAGAGTCTGGCCATGCTGATTTGCTATAAACTCCATAGTAAAGTCAAAAGATTTCTGAATCAGAAGAGTAACATTTTTAGACTTACACTGAGATGACCTTAGGTTTGTATGTCTACTTGTTTCTTCTTGTGTTTACTCTATTTCAGCTGGGTGTGAAATCCCTCACATGGCTTCTGAGTACCAAATGAATAATTATGATGTATATTATCAGTGTATTATCAGTGTTTTATATTACGATGTATATTATCAGTCTTATCTCTAACTAGACTTTTAAAAATCTTGTTACCCAAATGTTTTGTAAAGTCCTTAGGAATAGTAAGAATTTTTCTTAAAGCATTTATTTCCCACAATATCTACCATTTTCTGTGTAAATGTATAAAAGTGAATCTTTTCAGGCTGTGTTGAGTATGTTGCATGCATTACATCAATTACTGCTTCTTAAAATAAGAGTATCATCACTTTTCCATTTTATAGATGAATAAAGTGATGTTTAGATAAGTTGAGTAACTTTCACAAGGACAAACAGATATTGAGTGGCAAACCTAGCATCTTAAAAATTAGGGATGTTTAATTTCCAAACCCAAATTCTGAATCTCTCTGCAATCTATCTGCATTTTATATGCCAAGTAATTAGTGAATTCATTCAATAAATGAGATGATCAAAGTACAGATTATCATAGCATCAGATAATAAAATTGTAAGAGAAAAATAGCATGCTTTCCACATTCTTCATTTAGGATGACTATCTATTAATGTGATAAATACATGATGCATTATAGATTGTAAACATGAAATCTGTGTCATTTAACTAATCATTGTCACCTCAATAAATTTAATATAAAACAATTTGGGGTTATAAACTCCAATTTTTACTTCCGATTTTTATCTTAAATTATTTTTCAGATGTTGAAATTTACTCCAAAATAGTGAGAAGTACACGAATAGTTGTAGTTCTAAAGTGAGATATTTCAGGTAAAAGTACATAATGCCATGTCTTAGAAGTTATCTGTAATTTAGCTTATTAATTGGAATAGAACCAGTGATTCTCAAATGTAATGGTTCCCCTGATATGCTGACATAAAATGCATGTTCATGGGCACTATCAACAAATTACAGTTTAGCATATGTTAGAAGAACCCTGTAAATGTGCATTTTAAAAGGCACCATAAATCATTCTGATACAGGTGACTCAACATTCCTTTAGACCATCCATTGAACTCATTGTAATCACATTCTTAAATGAGAGAATCACTTGGTACAGCAACAATACTTTCTTCCATTGCTCCATTATATATACATATACACATACACACACACACACACACACACACACACAAATATATAGAGAGAAATTTAACAACAAAGTTGTGAACAACTTGGAACAACTGTAAATTTTCAATGAAATCATAAATCAGTCTAAAGTCATTGGAAAACTCATTTTCAATGGAAAAGGGATATGGATTTTAAGACCTAAAAGATCAAAGATTTTACATAAAGTTATTCTGATGATAACAATAGAAACAACATGCACAGTAATTTAAATAACATATAAATAAGAATTAAATGCACAAAAATCATTTTTTGAAAATAATAGGCAGAAATTGCCATATTAGAAGCAATGTGTGACACGAAGCCTTTCTGTTGTGATCAAACAATACAGTGAATTCTGCTGCTGAATGCCATCCAATGGAAAGGCAGGGATCTTCAATATGGAACGCGGTACGCTGAACCTTAATAATAGTCTGTGACAAGTTTCAACTTGTTCGGTGCAGTCAGTTGGGTGTGAGCTACAGTTGAGAGAAGGTGTGCTTACAGCATGCTGTAAATCATCCTCCATCATCCAGTGCTCTGTGTCACACAGCGCTTTTGGTAGACTGCTATCTGTCACCATATACCAATATTAATTCAAAATGTATCAAAGACTTAAACATAAGACCTAAAACAATAAACTGCAAGAAGAAAACATAGGTACTAAACTTATGGACCTTGGTTTCAAAGAGGATTTTATGAATTTGACCCCAAAAGCAAAATTAAATGAATGGGACTAACAAACTAAAAGGCTTCTTCACAAGAAAAAACAAACAAACAAACAAACAAACAAAAAAGTCAACCAAACAAAAAGGCAACCAATTGAATGGGAGAAGATATTTGCAAACAATAACTCTGATAAGGGTGTAATATCAGAAATACATAAAGAACAATAACAACAACAAAAAGACAATCTATTAAAAAATGGGCTGAAGACTTGAACAGATACTTCTGCCAAGAAGACATACAAATGGTTAACAGATAAATGAGAAAATGCTCAACTTCACCAGCTATTAGGGAAATGCAAATGAAAACCACAATGAGGTATGACTTCATGCCTGTTAGAATGGCTTTGATGAACAAGACAGTTCATAACAAATGTTGGAGAGGCTGTGGAGAAAAAGGAACTCGATACACTGCTGGTGGGAATGTAAATTGGTACAGTCACTAGGGAAAACTGTATGGAGGTTCCTCAAATAATTAAGAATAGAATTATCATATGAACCAGCAATCCCTCTTCTGAGTATCTACACCAAAATCTAAAAACATTTATCCATAAAGATGTATGAATTGTAGCATTATTCATTTTGGCCAAGACATGGAAACAACCAAAGAGTCCTTCAATAGATTATTGGATAAAGATGTGGTATATATACACAGTGGAATATTACTCAGCCATAAGAAAAGATGAATCACTGACATTTGCAACTCCAATAAATTTAATAAAAACTAAACAACAACAACAATAGCTTTAATGATGCTCAATGAACTTAAGGAAAGAATAAATAAACTCATTGAGAACTTCAACGAAGTTATAGTAAGCATAAAATAGGATATAGAAACCATAAAAAAGAACCAATCAGAAATTAAGAATACAATAAACAAAATAAAGAATGTGCTAGAAGGAATAACCAGGAGACTACATAAAGCAGAGGATAATATCAGTGATTTGGAAGACAAGGTACCAGAAAATACCCAATCAGAAAAGAAAAAAATAATCAAAAAAAAAAAAAATGAGGGTAGCTTAAGAGACCAACAATTATTGTACAAAAAAAATGTAGAAAATAATCTATTTTTTCCTCCCCAAATATGTAGGGTTCCATTATCCATTATTTAAATAACATTTATTCCAATAATTTAACATGTTCCAAAAAGTAGAAAAGACAACATGACTTTATATAGCTTCAAAATTCAAATTATAATTGTTTATTGTTGGCATATAGAAAAGTGATCAATTTTTCTATGTTATATTCTGCAGTCTTTCTATATTTGCTTATTAGTTTCAGGCAAGTATGTCTTGATTTTTTAAGATATTTTTCCCTAGACATTCTTGTCATGTGAGATTAAAGTCAGTTTATTTCTTCCTTTCTGCACTATACATTTTTCGTGTGTGTGTGTTTGTGTGTGTGTGTGTGTGTGTGTGTGTGTGTTTTATTGCATTAACTAGGACTTCCTGTATGATGTTGAGAAGGTCACTCTTGACACGTCTCTGCTCTTAGGATGAAAATATCCAGTTTATTATCATTAAGTAAAATGTTAGCACCAAACTTAAACATGAGATTATCTCTTTTCTTATAACATCCCTTTGATGTTTTCATTATGAGCTCCATTTTGCAAATAAGATAAATAAAACAACAAAAATTAACATTAAATAACATATCTATATCATATCTACTCAAAAAATACATAGCCAATAACTGTGTCCGATTAATGATAAATCAGTGCTCTGACACATTATTCTACATTATTTTTACTACTGAAAAAGTACGCAGGCCCCCCAAAAACCAGCAAAAGTGGCTGGAATAAGTTATAAGTAGTTATAGCTCTATAACTCTTGCTGATATTCAGTTGTCTGGCTGAATAAGTATACTGGTTGTTTACAGCCAATATCTGTCCTGATTTAGTAAATAGCATGGCCACTACCATACTGTGTTAAATATGTTGAATCCTTTATTATTGCATAATATAAAATACTTTTTAGACATTAAAAATTATGTTTTGGCATGGAGTACAAAGTGAAAAAATAAATTTATAAATACCATGTTTGATGAAATCCTGATATGGAGAGTATACCAGAAAGAATTGTGATCAAGATGCTAAACTTGGATGTTAACATTACAAGTAGTATTTTCTTTCTCATCAATGTTTAATTAAATTACATTTTCCACAAAGATTGAGTGTTAAGGTAGAATTATATAAAGGGTTTGTGCTCCTCCTAATATTTAATGAAGTTTACTACTGAAAAAGTACGCAGGCCCCCCAAAAACCAGCAAAAGTGGCTGGAATAAGTTATAAGTAGTTATAGCTCTATAACTCTTGCTGATATTCAGTTGTCTGGCTGAATAAGTATACTGGTTGTTTACAGCCAATATCTGTCCTGATTTAGTAAATAGCATGGCCACTACCATACTGTGTTAAATATGTTGAATCCTTTATTATTGCATAATATAAAATACTTTTTAGACATTAAAAATTATGTTTTGGCATGGAGTACAAAGTGAAAAAATAAATTTATAAATACCATGTTTGATGAAATCCTGATATGGAGAGTATACCAGAAAGAATTGTGATCAAGATGCTAAACTTGGATGTTAACATTACAAGTAGTATTTTCTTTCTCATCAATGTTTAATTAAATTACATTTTCCACAAAGATTGAGTGTTAAGGTAGAATTATATAAAGGGTTTGTGCTCCTCCTAATATTTAATGAAGTGACCATGAGTTTTTAATTTAAGTTTCTCTTACTGGGTTTAATTGGATTAATTTTACATTCTGTTTCATGATAATTTGTTGGGTGACACATTACAAGCAATGAGTGCATTGGTTTATGTTTCTAATGTGCTGAATGCTGAATACTGAATACCTCATATTCAGCAATGGATAAACCATCTAGACAGAAAATCAAGGAAACATAAGACTTGAACAATACTTTATATCAAATGAACCCTACCAATGTATGTATGAATATGGCATTCCATTTAACAGCCTGAGAATATACATTCTTATCAAACACTCAGGGAACAATCTCTAGAATATATCATATGATAGGCCACAAAACAAATCTTAGGAAATTTAAGATAATTGAAATCATACCAAATATCTTTTCTGACCACAGTAGTGTGAAACTAGAAGTCAATGTTTTGCACAGCAAAAGAAATGGTCAACAAAATGAAAGGCAACTTACAGAATGAGAAAAATATCTGCAAATCATATACCTGACAAGGAGTTAAAATCTGAAATATATAAAGAACACATACAACTCAATAGCAAAATAAATAAATAATCCCAATAAAAATGAGCAAAGGACTTGTATAGACATTTTTCCGAAGATATACAAATGGCCAACAGATACATGAAAGGCACACAACATCAATAATCATTAGGGAAATGCAAATCAAAACTACAGTGAGATATCCCCGCACACCACTTAGAATGACTGTTATAAAAAAAGATAAGGAATGATATATGATTGCAAGAATGTGGACAAAAGGGAATCCTTATGCACTTTTGGTGGAATTGTAAATTAGTACAGACATCATGGAATAAATTATGGAGGTTCCTCAAAAATTTAAAAATAGAACTACACTATGATCCAACAATTCCACTTCTGGGTATGTGTTCAATGAAAAAGAAAATACTATATTGAATATATATCTGCCCCTCTACATTCATTGCAGCATTATTTGTAATAAACAAGCCATGAAAATAACCTAAATGTCCATTAATAAATGAATGGATAAAGAAAATGTAGTACGTGGAGAGAATTGAAATTATTTAGTTATAGAAAATAAGGAAATCTCGCCATTTGTGACATTATGGATGGATCTTGCAGGCATTATGAAATAAGTCAGAGAGAGGAGAAATACTGTAGGATCACACTTATATGTAAAAATATAAAAAACAAATAAACAAAGACAAAGTATACAGAAAAAGAGATCAGATTGGTGGTTACAAGAGGCAAAGAGTGGCAGAAGGGGAATTTGATCAAAATGGTCAAAGGCTACAAACTTCCAGTAATAAGATAAATGAGTAATAGAAATAAAATGTACAATACTATGACTATAGTTAACATTACTGTGCATATATATATATATATATATATATATATATATATATATATATATAATATAAACTTTGTTAAAATAGTAAATCCTAAGGGGAGAGATCCCAAATGGTGGAGTAAATAAATACTGTATCTGCTTTATTCCACGAACACATTAAAATTAAAACTAAATTATAGAACAATCAATCTGGAGAACCATTTGAAGTGTAGCTGAACAGAAGTCCTATAACTAAAAATATAAAGAATCTAGGCTGATAGGAGAGGTAGAGAGTTGGGAACAGGTCCCTCACCTATGTGTGGAGGTTGAGAATCAGGTAGGATATTTGACTGCCTTGGTTCTTGCTGGAGGAGCAAAGACCTCAGTGCCCCACACCAGGTTCCCCAGCCCGTAGTACTAGTGCCGAGTAAAGGAGCCCCAGCAACATCTGGCTGTGAAAATCAATGGGGATTCCAAATGGTCAGGTGAGCTGAGAGGCTGCAAGAAAAACCACACGTCCTCTTAAACGGCCCAGGCACAGACTCACTCACATGTACTCACCTTGGGCTCCAGTGGAGGGACAGTGACTAGGACGGCCTCAGAGATATACAGGGAACAGACTAAGGTGTGTTGCCTCCAGGTGAGGACTAGAGCACAGTTGGTATTTTCCCAGTGAGGGGTCCATCTTCCCTGCAGTTGGCAGGCAGGCACCATCTCTCCTGTGTTTAGTCCGCCTCCCTCTAGCCAAATATGAGTTTGATTGGACTGGTGAGTTCTGTTGTTCTGCCCTGCTTGTTTACTGGGACCCTGCTCCATCAAACTCAATCACCACCTCAGGCACTTTCTCAGGGACCTTCCAACCCCACCTGAATTGCACTCTTTATTGGAAAACTATTGGAGTTCTGAAGGCCCAGGTGGGCAGCAACAGGCCTTGGTGTGTTCTGAGACTTCTGCTGAGTCACTCCAGGCTCAGCACTGGCATGAAACCAGAATTCACATTAACCTGGTGATCACAATTCTTCCCACACTAGTAATTCCCTGACACAATGCCTCATCCAACGTGCATATCATAGGAGGCATTAGCAATGGTTGAACATTACCCTAATGGAGCTGGCAGGTGGCAGCAACTTTGGACTGTCCTGACTTTTTGCAGAGCTACACCAGGCCTAATTCTGGTGGCAGCCATCCTCAGTTCACAGCATGGTCTCTTCCACGTTCCTTCAGCTAGAGCACAGGCTGTGAACAACTGCAGATCACTTTTTGGCTCTGACCAGGTAGACCCCAGCTGGTAACAGGCAGTGACTGACCTGGGCTTGCACTAGAGATCTTCCCAAGGGCCCCAGAACCAACATACTTGCAGGTTAGCTTCAGACCACAATAGAGCATTGTCTAATTAGTACCACTAGAGACACACACAAAGGGTGGTCTCAACAAGCACGAGAGCCCACTGGGGCTCAAGTATAACAGAAGGGTATGCATAACACACACACACAAGAGATACTCCTGGAGCACCTGGCTCAAGTGACCAGGAGGACTGTGCCACTGGGCCCAATAGGACTTCTAGTACATAAGGTCACCCCACTAAGACTGGCAGACATAGCAGATCTATCTAATCCATAGAAACAAACACAGAGAGGCAGCCAAAATGAGGAAACAAAGAAATGTGTCCCAAATGAAAGAACAAGAGAAAAATCCAGAAAAGAAACAAAGTGAAATGGAGGCAAGCTAACTACCAGAGACAGAGTTCAAAACAATGGTTATAAGGATGCTCAAAGAACTTAGTGAGAACTTCAACAAAGAGATACCAAGAATCAAATAAGACATAAAATCCATAAAAAAGAACCAGTCAAAATTGAAGAATACAATAACTGAAATGAAGAATGCACTAGAAGGCATCATCAGCAGACTGGATAAAGCAGGGAATCAAATCAGTGGTTTGGAAGACAAGGTAGCAGAAAACACCCAATCAGAACAGCAAAAAGAAAAAGAAAAAAAAAAAAAAAGAATCCCAAAAAATGAGACAAGACTAAGAGACATTTGGGACAACATCAAGCATACAATAATTGCATCATAGGGGTACCAGAAGGAGAAGTGAGAAAGCAAGAGATTGAGAAACTATTTAAAGAAATAATGACTGAAAACTTTCCTAACCTGGCAAAGGAAATAGATATACAAGTCCAGAATCACATCCCAAACCGTATGAACCTAAACAGGCCCACGCCAAGACACATTATATTTAAAATGACAAGGATTAAAGACAAAAAGATAATCCTAAAAGCAGCAAGAGAAAGGCAACTGGTAACTTATAAGGGAGCTCCCATAAGATCGTTGGCTGATTTCTTAACAGAATCTTTGCAGGCCTGAGGGACTGGCATGAAATAGTCAATGTGATCAGAAACAAAGAACTACAACCAAGACTACTCTACATAGCAAGGCATTCATTTAAAAATCGAAGGACAGATAACGAGCTTTCCAGACAAAAAAAAGCTAAAGGAGTTCATCACCACCAAACCAGTATTACAAGGAATGTTAGAGGGACTTCTTTAAGATGGGAAAAAATCAAAATTATGAATAATAAAATGACAATAGCTAAATATCTATAAACAATTACAATATAAATGAATTAAATGCTCGAATCAAAAGGCATAAGGTGGCTGAATGAATAAGAAAAGAAAACCCTTGCATATGCTGCCTACAAGAGACTCACTTCAGATTGGAAGACACACAAGACAGAAAGCAAAGGGATGGGAAAAGATATTTCATGAAATAGGAAAAAAAATCTTGGGGTAGCAACATTTATACCAGACAAAATAGACTTTAAAACAAAGGCTATACCAAGAGACAAAGAAGGACTCAGTAAGCCCACTTCAGGGTATTTATCCGAATAAATCCAAAATGGTACTTTGAGGGATGTGTACATCCATATGTTCACTGCAGCATTGTTTACAATGGCCAAGATATGAAGGCTGCCTGGACGTCTGTCAATGGATGCATGGATAAAGAGGAGGTAGCACGTATATTCAATGGAATATTGCTCAGCCACTAAAGGGAATGAGTTCTTGCCATCAGCATGGATGGACCTGGAGGGTGTTGTTCTGGGTGGAGTATATCAGATACAGAATGACAGATGTAATGTCATTTTGCTTATATGTGGAATCTAAGAACAAAATTAACAAACAAAACCAAAACAACCTCATAGATACAGGAAACATTATGATGGTTGCAGATGGGAGGAGAGTTGTGAGTGTGGGTAAAAAAATGGGAAGGAATTAAGAAGTGCATTGGTTGTTACAAAGTATTCATGGGGATGTAGGGTATAGCATAATGAATATAGTCAATAATATTGTAATAACTATGTCTGGTGTCAGACGGGTTCTAGATCTATTGGGGTGATAGATGGGAGGATTTTGGAGGGCAGCACTGAAAAGGTGAAGGGATTAAAATGTACAAGTGTGTAGTTACAAAATAGTCACTGGGACGTAAAGTAAAGCATAGGGAATATAGTCAATGATGTAGTAATAACTATGTATAGTGCCCGGTGGATACTAGACTGGTCATGGTGAGCACTTTGTAAATTATATAAATGTCTAACCACTATGCTGTACACCTGAAATTAGTATAAAATAATATTGAATGTCAAAAAAAAAAAAAAAAAGGGTAAATCCTAAGAGTTCTCATCACAAGGAAAAAAAAATTTTTCTTTTCTCTTTTTTTCTTTTTTGGGATGATGGATAATAACAACTTATTTTGGTAATTACTTCACAATATATGTAAGTCAAATTATGCTGCACATCTTAAATTAATACAGTCCTATATGTCAAGTATATCTCAATAAAACTAAAAAAAAATGCAGAATAAAGGTTGAATTCCATTGGCATCTAGAAGTGCCAGTGGAAAGTGAAATATCTCATACTTTCTGGCAGTTAGAAGTGTTGTTTTTTTTTTTTTTTTTTTATATATATGTTATAGGCTCATAGGTGGGTAGAAAGGAAAGGGGGATTTGAAACAGAAATGGGAGGTACAGGCTAGGCTGAGATACATTTAGTTCTTAGTTCTCCGGAACAGATACTGTGTGAGCAAAGTAGTTTCTGTGGACTCAGGTTTATTTTAAAAAGAAGAGGGTGGTGGTTTAGGTCACAGGCTTACAATTCTTGTGATGTAAAGAATATAGAAAGATCTTAACTCTTAACACAGCTAACTTAAAATGCAGGACAAAATATTCTTTCAAAAGTAAGTATATATTTAATTTCTGATGTTGGTAGCTATGAAAGGTTTTGTTTTTAATTTCTAGCTAGATTTCTCTGTTACATATTGATGAAATGTATTATTGCATTCTTTCAGCTAGACCACAGATAAGAAGTGAGAGAACACATCCAAAATGTTAATAACTCTGAAAGGTGGACTTGTAGAGCTTTATTTATCTCCCAGAATCCTTGCGGACCCCAGGGATCCCCTTAGATCTCAGAGCTAGCACAGTGTCAAAACGGCAAAATCTTCATTGTGCAGAGGTCAGATTCAGAGTATCATTAATTAGTTGTTTTGTTGTGTGTGTGTGTTTTTTTTCCCCCCCATTGGCAAATAACAGAAAAAAAATATATAAGCAGGAAAAGGGGAAGAGTGTTGAAAGTGAAACTTTATTCAGTCAGCCTGTAATATTTGCTATCATCCGTTTCTGGATGTTCCTGAGTAGTATCTGTTTCCAGTTTTCTCCACTTCAAAGTGTCTTAGAGAGCCCGTTGTTTAACATGGAATTTAATAGACAGTATTAATGAATCTTCTTTGAATAGTCCTAATATGTGTTTTATGTTGTTGTATTGTTTTAATTCTTTGGTGAATCTGATCTTCATCCTTGTATTTAGGATTTTGCATATATACTCAAAAATATTATTGGTATTTTTGTTATTTTGTTAAATTTGTCATGTTTTGTTATCAAAGCTGTATTACCATTGTAAAATGAAGTGGGAGTCATTCCAACTTTTTCTGTGCTTAGGAAGAACAGAAATTCTCAATGCTTTGAAAATATGAGAAAAATCCTTTGTGAAAATTTTTGGGCTAGAAGTATTTACTTTCTGTCTACTTATTTCTATCACTGTTTCTTTTCTAAATTTTAAAAAGTATTCCTTAATTCATTTTGGTTTTTTACAAACATATTTTGTTTAATGAACTATTTCATTATTAGCCAATAAATGACCATCCATGCTATATATGTCTTTAATCTCTGAGCATTTGATTGGATTTTTTTAACTCTTGATGATAGGATGTTATAATTTCTTGAAGCTTATTAGTAGTTAATAGAATGTATTTGGTCAGTGGAGAAAAATTCAAAAAATGTAGAGAACCAAAGAATGTTCCATCCAGCCACAGACAGGAGATAATTACTGTGGATATATTCATTTATTCCCTTAAAAAAAAAAAAATCAAGAATATGCCTGAGCATATCTCTGTGTGAAACAGTTCCATACTACAGTATTGTTTTTAATGCGGCTTAGCCCGTGGCGTGCAAGTTAATTTCCTCAGACTATTCTTGCACACCAAGGTCATGTTCAGATTTTTACTATTGAAATGATAAAAATGATTTTATAAAAATGATAAACAGAATGTTAGACTCATTCACTTGGTGAAATCTTTTTGTCTTGGAAGATAACATGTGGTGAGAATGGCACACAGAACATTAATTTTTGCAAAATAACAAGTGCTATTTAGCTAGGGTCTTTGGAAAATGGTTTTCTGGTTTTAATCTACTAAAGGGTTTTAATATTGCAAACAATCAGAAGCAAAGTATATAAAATAATTTGTAGGTTAAAGTTCTCTGCAAAATTCAGTTTTTAAAGGAGCTGTTATAATACAGTGTAACAACTGAAAGATTCAATAGATCTTGTAGAAGGAAGAATTATGGCTATTACATTTATTGGATTGTGTCAGCTAACCTTGGCACAAAGAACCTTTTTGTTTTGGGGGTGAAACAGTAAATCTACATGTTTTCTCCCTCCATCCCAAAACCTTGTCTTAAGCTTGTCACTTTTTGCATTCATCACAGATATACCTAAATATGGGTAAAATTCTGCAATGTTTGATTATTATTATGTCTTGAACATTCTTTATGACTTCACTGTGCATAATTAATTAATTGTAATTAATAAATACTTTTCTTTGCCCATACGTAGAAAAGATTGTTGTTATTTTGAATAATGCACTTTTTTTTTTTTTTGTTTGGCACTACTCTGTTGTTTTATTAAAGGAAAATGTAAAAAGGCTATTTTTGTATGACATATGTTTAAAAAACAATGCCAGAAATTATCATTTGTTTTTTGTACAAATAACATAAAAATCACACACATATGTATATAAAAACATCAGGCACTATGTATATATTCTATGTTGCAGCAAAATGATTTATGCTCATATGTATATACAATATGCACATAGGCTATATAGTACACAACACACATATGAATGGGCTTACCTGCATGTTTCGATCATTTAAATATATTTATACAACTTTGAGGTAAACTTGATAAAAAGAAACCATGTTACATTAGGAACTACACCTTGTTGCTTTTCCTACACTTTGGACCATTGTATTTAATAAATCAGAAGCATTTTCATTTTTATTGTGAGTAGTTCCCTTTCAAAGCCTTAAATTATCAATCAATTCTTTTTAGTAATATTAATTTCTTCTACCTAGGCTGAGGTCAATGAACCATTCAGAGATTGCTCTATACTATAGAAAGCAGGGAGGTGTGGCTACATGTATGGCTATTACTGAAAGACACTGAGACACAAAACCCAAATACACATCATGTGCAGACACCAAGAGCACATTTTTATGTGTATTTAGGAACTATTATTCTAATGCTGTCTTTGATCATTTTATTCACCATTATTGTTAATGTCTATTGCTATTATACTTTGAAAATAGCTTAGGATTATCTTCATTTAAATTAATTGTCATTTCTAGTAATTATGGTGAAATTGGGATTTCTGAAAGAAATTTTCCCAGGAAAATATCTTTTTATAAGAAATTCAGATTTTCTGTTATTTCTGGGAAAGCAAGGCAAGTCACAAAAATAGTATAAATGTAATAGTATCCATCATAACATTGTAAAATAGCCATTAAGCTTTTTTTACTGATTGGACTAGATTAAGATTTTTCTTCTTATTATCAATAAGAAATTATATTTGTATATGAACAAGAGAAATATCTATGAGAAAATATTCATCCTGGAAACCTTTTGACTTGTTTTAAAAATCTAACTTTTATAGAAAATTCATTAGTAAAACCAATCACTTTGCTTAAAGTTTAGAGAATCCTCACATTTACTAAACAGAAAATAACATTTTAGTCTGCATAAGATTTCCTCTTCTACTTAAGACGATGCTCCTACAAAAGAGTTGGGTACATTTTGAAAAGAAAATAAGCTTGTTAAATGCATCGCTGCACTATTTTATTTAAAGAAAGTCAATCTTTTCTCAGTCTTTCCCATAGCCCTAATCAATTGGTTAAATGATATAAAATGGTTATGATGCCTATATGATAGGTGACAACAGAGATTTGCATATACAACATTTAAGTAAAGGAAGCAACAGTAAAATTGTCAGAAATTTACCTCTCTAGAGTTGATTACTTTGAATGCATAAAGCTACAACTTTATTCATATTATTTTGAATAAACTTTCTCAATTCATTTATTACAAAAGGAAACTTCTCTCAATGTAAAAATATGTAGATGCATTTTTCAGCTCATCTATTTCCATTATGTGTCATAATATTGAAAGAGAAAAATCCTCTGAAATTTTAATTCTCATTAGCGTTCTAATTAGCAAGAGCAGCAAAAATTTTTTGACAACTTTCCGCAGTTTAATGTGAAGTCTGAGCAAAGAAGTGTTTCCCACATAGTCAGTATGCAGGTTATGGTAATAATTTAGAAGCTTATGATTTAGGTGGGGAATTCTACCAAAATATGGATAGGACTCATTTTCGTTTTGGAGAATTCTAATGTTAGACTAGAAAAAGATTTTAAAAAGATCTTAATGTGGTGTTTGCTGATAGGATATCTAGAGTTTCAGACCAAATATCTGCTGGTGTCATAATGGATATTGATATGTTGGTGGAGACTGCTGGCTTTGAGAATTTTGCTCGTTTAACCACGTAATCTTGGACTTTCAAACTCAAATATTTCTTTCATTATTTATACACCTTTGAATTTTTTTTTTTAGTTTGGATGCATGGACCAGAGAGCCTATTGGTTTGTATCTAATTATTTTGAATTCTAAAACGTTTTTAGTTCCTAATTCAAAGAAATACTTGTTTATTGCAGATAATTTGAAAAATAATATAAAAGAAAATAACCATAATACTGAGATAGAAAAAATTTAAAGTGCATATTGTTGTAGTCTTTTCACATCTATCTATCTATCATCTATCTGTCTATCTATCTATCTACGGTATCTATCTATCTATCTATCTATCTGTCTATCATCTATCATCTATCTATTTTTTAAAATAAAATTGCTATAGTAGTCTATATATTACTATCGAACAAGTACTTTTGTATTTGTAAGTTTTACACTATTATTTAAACAACTGCAAAGTCATTGATCTTAATTTTATAATGTTATAAGCAACACTGGAATAAATAAATATTAGAGATATATTTGCAAAAGTCCACAATTAATTCCTTAGGAAAAATTCATAGAATTTTAATGAAAAGTTCAATACATTTTAAAATCACTTGATGATTATCATATTTCACTGGAAAGTTTATACTGAGTAGATGGTATTTAATTCTGTAACATGTTAAATAGCTTATGCAATTTTATTAGTTTCTAATTTTATCACTTTTTGGATAAAAGATTTTGCCTGTAAAATTTCTTTCTTCGCTTTTTTTTTTTTTTGACATCATTAAGGTATTCTTTGTGTCATTACTGGTCTATATTATAAGAGATCCAAATGATGAGACTTGAGCTGAGTTACAGAGAACTGAGCTGACAGGTGTCAAAGTAGCTAAGAAAACAGTCAAAATGGAAGTTACAGTGAAGCCTTTAATAATTCACTGTACAGTGTAAGCAACAGGCTAAATTGTAGAAAGCACTGACTTCCACTCTGTTCCATTTTTTCTCGTGTATGGTACCAGTGATTGTCAGACGGATTATCACAAATGTCGGAAATAGTCTCACTGTGAAGGGGGTCCCCATCTAAAAGTTCTTGCAGTTTTATGGAGCTGGGGGCTGAGAAGAAGGAGAATGATAAGAGTTTAGAGTCAAAAAGTATTGAGTCTGAGTTCATTAAATGTGTTTTCAAGGTTTCTTATCTTCATCAGATAAGGGGACTTAGCAGAGATACCAGAGAAACAGCTCTGCTGAAGGCCCCAATTTTAAGGTCTTTGACTGGAGGTGCTTGGGCTAGGACTTCAGATATGCCTCGAAGCATGGTAAGCTAGCAGGGGCTGAGTTCTTGACTGCCTGAACCCTTGACTCCAACTACCTTCAGAAACTGCAGTGCTTTGGATGTGCACCAACTCTTACGTGGGCAGAACAGCTCTTCTTCCTACGAGGTATGCCAAATAAAGCCTTTGTAATTGACTACATTTAGGCTTGAAAGATTACAAATAAGTTCTTGGCCAAGAGCTGGACTCCTCAACAAGTCACGTCAAATGAAGGCAAATATTGATGCTTCACACAATACCTAAGCATACATATTAAATCACAAAAATGTTAATTAGGATTTCATGCAACATAGCACATTTTTGCAGGAGGGGAGATTTATCAGCCTGCTTTCTGACATTAGGAATTTGCAGATGCAACAGCCTTCTCTCATTTGTAATCTCTCTTTCCCTTTCAGTCTAAACTGTCAATGTTTCTGCTGATACACAATTCTCAGGAACTTTACTGGTCTTTCTTATATCTCAGGGATTGAGTTCCTTTGACAAAAGGCACATCCACACATCTTTCTGAGAGAATCCATTCTTTATAGTTGTCTTCTGCTGAAATGGAGGAAACCGATGTGTATATATATATATATATATATATATATATATATATATATATATATATATATATATATATTTATGGAAGCCCATTAGTTTGATTTCAGGGTTTTATGAACCACACCCTTAATCTCTTATGACTGAATACTCTTAATTTTGGGTATATCCCAGTTCTAAGAAAAGAAATGTGGAGTCAAACATGTGTCTTTTACCCTAGAGCATGCTTTTCTGACCGTAAATCTCTTACATTAAAGTCTTTCTTATCTAGATAGATGAATCTTCAAGTCCTGGTTATTTTTTCTTTTACGATTGTACCTCAGTGTGTTTTTATTTTACTATAAGCAGCAGAAAGAAACCGGACCATACCTTCAACACCTTCCTTGGAAATCTCCTGGGATAAATATCCAAACTGATTTACAAATTTACTATACACATAACTGCAGGACACAATTTCATTAAATTTTCTGCCAATTTCTATTAATATGTTCCTCACCTTCTGAACCACACCAGCAGCACCTATAATGTCCATATTTCTACTAATAATCTGTTCATAATGATTGAGGTACTGTCTAAGGCAATTTAGATTTTCTCAGTTCCTTTGCATTCCTTGCTAGAAGATTTATTAGCACACATATTACTGCTAACAGTTTGTTCATGAACTGTTAGGCTTTTTCTCTAGGAGCTTTAGGCTTTTTCTATCATGTTTTTCAAAATTCTTCCAGTTCTTGTCAACTATTCATTTCTGAAGCCAGTTCCACATTCTTAGGTATTTGTTGTAACACCCCCCACTTCTGATGCCTAAATCTATATTACTTTTCTATTATTATCTTAACAAATTGCCACTAGTTTAGTGGATTAAAATAACAAAACTTAATTTCTCAGTTCTGTAGGTCAGAAGTTAGGGTGGTCACATGTAGAGGGCGGGTGCCTGTAAGGCACCATTACATGACTGAGAAGCATGAGATAGAGGAAGTTACTTGGGTAACACCCACATTCTGTAGGGGTGTCCCCAATGGCTTAGCCTGCAGCAATCTTTCTTATGTTAATGCCCCTCCACCCAGCAAAAGAATGTATATAACCCATGATTGAGCTGCAATAAAGAGAGACTTGATCAGAACTCCTGTCTTGTCTCCGGTCTTTGTGTCTCCCATTTTCCTCCCTTCTAGGTGCTTCAGGGTCCCTCGTGTAGTGTCCCGCGGGTCGGGACAGTCACAATATCAAAATCAAGGTATCAGCCAGTATGGACTCTTATCTGAAAGCTCTGGGGAAACAGCCACTTCAGAGTTCATTCAAGTTGTTGGCAGAACTCAGTGTCATAAAGGTTTGTGAGACTGAGGTCATTGTTTCTTTGCTGGCTGTGAGCTAGGCCAGAATCCTCTCTCAGCTCCTTCAGGCAGCCTGCATACCTTGTTACATTGGACCTTCCCTCTTCAAACCAGCAATGGTGGATTAAATCTTTCTCATCTTTCCAAACTCTCAGCAGCTTCTTTGCCTACACTTCATTGCCTCCAGCCAAAGAAAGTTTTCTTCTGTTTAGATTAGGCCCATCCATACAATCCAGCACAATTTTCTCTATCTTAATGTTTGTAAATATAATTATACTTATAAAAGGGTGTTTTTTTTTTGTTTGTTTTGTTTGTTTTTGTCGATTTTTTTGCCATGTAACATAACATTTAAACAGGGTCTGGAGATTAGTGTGTGAACATTTGCAGGAAACCATTATTAACGTACCACTTTGAGGACACACACACACACACACACACACACACACACACACACAGAGTTGACTCCTGAACAATGTGACAGTTAGTGGTGACACCCACCCCACATTTTAAAATTGGCATATAACATTTTTTTCTTAAAGAGGGCGCAGCTCACAGTGGCCCATGTGGGGACTGAACCAGCAACCTTGGTGTTGTCAGCACCATGCTCTAACAAACTGAGCTAACCAGCCACCCCTGGAATATAATTTTTGACTCCCCAAAACTTAACTACTTATAGCCTGCTGTTGACTACAATCTATAATACAAACAGTTGCTTAATACATATTTAGTATGTTGCATGTATTACATATTACATTTTTATAATAATGTAAGCTATAGAAAAGAAAATGTTATTTTGAAATCATGAGAGAAAAATACATTCACAGTATTTATTAAAAATAATACACATATAAATATACCTGTGCAGTTTAAACCCATATTGTTCAAGGGTCAGTGGTGTGTGTGTGTGTGTGTGTGTGTGTGTACTCTATTACACTCCCATTCTCAGCTATAATGCCAAAGCACAGTTGTATTCAGCTTCCTAATATAATTCTTAAAAATAAATATCTTTCTCCAGACTTAAGTGAGACTTTTTTTGCTAACCTTCCTGTTATGGATTTAATTATAATTTGTAGTAAAGAAAATTTAATTGCCCTTATAAAACAAATATTATCAGTCTTTTTATTGATTAAACCAAAATCAATAATGCGTACAAAAACAAATTACAGCCCACCATTGGACACCAAAGTGCAAGTGTGAAAATAGGTCATATATTCCAGTACATGAAATAGCATTAGAATGAGAAAATATTTTTAAGTGGCATTTATGAACATGGAGCAAATATAAACTAATAAAATTCTGTAGTGTAGCATATAAAATGTGAAGAAAGCTTTAAATGGTTAGGAGCTATAAAGGAAATAAGCAGAATAAATGAAATGTAGCAAATCTAAAATTATACATAGGAGGATATTACAATACTTTTAGTAACTATGAGTTATGATTTTTAAAATTCCAATATTTCACTAGTTTATTTAGCATATTGTGCCATGGACGTAGCAGTTGATATAGAGAGCTTTGTGAAAGTATGTTAGCCATAAGCTATGGAGGCACTTGCAAACTCCAGGAAATTTTTATAAGCCACCTTAAATTCATAATTAAATTGAAACTGTCAATAGAATTGGACAGCAACATTTATCTACTCAGAAACATTTTCTTGGCAAATGTAAAGGGTAGTGAACGTGTCATTCAGTACAAATATTTGCTTAAAATTCTTGTAATTGTGATTGTTGGAATCCAGCATCAAAACATAAATCCAAGTAATCAGTACATTCAGGTGCAGACTGCAAGATACATGTTCATGGAATATTGAATACATTAAAGTCACAAAATTGACATCACTCTTATAACTAGAATTTAGGCATGCTCTTTGCATTTTTAAAACACATGAGGGATGAAATTCATTGTCTTTCTTCACTTCCACCTGTGGTAGGCTATGCTATCATCTAAATTGCCTGATCCCCAGAAAAATACCGAAGTCTACTACAAGCAGAATCAAAACTCCCAGCCCTCCTGAGGGAAGTAATTGGTTCAGGTGTAGTTTTATAGTAGAAAAATGCCTTTCACCTCTTAATAATTTGAATGAGTTAGTACCTTTACTAAATTACATCATACTCCCCAAAATGATTCCAATTTTACTTGTAGAATGACCAAAATCCATATTGGCAATTGTGAAATTTCCTCTAAAATACTAATAAACACAATGTAATTAAAGTATAACCCTATGGAGAAATTCAAACTGAGAATTAAACGACAAAATGTATGTGTAGAGGCAAGAGGTGGGAGTGGCTAGAAACTATTAATAAGGCTAATGGAGTTATAGTAGATGAAATTAGGTTTCACCTCATAGTCAATCTAAGCTTCAATCCATGAAATAGGTCCCATATAGAAAAGAGAGTCACCTATGTTACTGCATGTACCTTACCTTAGAAACCATATCCAGATAATGGGACAGCTATCCTATACTAGACCGGGTGTTTCTGAAACCCATTCATTACTCTCATCCCCTACTCTTCATCTTTATAACGTATTCAGATACACCAATGTTGAGAGAAGAAAAGTGAAGAAAGACAGAGAGAGTGGAAGAAGGAGTAGGTTTAATATGGCACATTGTTTTATGGGAGGATTTTCTTATAAAGTATTCTAGGCAGAAGCAACTACAGGAAGAATCCTCACTGCAGTTTACACTAGAAGCAACTACAGGAAGAATCCTCACTGCAGTTTACACTAGAAGTGTTTGTTTTCATTTTAACACTACTTTATTATATTATAATACACAACACTTCAGATTTAGGAAAATTCACAGCAGTCTTGCTGAAAAACATTCTGAGCAATAAAAAATTCCTCCAAGAGCTATGCAGATTAACCCAGCCCCCAACTTAACTTTGAGAAAGGAATTCTACCTACCATCATCCAGTAAACAATAAACAGAAGAACAAACCTGAAATTTTAGGACAAATCAGATCTGGAAAATGTCTATTCATGTATAAATAAATAAAAGACGAATATCTAATGTCTCACATTTCTTCTGTGTTGGCCTAAAAGTTGTTAGACTACTCTCATGTATCTCAAACTGAAGAACAACTCTACTTGTGTTTTCCCATTTAACTACAGTTTAATGAGGATGGTTATAGGGCTGAGTTATAGGCTCTTGCCATCAGAGAGATTTTGCAATTTCATTTCAAGTTTGATGAAAATAAAGCAATAGAGACCAATTTTTCTCTTCAGCTTTATCCAGATATCTGTGGTGTCTGCATCATACTTCAATTCTTATGCTAGTATGGGATTAAAACAAATAATTTTACAAAACGTTTGACATGTGTAAAAGATTAGTTCTCTGTTGCTTTTGTTATACATGCTGCCTAGCACAACATAGAAAGTTTGTCACTTGGTATGACTACCCTTGTCCCATACATGAGTATGTTTAAATTCTCATGATCTAACATGGTTCCAAGTCTACCTTCTCAATTATCTTCCAGACATGATTCTCATCCTCATCTCTGTTCTCTAAGGTTGAAATACAACAACACTGACTTTCCAAGTCATTGTTATATCCTTTGATCTTGTCTAGGATATACTGTAGGTTCTAGATAATCCTCAATGCTTGTGGCAGAGAGAGAGAGAGAGAGAGAGAGAGAGAAAGAGAGAGAGAGAGAGAGAGAGAGAGAGAGAGAGAGAGAGAGAGGAGAGAGAGAGAGAGAGAGAGAAAGAAGAAGAAGGAGGAGGAGGAGGAGGAAGTAGAGGAGGACGAGGAGGAGGAGGAGGAGGAGGAGGAGGAGGAGGAGGAGGAGGAGGACCAGGAGGAGGAGGGAGGGAGGGAGGGAGGGAGGGAGGGAGGGAGGCAGGAAGGAAGGAAGGAAAGAAGGAAGGAAAGAAGGAAGGAAAGAAGGAAGGAAGGAAGGAAGATTTCCATCTATTATTATGTTTCTGATAGTCCCCATGTTCCCCATGTTTTTTATTATTCTTTTTCTATTTCAGTCGACAAGACATTTAGTTATTCAAAGATACGTTCCTGAGTTCAATTTGCATTATGATGCTATCTTCTTAAGATTTTTTTTTGTCTTTCTATTTTATTCTTTTTTTCATTCTTCTGTTAGTTTTTAAGACACTTACAGCAGATTGTTAATATGATGGTAATTATTTTTAATGAAAAACTCAAAGAACTGTGTGTTCTAATTACTAAAATAATTGCCACAGACTACAAGAGCAATACCACCTGGGCAGAAGTGGTTACTTCTAAAGCAGGAACTCAAAATTTTTCAGATGTAAGGAATGAAAGAATTCATCAGAAAGAATGGACTTAGATTGTTGCATGTGCACAACATAATTTCTAGTTCTGTATCCATGTCTTTAACTCTGTCTAAAATGGTCTACCTACTGTACTTTCAAGACTACCTCCTACTCAACTAGTTCCTAGCTCCTAGGCAGAGTTCTAAGATGACCCCAAAATTCCTGTCCTCTGGTGGACAAGTCTTTCTAACTCTCTCCTTGAGTGTGGACAGGACCTGTGAATATGATGGAATTATCATTCCTATAATGACATTACATTGTATAAGACTCCATTTTAGCAGATCAGAAAGAGATCCTCCTTGCTTTAAAGAAGTAAGCTCCTATTTTTTGAAAGGAACATGTTGCTAGGACTTGAGGGTGCCCTATAGAAGCTGGGAGAAACCCTCAGCAGGCAGTTGGGAAGAAAGCGGAGATCTCAGTTTTACTGCACAGAACTGAATTCTGCTAACAAACTAACAGAGCTTGGAAAAGGACCCACGGCTTCAGATGATATTGGTGATATAGGTGATTGATGATACAGATCATTGATGCCTTGATTTTAGCCTGGTGAGACACTGAGTAGAGGGACCATCTTAGCTATGCCCAAACACCGAACCTACAAAAACTTATAAAAAAAAAAAAAAGTGTTGTTTGAGACTTTAAGTTTGTCGTATTTTTTTATATGGCAATAAAAAATAATACAAATACATCTCTCAAATGCCAACCTCAATCTGAATTCGATTCCAAGTAGTCAAATCACTATTAATTATGTTGCCTTTTTAATTTTCTTTTTAGAAAATATCAACATTTGAAATTATATATTTACTGGTCAAACAAGAAATGAATCTAACAATAGTTAACAATTGCATTCTTATAATGTATTAGTCCTCGTGCATTATTCACTTACGCATCATTTTCACCTCATGAACAAGACAGGATGTTTTGTATTTTACAGGAACAATTCTGAGACATTGATATAAATCACCATTGCAGGATCACATAATTACCAAATGGAAAGATTTGGATTTAAATCCAAGTTTTTCTCATTTGGTATCCTTCACTATATTATTCTGCCTTAAAGTATATATTTCATATTACTATACCAATTGCAATTTATTACTTTGGTCTTAATATTGCAAATACTAGCATTTTTCTACATATAAAAGAAAACTAAAAGATAAATTTATTATCTGTTATAGAGCCAAGTATTTATTTTCAATACTTCATGACTAAATATGCTTTTCCTTCTCACAACTGAAATACCCAAAATAACCTTTTCTAATGAAAACTGGTTGACATTAAACCATTAAAGCAATAAAAATCAGAAAATCCAGAGAGATTTTAACAGTGTGAAGATCAGTCGCAAAATTGTCCTAGTCGATTACAGTGGAGTCTCAAAGTGTTGTATTTGATAGTTACGACATGAAATAGCAACTGAAACATGAGTCGAAACAAACTAGAATATATTATAAATGCAAATTATTTTTCTTATTATGAAAGTAATTCATGTTTATTGTGGAAAATTTAGACATTCCTGATAAGGAGAAAAAAACAAAAACAACATTTAAAATCTAGAGGTAATCCTGCCAATTAAGAAATGGCAATTTTAAATATGTAGCTATAAGATTTCAATATTTTTCTATATTTACATTTATACAACTGGGTTCATATTGCACGTAATTTTTAGAAGTTTTTTTCCAATTAACAATGTAATGCAAACACCTATTCTTTACATATCTATCTATTTTGGTATGCTGGTATGTTTAGTGTTGACTGTTTACTGTTTACTGTTGAACTCAGGAGAATTTTCCAGTTGTATTATTAACTAAAATGTTCATGTGGATCAAGATTCTTATATACAGAAGACATGTGCACACCCTTTATTTTTCCTGTATGATTAATTCCTAAAATTGCTGTATCAACGGGAACACACACACACACACACACACACACACACACACTCACACATACGACTTCAGTATATATGCATATACTGAAAGGTTTATGCAATTTTATAGCAATTTATACATTCATAGGTTGCATATAAACTTGACTATTGTCCTCTTTATTGGATAATGACATTTTCAACCTCTCTACCATTACTAATCACTCAGTTGTTTAAAATATATGTATTAACTTATTGTTTTAAAAATGTTTATTGCTTTTTGCAAATGATTAGTTATTTTTGGTGCCATTTTTCTTTCTTTGTGGCTTTTACATGCTTTTGATACATTGAGGATTGCATTTTTTTTTTCTCTAACATATGGTTCTGAAAAGATTTCCAAAGAAACTTTATCCTTTAAGGCCAGATGTTGAGATATAGATATTTCATTAGTAAGTAGGGTGTAACAGAATAGAGTGTGATTAGGAAATCATTAATAAAATATAATGCGTTGAATATCAAAGGTATAACATAGACAGTAATCTGCGTTATCTATCTCCCTTGTAGATATTATCTTTAACCTCTTTAACCCCGACTACCTCCTACCCTTATCTTGTTAATATTAGAATTGTTTTCCTCTTTCTGAAGTAAATCTCTCTACCTGAGCTCTAGATCCCATTTATTTTTGCCTTCCCATGAACTTGGCCCTTCTTGTTTCTACTCTTCCCTCCTCTAATTGTAAGCCAGCTCCTACCTTGTGCATAGAGAAAGCACAAACAATTGACTTATTGTTGTGAAGAACTCTGGCTCATATTTCATTTTTATTGCACTCTACAAATAGAGATATCCAAGTCACCACCTCAGAGAATACTGGAAAGAAAAGATATATTTGTGTAACTTGCTTGCTATTTTCCCCCTTCTCTCTTATTGCCTGCTCGTCCTACCTCTACATATTTGTGTGCGGGCACAAACCACACACACACACACACACACACACACACACACACACATACAACATCTTTCTTATAATAATTATATATAGCATATTGACTTTGACTGCCATAATAGAATACCACACTGGGTTGCTTTAAAAAACAGAAATTTATTTCATCACATCTCTTGTAGATGTACAAGATCTTGTAGATGATCTTGTAGATGTACAAGATCAAGGTACCAGAATGTTTGGTTTCTAGTAAAACATCACTTCCTGGCTTGTCGATGGCCACCTCCTCTCTGTGTCCTCATGTGTTGAGGGGAAAGAGAGAACAAACTCTCTGGTGTCATTTCTCATAAGTGCAGTAATCCTATTATGAAGGAAGGCCCCGTTTTCACCTAAACCTAATTATCTCCCAAAGACCCTGTCTCTGAAAGTCAACACACTGGGCGTTAGGGATTCAACATATGAATTTTAGATAGACACAGCTCAATTTATAGCCCATGCAGAGTTCTTTTTTACACGTTCTTATTAAGATAACTAAGGTAACCTACATTACCCTTTTCATTTATCATTTTTCAATTCAAGTTATCTTTCTGAGTTATCCTTTTTAATAGAACACACATTTTAACAAAATTCAGTTTATCTATGTTATTTTTATAATAGCTAGTAGATACTGCACGTGGATTTCATTTAGAGTATATGCTTCCATTATTACATATAGTCTTAAGATGTTTTTTGTCTGTTTCTGTCTGGATATCCCATAAACAGTGACAGATGTGGCATAATGCCCATATAAATTGCCAAATCTGGCTTTGTTTAGTTTTATATATTCAGGTGACATGCTGAAGAATCAGAATTAATTTCCCAGAGACATTTTCAAATTTATAAAATATATGCAAAATCACAAAGAATATAGAGATTTCTCAGTGAAGACTTTATGATTACTGCCTGTGTTGCTTTTCACTATTTCTCACTCTTCTGGAAGAATAGCTGGAATTAGAACAGTTAATATTTTTTTTTTTGGTCACCTATTTTTGTACTGTTATTTCTCATTTTATCTCATTTATTGTATTTGACACATAATGGCCATTATTAGTTTAATCTTGGTTTTGAACTTTAAATTTCATGCAGAAAACAATGAAGATTCTTTATCATTGAATTTCATATGGTTATACACTATGGAAGTCTCATATGCTTTAAGCAGGTATTTAACAAACACATGCATGCACACACACACACACACACACACACAAACACACACATAAACAAGAAGTAACAGTTCTAAGTTTTTTGTTTAACTAGGTAGGATTCTGCGACTGTTTGTCTCCAAATAATTAGAGGTAAAACCCAAATATAAAGTCACCATGCCATAGTGTTCATGTACAAGATAAAATGTTTGTTTGTTTCTTTGTTTGTTTTGTTTGTTTTTGTTTTATTTTGTTTGTTGTTCCTAAAGTTCAGAATTGCTTGCTTGAAACTCTGATTATCTTATAAAATGCACAGATTGGGAAAAATATTTGCAAAAAGAAAAAGTATTCTTAGTAAACTACTTACATTCAAAATATGCAAAAAAAAATTCTTAAAATTCAACTGTAAGACAACAAAAAAACCTAATTTAAAAATTGGCAAATAATATAAACTGACATCTGACCAAAGAATATGCATATAAAAGCAGTAAATAAGCATATGAGTAGTTGCTTAGCATCTTATATCATGAGGGAATTTCAATTAAAACAACGAGATACACTTACACATTGATTAATATGGTTAAACTCTAAAAAAAGGACAATACCAAATGCTGGTGAGGATGTGGAACAACAGAAATTCTTATTTATTGTCAGTAGGAAAGCAAATGGTACAGCCACTATGGAAGACAGTTTGTCACTTTCTTTCAAAGGTAAGCCTAATTTTCCTACATGACCTAGCAATCATCTTCCTAGGTATTTACCCAAATGAGTTGAAAAGCTTTGTTCACACAAAACCTGCAGCTTTATTCATAATTGCCAAAAATTGGAAGCTACCAAGATGCCTGTCAAAAGGTTAATTGATAAACTGTAGTACATCCTTATAGTGGAATATTCATTGATTCAAAGAAATGAGCTTTCTGGCAGGCACAGGCAGAAGTGTTAGCAGGTGCCATTGTTCCTTTGTTGAGCCCTTCCCTAAAACAGCCTTCAGACTCAGGTGAGCAGCAAATCTGAGCTCTCCAGTAATCTGGGTAACTCCTCTCTCTCCCACTCTGGCAATTCTCTGAGACTCTGCCCCAGCTAATTTATGTGTCAGCTGAACCTCTTTAAGAGGCTAATCCACATAAGCAGCTGGCCTGGGCCCATACTGCAGACTTTTCTAAAATCTCTCAAAGGTCCACAAATGCCAAACAAGCAGTGACTGGCCTTGGCATGCCCTGAATTTCTTGCTAAGTGGCTCCAAGCCCAGTAATAGAGGCAGTCAGCCTCAGTTCATAGCACAACCACTCCCACATGTCTCCAAGCCCAAAACAGATAGCTACCAACCACAGATCACTTTGTAGCTTTTAGTATTAAGTGGACCCGGGATGGACACAGACAGTGGCTAATCTTAGCCTGTACCAGAGACCCTCCTAAGAAGTTCCAGAACCATCACTCCTGGTGGCCCCCTTCAGACAACACTAGAGCACCACCTAATTAGTGCCACAAATGACGCACACAAACAGTGGACTCAGTAGTCACAAGAGCCTTTCTGAAGTAAATCCGCTCAATGGGGTCAGCCCTGGCACAACAGCTTGTCCATTGAAGTCATGTCTAATCTTCATAGACAGTTAGCCTGAGGGTCAGTCCCACCGACTGATGTGCCCAAAGCAATCAAGATTCAACTACAAAAAAAGAGAGCCCACAACTCATACAAGCGATACCCCTGGAGCGCCCAGCTCAGGTGAAGAGGGAGACTGTACTACTGGGCCCCACAGGACATCTAATGCATAAGTCCACTCAGCCAACACAAGGAGACATAGCTTATCTGCATACTACATTGAAACAAACACAGGGAGGTAGCCAAATGAGGAGAAAAAGGGACACAAAAGAATAGGATAAGATTTCAGAAAAAGAACTAAACAAAATGGAAGCAAAAAATCTATCAGATACAGAGTTCAGAACACTGTTTATAAGGATGCTCAACGAACTTAGGAGAAGCATAGACGATCTCACCGAAAACGTTAGCAGAGATAGAAAACATAGAAAAGAAGATAGAAAACTTCCTTAACTTGGTGAACAAAATAGACATACAAGTACAGAAAGTGCAGAGATTCACAGAAAAGATGAACCCAAAGAGACCCACACCAAACCTTATTAGGGGATCACTTTATCAGTTATATAAATGCCTGTCCATTATGCTGTACACCTGAAACTAATATAATATTGAATGTCAAATGTAACTGAATAAATAAAAAAAGAAATGAGCTCTAGTCATGAGTAGACATGGAAGAATCCTAAGTACATATTGCTTAGTTAAAAAAGCCAGTCTAAAGAAGCTACATACTATGTCATTCCACTTGTATGACATTCTGGAAAAGGCAAAAATATAGAAACATTAAAAAGTTTAGTGATTTTGGAGAAAAGGAGAGGATGAATAGGAGAAGCACTGGGCAGTTTTAGAACGTGAAATTATTCTGTATGACACTGTACTGTTGAATACACGTCATTGTTCACTTATCAAAACCTGTAGAACTACACAACACAAAGAGTTAACCCTAATATAAACTATGGAATTCAAATAATGCTGTTGAATTGTTATTGCCTTATCAACTGTGACAAATGTGTCACACTAATACAAGACCTAATAATAGTGAAACCAGTGAACACGGAAGAAAGGGAGGATTTGGAAACCCTCTGTACTTCCTGCTCAATTTTTTGTGCCCCTAAAACTGTTCTGAAAAATAAAATTGATTAAATAAATGAATTAAAAAATGATTAAAGAAAAGAAATGAGTGATTTTTCACTTCTCAAATTTGAATAGTAAAAATACTTATATATAATTATTTAAGGTTGTTAAGTGTTACCAGAAAATCAGCCAACTGGAGGAAAGACTACATTGAGCAAACAGATAAATTAATTCCTGCAGGTCCAACATTAGTTCAGGAAACAAAAATATGAGAAACTTATTAAACATAAGGAAACTTAATAGCTATTTAAAACCTTTCATTACAGCTAAGTTTAAATATACTTGTGACAAAATAAAAGAATAATTTCCTGTAATCTCAAACATGCAATAACTCTTGACCAAATGCAAAAATATAAGGAGATAAAAACTATAAAATAAAAGTAAAAAGACAAGAACAAATGGATCCAAGAGATCCAGTTACTGTTTACTTGAGTTCTAAAAGAAGAAAATCTAAATCAGCCAATTTAGCAAAAAATATATTGCATTATTTTATTGACTATAACAGGTTAGGCATAGAATTATTTAGCTAAATTTTCTACTAGATGGTTGCAAAATTAAAAAAAAAATGTGTATACAGAGTGAAAAACATGAATACACTCAGCAGTTAGAGGGGATTATAACCAACATTATGTATAGGAGATTAGAGAAGATCTGAGAGCAGAAAGTAGATAATAATGGTTGGATAACATCTGGGCAATAATCAAGATGGATTAGCAAAAAGAAAACTCTACAATTTAAAAAAAGTTTAAAAATACTGCAATAGCTAGAAGTAAACAAGTCTCAAGAGGTCTTTTTATAAAATGGAACTATTAATCACATATTGTCTGAGGACAATTCACTAACTATGGGGAACAGACTGAATACACAAAAGAAAAAGTAGATGTTCAATAGAGGATGTTCTTAAACCATATGGTCAGGAAGAGCAACAATGGTTTAATTTAGGAGGAGAAAGATCAATTAGTTCAACTTATAAGACCAGATAAACAAGGCTTGTATTTATGGTGATGTTTCTAAATGTCTTAAGGGACAAGAATTTGAGGGAAATTATGCAAAATTGCTCCTGTTATGTTGTAGAGGAAGGAAACAGCAGAATTCTCTTTTAAAAGTACAGTTGGGATTTTCATTATCGCTCTTTACTTTTAGCATGGTGCTTGAGAAATGAGTGAAGAAGGGTATAGAGGTGAAACACATGTATGATAAATGGTTCTGAAGATCCTGTGTAATTTGAAAACTATAAATTTTAGAGGTGGCCAGCTAGATGAATAGTATTCTCCCATCACACTTAGTAATACAGATATAGGATTACAGTTATCCACATGTTTTTTTGTTTTTCCTTTTTTCTGTGTTTTTGTGGCTGAAGTAAGGCATGGGAAGTAACTAGGGTAATGGTGAAACGTTTGTAACTGTTAAATATAAGATATGGATAGAAGGGGTGTTTTGTTGATCCTTATATTGAGAAACATTGAGAGATCACAGGAGTGTAATTCTGAGTTCTACAGTCTATGAATGGGAGTGATGAGACAAAAAGTTATGAGGTTGTGGGCAAAGATGATAGTTTTGGATTTTAATATTTATATGGTGAATGAGCCCTTGGGGACAAGAATATCTAGGTTAGTGTATCTGGGAGTGTTACCTGAATCAGAATAGCTTGGAGGTTCTATAATTATATAGATTATAGAGTCCCAATTCCAGACGTAATTAAAGCTTTGAGGGTGCTGCCTGGGGGTCACCACTTTTAATTCAAACCAGATAATTATTTATAAACTAAAGTTGAAAAATCACTGACTTAGTTAGTTGAAAAATAAAACTTAGTTAGTTGAATAAACTAAAGTTGAAAAATCACTGTCACTTAGTTATGACAACTAAGAGCACAGCGGAAGTTGAACTGCCGTAAATCAGAGTTTGAGAATTATAAAATAGTGAGGGTAAGATTCTAAAACAGTGAAATCGTTGACATTAATGATAAATGTTTAAATGAAGAGAAAAAAATAAAAGAACAAATAATTATCTTGATTCATCAAATAGGTGGATGTGGCCACAAGCTAGTATGGCTTCCTTGATAATTTTTCATGATCTGAGGTAGGTGGTATGACTGAATTAAATAATCCATGTGGGTAGAAAGTTGAGAACCGATGAGTAAGAGATCAAGAGTAAAACCTCAAATACAGGGCTGAGCTCTGTGTAACAGCCACTGGGTCATTAAGTATACCTCAATCAAATAGGTATGTCAAGCTCATGATGAATGTTACCAGCCTTTGATAGTTCAATATTGAAGTTCAATATATCAGAAAACCCAAAATATCTGAATCCATCATTCCAGCACTATTGCATTTGCCCAATCTCTGCCTCAAGGCAATCAGCTGATAACATGAAAAGCTTAGTATGGTCTTGAAGTTTTACTTCAAAAAGTAAGATAAATACTTAGGAAAAATGATATTGAGGATTTGCATTTCTGGAGAAACATAGCTGGTTAACTGAAAGCCTGTGGGTAGTTGCTATCATGAGCACCATGGCAGGGCCAAATTTAAGGCATTCTGAATACCACAGGACAAAATCCAGACTTATTCCCCTACTCCTTTTATGAGGAAGTTCAATATAGGGTTCCTTTCCTGCACAGAATTAGATCATGAATACGGAAAACTAAAATTTAAGAGTTTGGCAGCCATGGCTTCATCTGGAAGGGCTACTGAAATTCAGAGGCAGACCCATTTAACTGTCAGATGAAGCACCAATTTCTATCATCATGACCTTTTATTTTCAATTCTCTGTGGAGTGGAAGGAAGTGCATCCACTCAGGAAGCAGTTTTATATAAAGGAAACATGCAGCAGTTTGACTGCTTATATGGAGCAGAGCAGAACATGTATTTATGAGGCATTTAACCAAAGAGAAAATAATCAAAATCAGATCTAAGGAACTCAATGGCATTGGATCGTAGGCAATAAAAAAGGTATGTTTTGAATATTGATGCCATCTTTAGAGAACTTTTCTTTCTTTTGTATTCCTCATGTTTTCATTTCTCAGTATTAGAGCTCTCCAGATGGAAAACAAAGAATAGCCTGAAGCAATTAGTTAATTAATCTCATTCCATTTGGTTATAGTTGTTAATAGAGGATTCCACTATGTTCCAGAATTTCAGATTACATTAGATTCCAATACAAATTATCTTAGTGTGTGAATATAGGTGAGTGTGTGGTATATGGTATTACATGAGCAAAGTCTGCGGCTTCGTGTGTTCTTGTGTATTTTGCTGATGGGCTTCCTGAAATATAGGAGGTCAGGCAGGCACTGAGAGTTAAATTTGCTCAGGCTATTTCAGATCCAGAAATATTTTCAATATGTATTCATTTTTTGAAGCAGGAGTGAGATGTGTTATTGCAGCTATAAAATTTTACAGTGGCCTTGCTGTGAACAGAAATATGGAGTGATTAAAATGTAACCAAAATTTCCTTAATAACTTCATTAAGTTTACCAAGATGTTCTTTGATTCAAAGGTAATAATAAAGACAGACAAATGTATATTGTTACATTGCATAAAAACAAGGTGAAATATAGGAAAAAAATGCTACTGCTAATACTAACAACTGTGTAGTTGTTAACCTAAGTAAATTCAAGGCTAATTTTCTTAACACAATCCAAGCAATCAATCCAACAAATGGATCTTGGGTCACAGTATTATTTCCTAAAATATTCAACACAATATTTTGAATGCTATTAGATATAAGCATGGTATTATTTAAAAAGCTTGGTAGTTATTGAGACTGATACTACCAAAAGCTACCTAAATCAGGGTTTTCAGTTACCTGGAAGAAATTGTACAGTTCTAATGTCTGTCAATTACTAGTGGATAAAATCCTGCTGCAATGAGCCCCCTTGAAAGCTGCCACCACTCGTATACCCAGCTGGTGCCCTAGAAATCTCTTTGGTGTAGCAACTAAAGAATTAATTCCTGGCATATCTGCCTTATCAAGGATCCTGCTCCAGGTGTTCGGCCAGCATCTATTCTACTAGTACCACACCAATTGTTAAAGATTTTGAATATTGCCTCTGCTGTAAACTATCATCATTTGAAATTATCAAAATACTAGAAGATGATACATTGCCTTTCACAAAGAGAGAAAGGGCAGAACATTTTTTTTCCTTTTAATCTATATTGATGCCCAAATACAGTTTTGGGAAACTGAACTGAATTATGGGCAGCAATGTGGTTTTCGATAAGCTAATTTAGGCCAAATAGCTTCACACAAAAACAACACACTTAACAATTGCAGGGTAGTACATTCACTGAGAGAAAGGAAACAAAGAGCTCAGGATTTAGCATCTGTTCAAGTGCCTAGAGAGAGTTTGGCTTAGGTTGCTAGAGTGCTGCTGTTAGAGTCTCCCAGCGGGCTCTCAGATGGGAGGAGGGAAAACAGAGGAGACAGCTGGGCGGGCACACAGGGGGCAAGGCTTGGGTCCCATTACACTTAGACAGCATATGTGCAAGACAGAAAGGAGACTTCTGAAGTCATGTCTGGATATCATCTCATGAACTAGGCTGTGGTTCAACAGCAGCATGATGATGTGAAAAGGAGGGAAGTAGAGTGAGGAGGAGAAGGAGAGAGAGAGAGACAGAGAGACAGAGATCAGTGCACATCATACTCAGCACTCTTGGATCCTGCCAACAGGTAAATCACCATCCTGCAATTTAGCACACAGCTTAGTATTACTATAAGTGAAGTTTTCTTAAGGAGTTAAGAATTAGACCTTACCCATGCCTACAAATATTATAGGGGTGATATATAAAGCATTTTCACATTTGTTTCTTATACTTTGTACATCACACTTTTAAACTCATTTTTGCGTAAATGCTGATGGTGACAGGGTAGGGACTACAATGAAGGAGAAAGGTTGATTGCTCACGCAGGACTTCACAAAGAAATGGAAACTTGAAGGTTAGTATCCGATCCTTAGTTTTAGAAACATGATTTTCTTCCCACACTTATTTTTCCAAAGTTCACAAAAGAAGTCATGTATAAACTAGAATTTCTTCTTCCCAATAGGGAATCAGAGCAAGGAAAGTTACGTAGAGGCTCTTCATGGGGACACATGACAGGGCCTGTAGTACCCAACCCTGCTATAAAATGTTTGCTGTCTAGTTCAAAACACTCACCTTTGTCTGTCTGAGCACAGATCCTCTGGAGAGAGCTCAAGTCGTACTGATAAATGTGTTCACTAAGAAAATCTCACTTCATTTAACAGATTTTATTGTTCATAAATTATCTATATTACACTTTCTTTAAGTTTAGCCAGGTTTAAGATTACCTAGTAGTTCTCTTGCCGAGATTTAGGTATATCATCAGCCATCTATTTGCAGAAAATGTAGTGGGATGAATCCTTTCTGTAGATAATAAATTATATTCATTAGGTATTGATTTTTGAAGTGTATCTGTCAAATGGTCATTTTATAATCAAGCTCTGAAGGAAAGTTATTCTAGCCCCATATATTCCCAAAATGTTATACTATCTAATTCCTTCAAATCTCAAGAATATGAAGGGATTTTACTTGAAATTTTTACGTTGTTTGGAGCGTTTGTCTTATCCTGCTCAATCTATCCTGCTCACTTGTGTCATATGTCTATGTCACCCATTATCCCCTCTAGTTTCCCCCTCTTATAGATTTAAGGCTTTGTCACCTGACTCAGTGCTTTCCTCTTCACTTCAAACCCAATCATCTATCATACAGTGGGATTTTAGCATCCAAACAGACATTCAACATGTGAACTTCTTAGTTCCTTAACCTTCTCACCTTCTATGACCTTCACATTGACTCTATTTCAGCCACTTGTTTCCATAATTATCTAGATTTGCTGCAAATCTGAACTCTTGAAATCAAATATCCACTCTTTCATCCAAATCGATCCTTACAGCTCTCACATCTGGCTGCTCACTACACCTATCTTGCCATCTTACCAAGAACTGCAGTCTTATTACTTCTCTAATGCCTCCATGTTGATTAGCCTGCTCCCCAAATCTCCACTACTGTATTTTTTATATTCCCTATTTTCTAAACTTAATGGCACATTATTTTAATCATTATCTCCCCAACATCCTCACATGTTTTTTCTTATTTGCAATTCTATTACATGCTGCCAATAAAACTGCCATTTTGCAAAAGTCTGAATATTGATTTCTCAGCTTTTCCACTCAGCTTTTAAAAACCGCTGGAGAAAACCACATTTAGACACACTTGTGACATCATGCAGCCCACAAATCATTCTGTATTTACCTGGTCACAGTAACTATTTAAATATTCTTTAATTTCCTCAAATTGTCTATTCCAACATATCTGCCATTTATTCAAAGCAACATTACAGAGAAATAGAAGCCATTTCCAAGGAACATCATTAACTTTTGACAACCACCCTATGTTGGAGTCTTATCTTCTGGTGACACTGCTCTCTATCCTGTATTTTTCTGTGTACTCACGTAATGCATCAGTGATTAAACATGTTTGAGAGTCTCACACATTTAGACATCTATTTGTTGACTCCATGTTTTCCCCTAGATAATAAGCAAAACCAACACAAACCACTTCTTTTTTCAACCTTTCAATAAATATGGGGCCTGACACAATTTTATACACCTGTTTTCTGTGATGTTTACCTTCTCTGCACTTCTGCAATTAGAAATATGAGTTGCCACTCCATGAAAACTCTTCTTGTCTAAGACATAAAAGGCATACGGTGCTGCTGATTCCAATGAGTACTTCTTAGAATTGATCGTACTTGACCTTGATCTTTCTGAAGAATTTGACCTTGTTGACTGCACAGTAATCATTAAAATGTATTTTGTCCTTAACTTCTAGAAGGCTATGTCTTATTACTCTCCCAATGTTTCAAAGCTGTTTCTCAGAATCTAAGTTCTCTTCTGTTATCCATTGTTTAAATATTAATCTTTTTCTGAGTTTTTGTTTTTGGAACTTTTGTTTTTGCCATATGTAATTGCTGTGTAACACCATTTAAATGTCTTCACTTGTTACACTTTCTTGGTTTTAATATATTCCTGAGATTGAGTATATTTGGATTCGTAAAAATTGACTTTAAAGACAGTTATTTTTCATTAGATTCCCTCCAAACCACTGTTACTCAAAGAGTCTTAAGGGGTGTTAATGTATAAATTGTATATATTGAAAGTAGTACCCCCTCAAGGTAATTATGGATAACATTAGTTTTTTTTCTTGATTCTAAATTCTAAGGCCATAGAGTAAAACTGCTATTGGGTATATCCACATAATACTCTCTCTGATACTTCAAACTCACCTTGTGAAATGTCAAAATCATCATCACCTCTCATTCCCCCTACCACGTTTCCCTGAAAATAAGACCTTACCGGAAAATAAGCCCTAGCATGATTTTTCAGGAAGACATCCCCTGAACATAAGCCCTAATGCATCTTTTGGAGCAAAAATTAATATAAGACCAGGTCTTATTTTTGAGGAAACATGGTATATTACTCATTATAATAAATGGTATAGTGGTACAATAAACAACCCTGAGTTTTATGCAACAAAAACAAACACATATACTGGGTTGAATAAAGGTGTTCCAAAGATATTCAGGTCCTAATCCTCAGGATCTGTGAATATAGTACCTTACATAGTAAAAGTGTCTTTTCAGATGTGATTAAGTCATTTAAGGATTTTTTTTTTTTTGAAATGGGAGAATGCTCTGGGTTATTTGGGTGAGTAGAATATAATCCTAAGGGTCCTTATAAGAGGGAAGTAGGAGTCATAGTCACAGGAGGAGATGTGAGGATGGAAGCAGGGGTATTAGAGAGACCAGTTGCAAGTTGCTATGCTGCTGGCTTCAAAGTAAGAAAGGGGCCATGAGCTAAAGAATATAAGCAACTTCTAGAAGCTAAAAAATACAAGGAAATAGATTCTCCCTTGGAATTACCCCAAATAATGCTGTCTTTCCAGCAACTTGATTTTAGAGTCACAAGAGACTCCTTTCCAACTTCTGACCTGCAGAACTGTGAGACAGTGAATGTATGTTGTCTTGAGATACTATGTTTATAGTATTTTGTTACAGCAGCAATAGAAAATAAATACAAACAATAAAGATTTACTTCTTATAACCACAATCCAATACAGGTTCTTCTTGCTCTCTTCCATGTGATGCATATTTTTGATACTTTAAATGTATAGTTCAGACATCACCCCAGAAAAGAAAGAGAGATTCTGGACAATTATGTTCAAAGTTTTATGGCAAAGCCTGAAAATGGGATAAATCACTTCTGCATGCATGTCATTCTAATTATAAAGGCGCCTAAGACATAGAGTTTTGATGACTACTCAGGAAAAGTATTGATATTGGTGAACATCTAGCACACCTCTGCCATTCAAATGCTCATTTCATTCTTTCCCTTGTATACAGAACAAACTCATAGTCTCCTTAAAAGACACTCCCAAGTCCCCATCCAGTCACTGCATTCAGGCCAAGGGTAAAGATTTCTGGATAATGCTCAGTTATAGCCATTAAGTCTACATGTTTTTCCTCTGGCTACCAGTAAACTAAAAATACAAGTTATCTGTCCTCCACTTTCATTTATACCCCTATTATACAATGTCACAGAGACAGGATAACCTAAATAAATCATCCCATTCAAAAAAAGAGATAAATGGGAAACATATAGTAGTTAGTACTTAACAGCAATCCTGAAATTCTTCTGAGAAGATATTGTGAGGATATCCTTTTCATCCATAATTTTTATAAAGTTATACTTGAAACTTTGTTGTTCTCAAGGTAGTCAACAATTGGTTTAAGAGAGAGAAGCCATATGCAGAGAACGCAGAGCAATAAAGCAGATTTGAGAACAGTGACTTGGGAAAAACTTAAGGTCAAAGAAATCATAAGCATAAACCCCCTGACACCTGCCAATGGAAAATACAAACAAACAAACAAAAGTATTTGAGATTTAAAACAGATTCTGAGGACTTCCAAGATCAGGAGGCAAGTTATTAGAATAATACTATATAGCCTTCATGGAAAGTATTATCCAGAGAACCATAACTCAAAAAAGGCTTTTTGGATACATGCTAATAAGCACGAGATCAGACAATTATGTTCCTAGAAAAAGTGCTACATACCTCATTGCTGAATACTACTGTGGTCACCTTCGAAGTACTCCCCTTGGGAAGGTATGCACCAACACCACAGCTTAGCACACTTGAAAGCAATTTTGGAATTCTTTTTCTGAAATGGCCATCAGAGCTGTCATCATATTAGCCTTGATGTCCTGAATGTCATCAAAATGTCTTCCTTCAATATTTCCTTTATCTTTCGGTAAGGAAAGAAGTCATTTGGAACCAGATAAGGTGAGTAGAGAAGGTGCTCCAATACAGTTATTTGTTTGCTGTCTAAAAATTCCCTCACAGACAGTGCCATGTGAGCTGGTCTTGCATTGTCGTGATGTAAGACCATGAATTGTTGGCAAAAAGTTCAGGTCTTTTCATCGAACTTTTTCACGCAGCCTTTTCAGCACTTCCAATAGTAAACTTGGTTAGCCGTTTATCCAGTTGGTACAAATTCGTAATGAATAATCCCTCTGGTATAAAAAAAGTTTAGCAATGCCATTGCAACAAATTCTTGAATTTAGTTGTCAGACCTTATATATGCGTGCCAATGTTTTTCAGTCTCAAGAAACCACAAAAGACTTCTATGATGACATAAATCCTATTTAGAGTTGAGCTGTGTAGTATATACATTCTGATTATTTTTTCCTTTCCTGTCTTCATTAACTTTAGTTCTTCAAGGCCAGGGGTTCCAAAATGCTTGCATATTTCAGTGGGAAATAACAAAGGTGTGAAAGCAGAGAAGTATCTTTGAGAAAATAATCTGTGACCACAGGCAAATGGCTAGGCATACAGACTCCAACAATGAGTGTCAGTACATCCTCAACTCACCAAAGCCACGCATAACTTATTTTTCCTCACTGTTATTATCCTGGAAAGAGGAACAGGTCACCAATTTTCTGCAGGCCCCACAGAGTATTCAAAAGACACAATGTGTGTTCGTGGACTTCATCTCTTGTATGAGGTTATGTTCTCTACACCACTTCTTCATACACCCATATAACACCTTAAAAAGGAACACATGGGATGGGGAAATAATTTTTTATCCAACAGAATAAGTTATCAAAAGACATAGTCATTAGCTTGGACAGAAATCACTAGAATTGGCCATTATGACAATTCTCCGTTCCCCCAGTTCACCCCATTCACCAAATAGAGAGTAAGAGAGATAAAATCATCAGCAAAAAAATTAAGAAAATACGTTTTCTTTTGCACATATAATTTAATATGTAGGTAAATTTATGATCTTACTGTAGTTATACTAAAGTTCTTTCAATAAGTATAAAGTTTAAGTGAGAAATTCAACTATCTTGGGTTACAATTTTCTCATTAAGTGAAAACAAGAGATTTTTTGATTCCTAAGTTTCTTTCCTATATACGATTTTGTGTAGTCCTTTTAATCTCCAAGTCTTTTTTTTCTGCCATACCCCTTGGACAGCAGGACTGACATAATAGCATCTTATTTAGTCTCTTTGGTGAGTTTGTGTAATAATATAAAGAGTTTAATCAAGATGCAGACAATTAGAAGGATGTACAGTCAGGTTCTGCTAGGTGGGAAGGAAATAAATGCCTTCAACTTCAGCATAAACACATTAGCTACATGTGAAGATTTAAACCATCTAATTTACATAATGAACATTTTATGCCACATTATTTGCACCTGGTTTACAAATTTACTGAGCTTTTCACAACAATTATCAGTAATCGTACCAAATTGTCAAATATCCCAAAGTGACATTTTGTTAGGTGGTTATCAAAAAGATTTCTTTCCCCTTTGGTATTTGTTAACAGTTTAATTTGTTGCAATTTATTATGTAAGGAGAACTATTGAAAAAATAGGTCATTTTTTTTTTCTTATGTTGAGCAAGGAAAGAAAGAATAAGATAAAAATATGTATAAAGTTTCAGATCTCTCAAAAATGAAAACATTTGATGCTGTGGCATAAACAAATGTGTACATCTTTTAAAATATATTTATGACAAAAATAACTGGTAAGTTAGATAATGTAGGTAAGCAACCGATATACATCCGATATATGGATATACTCACTCCATAAAAATCATTGTGAAATTTATTTCCATTACTTTTGGCATTTTATATGTGCCTCTATTCTTAGATACAAAGGGATCAAATATATACCTAATTTTCATTTGCTTTCATTTATCAACATAGGTAAATTTATGCAGATAAATATTTCTAGTAAACAATTTACAAATTAAATTACATTTCATTATATTACAATATAATTTATCTAAACAAAGTTTTATGTAGATAATTATAGTATTTCTAATTTTTTTGTTTGAATGAAAACTGTGATGAACATCCTTGTATCTTAATACTGACATGGAACTCTGTGTATTACCTTGACATAAATACTTTGAATGTGAGTTCTTTGGTTAAAGATGAAATCTAATACTCTTTAATTAGTATTGTTAAATTGCTTTCAATAATTTTGCAAAAGAAAAATACACTTAAAATTGCTTACTGTTTTTACCATGCTTGGATCATTTCTGTTTTGTATATGTTTTGTAATGTTATCTTAATAATAAATTAGTACATGTAGATATGTACTGAGAGGCATTATTGAAACTTTAGTTAAAATAATGTTTTGGAATCTATTGAGTCAGAGGAGATGGTTTACAAGAGATGTTCACAGCAGCGTCACAAAGATCCTGAAGTATGATCTCAGATAATTAGGAAAAAACAACATGTTTCCTTCACATTGAGCAAACATTGGAGTTTGAGATTGAGTTGTCAGCTACACATGAAATGAAAAAAGAGGATTTGTTAAGCGTAAATGAACACCAAAAAAATTCCACAAATAAGGGAACAGAGGGTTGTCTCATTTTAAAAAACTGGTGTAAGAATTAACGAATTACTATTGGTTAGGTATCGTACGAATCTAGAGCTGATCAATTTCTGAAATGTTCACATCTCTGTTGTAATCAGCCCGCATTTAAAGCTTTCCTCCAACCCTTTAGTTATCATGCTGTTGTGGAGGACAGTTTTGATGTACCTGACCTTACTTCTCCAAGCCTACATCAGAATTATGTCTGAGGCAGATCTTAACAACAGGGGGAAATAAAAGGTTAATTGCAGAGATGAGAACCTGCCTTACATCTGCCATTTCTCCTTATACATCTGAAACCTAATCGGAGTAACGAGAACTTCTCCTGTTCTGGAACATAGGAGAAATACACCCTCTGGATAAATTTTAATTCGATTAATTTCAAATCCCCACCCTGTTTCCTACCTTACCTAGTTTTGTGTTTTGCTTCTGCTTGTTAAAAAAGATAGATAACACTATTTTTTTAATAGAACAAATAAGAATGGCATAGAACTTTATACATGTTCCTCTCTCATTTCCCTGGAGTTCAAATATTAATTTATCCGAGGTCCCTCCCAATGTACTATAAAGTCATAATAGATTATTTGGAACATTTAATAAAATTTTTCTCTAAAATTGAAGACCAATATTTGCATAATCAGAGATAAATTGTTTTTTAACCATCAATTAAAAATACTCATGTACTAAATGACCAACAAATCTTTGTGGCATTGTTCAGATTAGTTTATCAAAGTACAGCTAGCATTTACTGGGCACCAGCTAGGTGTCTGGCATTTTGTTTAGGTCTTCAGGTCACACTCTTAGGGTCACATTTCACTCCTAACATGTAAGTAATATAAGCCCAACATCTGAATTTAGGAGATGAGGAATAAAAAAAATTGCTGAGCTTCACCTTTTGGGGGGAAAAAAACACACAAAAAAACTTATAAAATAATTGATAGTATTAATGATTGCAAATAATCTTGCTAATGACCTTAATGATTGTTTTTGTGTGCACATTAAAATTTGAACAAAATCCACTTATTTTATAGCTGACTCAGAGCCTGTGGATTGTGATATTGATCATAACATTGATTTGCTGTCTGGCACCAAAGAAGGGTACTTAATAGCTGTCAGTTAATAGTTCTGAAAATATGGAGCTGAATGTGCTCATAATGCTGTTTTGACAACTTACTGCTAAAATGTCAAAATATTCACAAATCAACATATTTTAATAATGTCACTTTCATATATTGCTAACATGAATGTCAATGTGCAATAATATTAAGAAAAAAAACCTGCTAATTTACCCTTTCTTCCATGATGCCCATCATTTCACAATTGACGTAGGGTAGAATTTTCTGAAAATATTATGAAAATCTATCCAAGGCAAAATTAAAAATATATTTAGGTTAAAGTTTTGACTTTTATCTGAATGTTCGAGAAAAGTCAGTAACATCCATGCTCTGAGAATATATTAAGCATTTGATCTCAGACCAAATATGCATAGACATTAAATAACATTAATTAAGAGTTTCAAGACAAGCTGTAACCCCAGAAAGTTAGGCATTACCGATTTTACACTGTGTGCACGTATACACACACACACACACACACACACACACACACAATCACACACACACACACACACACCACCCCATAGCTGAGCTTTAGGCTATAATTTCTGACTACATTAAATATTTTGCATAATGAACTGAAAAAGAAAGAAATGAACTTTTCAACAGCCATTTATAATAAGCTAAAATATGGCTCATTTTTTTCTCTGTTGTAATTTGTTAATTCAGAGATAGGAAAGAGAGTGAGAAACCACAAAAGTGGATTTAGCAGCTGCTATGAGTCAAGCCTCATTCAGTTTATACAACCATGTGAAGTAGAAAGCACTTGGAGAAAGATTTTAAAGTTTCTCTAAATAAGTTAGAAAAAGTTATGGAGGATTTGGGGGTACGATAATAGTATATGGTATGATATACAGTCTAGAGCAAGTTATTAAGTGTATTGTAAAGGAAAACCCAAGGAACTTTTCCCATAACCAACTCCAGTCAAGGTCTAAATTTAGACTCCAGACGAGTCTAAATACAGAACTGGAAACATAATACAAGAAAATCAAATTGAATTTATTACACTCAATGGAAAACCTTTGTTAAGAAAAGGTTGATGGTTCACATGGGTTAAGAAACATAAAACCCCAAAAGGGCCATACCTAGGGTATTTATTCTGCACTGTTCTGCTGAGATAGTTCTTGAATCTAGATGATAATCAGTAGTCATTAATATTGTCACATTGGTGAGCTAGGTTTTTTCCTTTGATTTTTTTTATTGAGGGGAAGGGATGATTCAATAGTCTTCTCCATGGCTTGGTTAAAACATTAGTTATTATTTTACTTACTTTTCCTATGCCTTCCCCCACTGCCTCATTTACCCAGTACAGTGGTTCCCAAAATGGTGATGCAAATCCAGCAGGTTCCATTTATTTTACTGTATTTAGAATTGTCTTTTTCTACTTCAATTTTTGACCACCAAAACAGAGGGCCAGACTTAAGAAACTTAGATCTCTTTTAAGCCTTAGTTTATTATTTATAAAATGGGAAAAATATATTAATAATGGTGACGGCCATAATGTATGCACAGATTACTCTAATGTAAAAATCCACTTGTTGATATGAGAGTGTTTATTATATACTATTATAATGATTATAATGTTTTTTACAAGGAAGGTAAACATGTAATTATATAAACTGTAATACTATATTAAACATTCATATACATATATGTATATTTATGTTGTTATATATGTACATATATATAAATATATGTACATATATATGTATATTTATGTTGTTATATAAATAGAAGAGAAATAGGCCAATTTGTAGAAGGTAATACTCCAGAACTCTAGATCAGAGATCAGCCCATAAAGAACCAGAGACCAAATCCAGCTCATCACCTGTTTCTCTGTGAGCTAAGTATAGTCTTTAGCCCATCACCAATGAATCTGCTAGGCTCTCCCCTGCTCCATATCTGGTTCCTTCAGTGTCATCGCTATGAAGAAAGGGATTCAACAGCTCTGGCTGGAAGCTGGGCTCAACTGCACCAAGGTTTCCCAGGCAGCTGCAGATTTGAAACAATTCTGTCTGCAGAATGCTCAACGTGACCCCGCTGACTGGAGTATCTTCAAGTACAAATCCCTTCAGACCCCAGAAATTCTACTCCTTTTTGTAGTAAAACTCTTTGGAGGTTTTTTAAACCATTTTTTTCATGAACCAGTGAATGAATATTCAACGTAGAGCTAAATCTGAAGTCTGTACAGAAAGCTTATCTCTATTACATGTGCCATACTACATACAAACTTCTGCTTTTGACAGTCCTTAATTAACACCTACCTCTCTGAATTTTCATGAATTTCTATTTCATCAGGGTAATTGTTTTATATACACTGCCAGGAGCATACAATAAAATACTTAATATAGAAAAAAAAAGAGTAGTTTTTACAATTTTACATGGTTAAAAAGACAAAAAAAAGAATAATATTTTGTGACATGGAAAAATTTTATGAAATTTAAATTTTAGTGTCCACAAATAAAGTTTTACTAGAACACAGTCATGCTCGTTCACTTTCATATTGTCCATTGCTACTTTTGTTGCAACCACCAAGTTGAGTAGTTGAGACAGAGACAATTTGGCCCAGAAAGCCTAAAATGTTTATTATCTAGTGTGGCGTCCAGCACGATGAGGGTTGTGGGGAGCCAGGAGGTGGTGCAGGGTTAAGAAAAGACAGTAGAATAGAGTGCAAGTGGAGGCCAAGGAACCAGCAGCCTCAAGGTCTGGGCTGTGGCTGTGGTGCCTAATCGGGTCTGCACATTAGCTTTCATCAGTTAGGTGGGGACGCAAAGGAGATAAAGCTTGCCAATCTCAAGATCTGTGAATTCCATACACCATAATAGGAAACTGATTCAAGCCAATCACCCTTGCCTGCAGGCAGCTGGACTGTTAGTCTCAACTTCCCCAAGGGACAAAACCTATATGCATATGAATAGATGGAAAGCACATCATTGAATCTCTTCCCTTGCAGGTTTTGGGAAGGAATGCAGCCACAGAGGCGGAGGCTTTCCTTAGCCTGGGGAAGGTGGGGGGTTGTGCCCACCTCTATGAACCCCATGGGTTCTGTTGGTCCCACTCGGCTCTGCCTGTCTTTAGTTGCTTTTCACGTGGAAAGTCGTACCTGTCATTAGCTGACCAGCCATTTTTCTGGGACCAAACAGGGAGGCATAAGGTGCAAACACAAAGATTTAGCAAAGTCCTTCAAAGGATCCCTCTGACTCTCCTTTCTTTGGGGGTTAGGAAACAAAGGGTTAGGCTGCTGTGTGGCTACAATCTAGCCCTTTATGGAAAATAAATCTGCTAACTCCTGCTCTAGGTCATTTCTACAATAATTTGTGTGAATTTTCTGATTTTTCTAAATTTTCAAAATTTAATTGAAATTATTTTTGTAAAATTAAAGTAAGTCTCTATTCACAAAATACTGTCTTAAGTCAATTTTAAAACACCATTATACTCGCCTAAATTTGAAACAAAATAATTCTCTAAAAATTTATAACTATTAAAATAGAATGAATGTGAAGACATTTCAATTTGATTACTTCATTTTAAAAATATTTCAACTAATGTTACTTTGAAATTTTAAATGAACATTTTAATAAAAGACATTATATATACGCTTATATATTTTATTGCTTGTTTGCTTTCTAAGATTGATGTAGACAGTTAAAGTTTTCACTGATAGCAATATCTGGCAAAGTTTTAAGGTTAAATATTCAAAGTGAGCTCAAGGATTATTATACCTGTTTGTAGCCAAAAATATCTCTCAAATGTAAGGATCCCAGGAGGATTATCTGTCTACCCTTTCAAATAATAAATGGTTCCTACTGCTGTAATTACTGTCTTCTTTCAAAAAAATGACCTCCCATTGGGAATACGTTGAATTGAAATAAAAAGCGCACTTGCTCCTGTGAAATAAGACAATTGGTTATGGCTTTGAAAGGCATCAATTATAGGAGATTCATCTTGTGTTTGTGCATTCTTAAATAAACCGCAAATATATACATACATATATATAAAGCATATATAGGCATGCACAAATATGTGTGCATATATATATAACCTTCCTAGAGAACGCCTTTGCACTGCTTATCTGCCAAGTGAGGGAAAAGATGCCTCACGCTTCTTCAAACAGTGTACTGGAAAGCAATTATTTATTAATATTCATTATGCTATACTATATGTAATATGAAGGAAACTCAAATATATATCAATTTTATTTTTAAATATAGAAAGAAGACAGCTGAAAAACTTGTAGCTAAACTTCTCAGGTGTGTATTGCTTTTGAATATTTATGTTTGATGGAAGAGGTAAAGTAGGGGATTAGGAAGCAGTGTGACTTTAAAAATATGCCAAAAGCAACCAAGTAAATAAAACGATACACAATCTATTATGCATCCACTTCTCCAAGAGACAGCAATTTCATAACCTCTGTTTGCCATGTACTCTGCTTCTTTCTGTTTGTTAGATTGAGGAATCCAAATAGTATATACAATTTTCGCCTTTGCTCATGTCTTTTGAGCTATCTAGAAAGGTTTTATGCATTGCTTTGATGAGCAATGCATAGTTTAATGATGTTTATTCTAGGGGTGGCAAGTGTAAATTGGATTCCAGGAATTTAATTATAGATCATTTTGGTGCCTCCTTCTAAGAGTCTAATAGAGAGACTAATTTGATCGCTGGCTGTAGGATTTTATTGAAGAAACTTTTCCAGATGGGATTTCCTGCCCATGCCTACCACTTCTGTTTATGCAGGTTGGTCAATGTTAGAATTATTAAATATCAAGCACCTTAGATTTAATATTTTGTTCCTTTTTAAAATTTGTGTTTACTTTTTCCCTTGGCTAGAATTTAATATTTTAGACATAAAGAAACAGTGTTTTATGTAAGTTACAAGGCATCTTCTGGGTATGAGGCAGCAGGTTTGCATGGAAGAGACAAAAATGAAAAACATACATCTAGTAATTTTTCCCACATGTTAAGAGTTATTATGTATGGAAAGAAAATGAGAATATATTTTTACAGATTTATTTAATATCAGACCATGCCTCTTTCTTATGAACCAAATTTAATGTCATGGGTTATTCCTAGATTTGGAACAAACAAGCAATCCATATTTAGCAGTGGAAGGACCATTGTGAAGCCAAATGAGTTATGGGAAGTTAAAGGGAAACAGATATATTTAACTTTTTTTTTTTTTTTTTAATGGGAGCCGGTAATTTTTCTCAGAGTTATCCTTGAAAAAAAGTTGTCCTGCCACCTCATTTTACTGATGTTTCCCTCTTATTATAAGAATGGAAAGAAGCAAGAAAATATTAAAAACACAGAATAGCTAACGGTTGACAAAGATTTGACAAAAGTTCAACAATATTAACCTATGACGGCAAATACTATGGGAGCCAAGCTTGAATCCCCGGATCCCTCTTACAAGTTCTCTGCACGTAACTACAAGCTTCCTCCAACTTCACCGTTTCCAGCTCAAATTTCGGGCCATCATTAGATGCTCTTGGCCATTAGAGCTGCTAGATTTTCAAGGAAAACCAGAATTTCCTGAGAAATTTGTGACCTTGGAGAGACTGGCTAATGATTAATACGTGGGATGGATTCTAGTTTAACTTCCAGAGTTCTCTAACAGATCAGGCAGAACCTAGACATCACCTGAAATCACAACCTAGTTTGACTTTCTTCCTTTTCCCAGTCTGCTTTCCCCGCTCCATTACTTATTTCTTTCGGAGAAGTCATTTATTCTCAAATATTTGGGTCTACTTCTGGGAGAACCCAACACTAAAACATACACTCACACCACATATAAGATTGTTTTCTGTGAAAGTCATTAATAATAGTGAGACAATGTGCATTTTCATAATTAAGTTTATGGTTAGTTGAAAAGAGATACCTATCATTTAAAATGTTTCCAGATTAGTCTGTAAGACATCTATGGTCAGGGAAGAACTACAAGTACTTTTTATTTTGTATACCTGCCTATATTAATGAAAAATACCTGCCTGGAATTAATGTACAGGGTGATGGATTAAAAATATTTGTTTCTCAATTAAACATTAGAGAACCTAGCACATAATAAAAGCTTAATAAAATGTGACCTAAATATCTGACAAATAAAGATAACAAAGGCAAGAAGGAAACAAACTTCAATTGTTTTATAATGACTTGGTGACGCGCTCTGATGAGTTTGTGTTTGTTTGTTTGTTTGTTTAAACAAAGTAACAAAGAGTGCTTCATTCTCATCATTATTACAATAAGTCTATGTTAGGTTTTCCTGTAAATGTTTTCAGAGAGATTTATAAGTCTTCAGAGAGACTTATAAAAACAGTACAATTGCCTCCTGACAAGTACCCATCTGTCACCAGAAGAGAAAGCCCAAAGTAATCATCCTTTATACCTAGGAAAACCTAATTAAAGCAAATTATCAACAGAATAACTATGTTCCTAATTTTCATATAAACTGAAACTATATCATGGTAGGGGGAAGAAGTATGTTAGAGAATTTTTTGTCCTGAAAGAAAGCATTAGAGCATCTTATCAAAATAGCATGGCATTGGCAGAATAAAACAGACACACATATCAATGGAATAGAATTGAAAACCCAAAAATAAACACGCATATATATATATATATATATATATATATATATATATATATATATATATATATATGATTTTTGACAAAGTAGCCAAAGGCATACAATGGAGAAAGAAAATCCTCTCCAATAGTTCTGGGAAATTGTACAGCCATCTGCAAAGAAATGAAACTAGACTGCTATTTGTCACCATATACCAAAATTAATTCCAAATGGATCAAAGATCTAAACATAAGATCTGAAACAACAAATTATATAGAAGAATTCATAGGTACTAAACTTATTGACCTTGGATTCAGAGAGGATTTCATGAATTTGACCTCCAAGGCAAGGAAATTAAAAACAAAAATAAATGAATGGGATTATATCAAACTAAAAAGCTCCTGCACAGTAAAAGAGACTAGCAACAAACAGAGGAAACCAACAAAATGGGAGAAGATATTTGCAAACAATATCTCCGTTAAGAAGCTAATATCCAAAATATATAAAGAACATGTACAACAACAACAACAAAAACAAATAATTTAATTAAAAAATGAGCATAGTTCCTGAACAGACACTTCTCCCAAGATGACATACAAACAGCCAACAGATATATGAAAAAATGCTCAACTTGAATAGCTACCGTGTTTCCCCAAAAATAGGACTTAACCAGAAAATAAGCCCTAGCATGATTTTTTTCAGGATGACATCCCCTGAACATAATCTGTAATGCAACTTTTGGAGTAAAAATTAATATAAGACTTGGTCTTATTTTCAGGGAAACACGATATTAGGGAAATACAAACAAAAACCACAATGAGATACCACATGACACCATAACCAAGAAAAGTAATAACAAGTGTTGGAGAGGCTGTGGAGGAAACAAATCTCTCATATACTGCTGGTGGGAATGTGAATTAATATATCTACTATAGAAAACCGTATGGATGATCCTCAAAAAAATTAAAAATAGAATTACCATACAGCCTAACAGTCCCTCTTCTGGGTACCCACCCAACAAAGATCTGACAACGTTTGTCCATAAAGATATATGTACCCCAGTGTTCATTGCAGAATTATTCATGGTGGCCAAAACATGGAAACAACCAAAGTGTCCTTCAATAGATGATTGCATAAAGAAGATGTGGTACATATGTATAATGCAATGTTACTCAGCCATAAAAATAAAATACTGCTATTTGCAACAACATGGAAGGATCTCGAGATTATCATACTAAGCAAAATAAGTCATACAGAAAAAGTCAAGAACCATATGACTTCATTCATATGTAGGATATAAAACTGAAAGCAACAAAAGGAACAAGACAAAGTAGCAAAAACTGATTGATAAAGTTTAGTGATGACCAGAGGGTAAGGATGGAGGGGGGTGGTAGAAGAGGTTAAAGGGGGTCAAATATATGGTGATGGTAGGAAAACTGACTCTGGATGGTGAACACACAATGCACTATATAGATTATGTATTATAGGAATGTACACTTGAAACTATACAATTTTACTAACAAATATTACCCCAATAAAGTCAATAAAAGTAAATAAATAAATAAATAAATAAATAACAAAAAAATTTGAATCAGAGGAAGAACCTTATGATCTGCATTAGTTAAGCTAGAAATAAAAGTGTTGTTAAAAAAAAAACAACACACACTTAAATCAGAACCCATAATTAGTAAAGAACCTTACTACCTTAGAATGGAAAGTCAGTGCAAAATTTCCTTGTTAATGACAATCAATAATTGACTGTTGAGGATATAGCTAAAGACTAACAAATCCGGATTATAATGGACATTTTAAGTGCAATATCTTCCTTACCTGAGACTTTCCTCTGTCCTCAAGGAACTCGACTTTCTAAAACCTCAGGTAAAATTGGTATTTTACTGGTAAATGATCAGAGGATGATTGAAAATGTATAATGCAGTGATAAAGTGTCGATTCTCTGGCGTCAGACTAGAATCAGTATCCTGATTCTTAGATCTGATGATCTGGAAATGTTATTTAATCCCACAAGGTCAGAGAGTCTTCACTGGCAAAATGGGTTTTAGGTTTGTTAAAAGGCAAGGGAGCAAGAGTAGTGGATAAGAGAGGAATGGAAAAAACACATTCCGTGATACCTGTGTTTCAGAGCCTAAAGTATGTGGCTCCATCTGTGACAGTCTAAAATACTAAGGCTGCATCAACAGTGATAGCAAATGGTGATGATACATTTAGTTTTCAGATTTTATTAATTGATTGTTGTTAAGTTGCAATTCTAACATCTACACATGCATGTGCATGTGTATATTTAACAATTGAAAACATCTGGAAGAAGAAATTTTAAAAGAATGCTTAACTTTTAAATCATTAAAGGGAAAACTACAATTATTTTTTACACGGACAAATATAGAAATGAAAGAAAATATGAAAACAAAAAAATATATTTCTACACAGCATAAATAAGGTAAAAGAGATAAATCAAGCAAATAAATGCTAAAGTTTTACCTGACATTATAAATTGACAAAACCTGGCATACCCAGTTGAAAAATCTAAAGTTACAATATACAGTGTAAAAATGATAATCTGAAGCCAAATAAATCAGAAAAAGAAAAAACAAAATGTATAAAAATGCATTACAAAATTGAATAAAAGGTAAATAGGGGTTATGATATTAATACTAAACAAAGAGTTAAGGCAAGACAGAAAAATCAAAATATTATATATATATGATCATTTTTATCAAAGAATGGAGCTCTTCTATGAAAATATGTATCATGAATGTCTGCAGCATTTACATGGAAAAATATATCAACAAGTACATAACTACATAATTTATTATGCTACATTTTATTGCATGGTTTTATAATGACTTCTTTACCTACTTCTCTATATTTCTGGCATTTTAATGATATCTACAATTCACAATGTATACATATATCAAATCATCATGTTGAACACCTTAACTATATGCAAATTTTATTTGTTAATTATACCTCCATAAAGCTGGGGGGAGACGATAGACGATGATAGATAGATAGATAGATAGATAGATAGATAGATAGATAGATGGATGGATGGATGGATGGATGGATGGATGGATGGATGGATGGATGGATGGATGGATAGACAGACAGACAGGAACTGCTATAAAAAGGAGTTTAGAAATGTGATAATGAGGTGTGCTAGGGAGGAGAAGCATTCTATGAAACCACGATTAGATTTCAGTCTTTCATGAGTCTATGCCTCTGGTCTGTGAACTGAAGAGATTCTCAGTCTCTGCCTCCCTGCCCCCCAATGTTCATGGGACAGATTGGCTAGAGTGGGATAACACCCCAACAGGTCAGGCTCTGGTTAATTAGTTTCCGGGGCGGGGGGAGCTTTGACGTATTTCAGAATGGTTCCTTTTCCCCTGCACCTGAAATATGAAAGGGTTTTTCTCTGACATTAACTCTGGGAACCTGGTAGAGCTCCTGGAGGTAAATCTCACAATATGGTGGCAGCCCTCCTATGACTGAATCATTCTGGAGTTTTTAATTCTCAGAGCTGTTATCACAGTTCCTCCAGGAATTCAGTTACAATTCAGGATTTCCTGCCAGAGCACTTGTTCCCAAGGCAGATTCCATTCACTTGTGAGTCTCTACTCCAGGAAACCTCAACTTCCTGTGTCACTTGTCTGTTTCTCCATTCTGGAAGGCAGTGGTTTGCTCTGTGTCCTCCATTCTCTTATGACTTTAAGAAGAGGTTTTGTTTGTTTGTTTGTTTGCTTTTTAGTCTACTTAGTTTTTATAAACTGTCAGGGCACAGTGGTGACTTCCAAGCTCTTTATATGTCGAACCAGAAGTTACCATGGTACTTTGGAATGAAAATTTTGCATCACAACTTCATTGTAAGGACCTAAAACTGTTGGCTCTTACATGTACCCTAAGTATTTCACCTGGCATATTGAATACCTTAACCTAAAACAGTTTAAGAAAATGAAAACCGCAGAAGCAGAAAGCTTAATCTGAGCTGTTCCTATTTGCCCTTCTTCCCTGAACAGGTCATATAACTTCCATGTGCAAGGTGTCCTCCCTGTGCCAGGAAGAAAGGAGACATCCTTGTCACCAGAGCAGGGGAACTTGTGGGCCAAGAGATCTGTACAGACTAACCTTATCCTCCTAGTTACTTCTCCCTGTAAGTTTTATTGATATGTAACTGACATATGATAGTCTGTAAGAACAAGGTGTACAACCCAATGATCTGATGTAGGTAGATATTGAAAAATGATTAGCCCATTGAGTTTAGTTAAATTCTATCGTTGATTGTTTTAGTTAAATTCTATCGTTGATTGTTTTTAATGTGTTCTCATCACATTAAAAGTGATGAGAACTTTTAAGTTTTCTTAGCAACTTTCAAATAGATGACACATATTGTGAACTATAGTCACAATGTCATATATTATATCATCAAAACTTATGTATCTTATAAATGAAAGTTGTACTATTTGACCACTTTCCCCCATTTCTGCACCCCCGACCTCTGCCTCTGGCAACCATCAATTTGTTCTCTGTTTCTATGAGGTTTTTGTTTGTTTGTTTGTTTGTTCTTAGATTCCACATATAAGTAGGATTATATAGTATTTGTCTTTTTCTGTCCGACTTATTTTACTTAAGGTCTCTTCATGTTGCCGTAAATGTCAAGATACCTTTATTGTTTTTTATGGCAGAATAATATGCCAGATGCGAGGTGATATCTCATTGTGGTTTTGATGTGCATTTCCCTGATTAGCAGGTGACGTTAAGCAACTTTTCATATGCTGGCCATTTGGATGTATTCTTTGGAAAATGTCTATTCAGTTACTCTGCCCATTTTTAATTGGATTTTCCCCTCTATTGTATTGTGTGTGTTTTCATATATTTTTGTTTATTAAACCCTGTCAGATGTGTGGTTTATAAATATTTTTTTTCCTGTTCTGTAAGTTGCTTTTTCATTATGTTGATCGTTTCTTTTGCTATCCAGAAGTTATTTCCTCGCTACTTCTTCACCATTTACTACTCACCATTTCTACTATCATTTACTACTTTGTCTTATTAATCTTTGTTTCTTGGTCTAAAAGATATAAAGGATTCCTGTCTCTTTGGGTCTTCATTCTCTTGTGAAGAAGACTTCATGAAAATGTAAAAATTGAATAAAATGTGTATGCTTTTTTTCTTGTTAATCTGTCTTTGTCAGTTTAATTTCCAGATCCATCTGGGGACCTTAAGAGGGCCAAAGAGAGCTTTTTCCTTCTTTATGCTGTCCGGAGACTTTCTACTCTAGTAATGCAGTGTTATGCTGAACGTAAAATTTTACACATATGACTCATTTCACCTCATTAATTTTTATATAATGGGAATAACTTGTAAAACAAAACTATTAGAAAAATATAGGATTGAAATTTGTGTCATTTGTTAAAATGAAATACTATAAAGCTATTAAAAGTTAGATCATCAAATAATATTTAAGGAAATGTCACAAATACTTGAAAAATGATGTTAAAGGAGATAAAGAGAAACCTTAACAATATAGTTTCATATTTTGACATAATTTATCAGCTATCATTTATATATTAATGATGAGATATTTACCTGAATTTAACAATTAAATAATATCTTTCCCTCAAGCAGCACGTTACTAATGACAGCAGGTTGGAAAAGACAGGTGGAAACTTAAAATTACTGAGCAGTTAAATATGTGTGTGTAGCACTGTGTTTTATACACCCAATTGTGTTAAATCTTCGTAATGATGCTGTTAGTTATACCCCATCTGTAAACTTCAAGGATTCAGAGAAGTTAGGGAACTACCAAACCTGGATGAAGAAATTCTAGAGTTCCAACCTTGGTTTTCGTGTCACTTTAACCTGCGTTTTTCCATTAGACCTGTTAGTGACATAGGTAATAGCCTGTGCAATGGCAGCATATTGTGCAAGACAGTCGGTTGTACACGGCTGTCTAAATTCAGACATTGTAATGAGAGAGCTCAGTCCTTCTCAATTCTCCTTGAATTCTGGCAAAATTTTTCAGAGCTATCCACCCTGTTTCTGTTTCCTTTCACTGCTGACCCATAGATAAAGTGAGACTGCTAAACTAGACAAAGGATCGGCTGTTAAGTAAACGATGTGATTTTTAGGAATACTGAACTACTGGGAAAATATTTCTGAGGAAAAAAAAAATACCTTACATATCACACAGAGAAATCTCATCTCATTTTTAGAAGTGAATCCCTTTGATTTAATAGCATTTCTTGTACAGTGCAAATGCTTTAACTTCTTTATGGCTCAATCACAGGTAATAGGAATAAGAAAGTCCATTTGAATGATAAATAAGGATCAACTGGACAGGAAAGGAAGTAAAGTTAATGGACTGAAAAGTAGAAAGAAATGATTTTAGAATATTGTAGTGAAGGGTTTCAACATTGAAAATTTGAAAGAAGCAGTCAAAAGGGAGAGACAGGGAAGCACAGATTTGGGCATTTCCTTTTCATTCCAGGGCCCAGAGTATCCTCCCTAATTCACAGGACCACTCTTAGTGCAGCAGGGAGCCTGAGTGAATTTGAGAAAGACTTCTTTTGTACAAACCCTTATTTTCTCTGTGAACTTTTCATATATTTGTGGTACTGTGTTTCCCTGAAAATAAGACCCAGCAGGACAATCACCTCTAATGAGTCTTTTGGAGCAAAAATTAATATAAGACCCACTATTATATTATATTATGTTATGTTATGTTATGTTATGTTATGTTATGTTATGTTATGTTGTGTTGTGTTGTGTTGTGTTGTGTTGTGTTGTGATGTTATGTTATATATGTTATTATATTAAGACCCGGTCTTATGTTATAGTAAAATAAGACCGGGTCTTATATTAATTTTTGCTCCAAAAGACGCATTAGAGCTGATTGTCCTGCTAGGTCTTATTTTCGGGGAAACATGGTAGTAGGAAGGTTTTCATTTTTTCAGCAGAATTCAGAGCAAGACAGAGGGAAATCTTTGGGAGAAATAATAAATATACTGGTAATTGGCTAAGTTCCTCTTTTCACTTTTTCTTTCCTTCTTCCTTCCCTCATTCCTCCCTTTGTAGCTTCTTTCTTTCCTCATATCTTAAATTCATTTTCTTTCCTTCCTTCCTTTGATCCTACTCTCCAAGGATATTTACTTTACTTTTTGAATGTGGTAGATGATTTGCAAGATACTAAATATGAAATAAGAATGAGACTTCATTCCTTTGCCAAAGGAATCAAGTCTAGTGTTTCTATTCCTATAAATAAGTACAAAGAAGGAAAGCCAGCTTCACCATACATTAGAAAATAGTAAGTTGGCTAAATTTAAAATTATAAATCAAAAATGAAATTATATATATATATTTATTTCGGATTTCAGTTTTGTAAATGAAGAGTATTAAGATGGTGATGAAACTTATCTTTAAGAGACAGTATTGATGTTAGTATCAGGATGTTGGAGCTTTTGCTCTTCTTAATCTAATTTTGCTACTTATATGTTATTTCCATTATTTATTATTTATTTTCTGTATAATACAAATTCTATGCCTGTGATTATTATTACCTGCAAACACTGAGGGGCTCACACCTTAAGGCAAGGTCTACCTGAGCTCTTGGCCCAAACGGAAGGATAGGGGTGGGAGGTTTTATGAAAAGGAAGGTTAGAGAAAGCTAAAGAGATGAAGCATAAATTTATATGTGTAGTTTTATGTTTATTTGTGTTACAACATTTCCTGTGGCAAATATTCATGTTTTTCATCATATGTTCAGGAAGGTCTGTGATTTCCCCAAATTTAAAGACTATAGTACTAAATTCAAACATAAATCAGATAGGTTACTTTTTTATTTCATTGGTCCTTTTAAATATATTTTCAAGTTGTTCCATTAACAGATAGACATTTTAAGAACTTTGGCAAGCACACCAAGAAAAAAGAAATAATGCTAAAATGAACTTTTGTCTTCCTTTCAAACTCTCTGCCTTAGCATAGCTTTGCAAAATGCACTCAGTTTTGTTGCCAAAACTTTTACTTTACATAATATCAGGTATACTCTATACTGGTCCAATTACAGAAATTAACATTTTGGTTTCTTTACAGTAAAATGATGCCATGATAATTTATTTTACTCTATGTAAACATTTGATTTCTTATGGCTGAGGGAACAATTATCACTACACCAACCAAAACACATTCCTTTTCCAAAATTCAACAGTTTTGCACACTCTTTAGTTCATGATATGATATCCATATCTACATTGGTCAGTAAAAATGACAGTGGCAGCAGCAGCAGAAAGTTAGCTGGATGTAGAGAATTTTTCTCCATAATGACTTAAATCTAGGCATTGCCTTTAAAAAGTTGGCACTTATTTCTTAGTGCAACCCACAGAGCTGTAAGGAAATGCACAGTGGTGATTACATAGCAACAGGAGAGCAATTATGGATCCAAAGCTAATAGATGGCAAATAATCCAGATGTTGCTTTATGTGCTTCAGACAGATTACTGAAGTCCCCAGTACCTCTACTTCCAGTTAGATAAAATCTTTATTTTTTAAGAATTGGATAGGTAATGCCTTTGGACACCTTTCCTTCAATATAATTAAAGAATTATAAGGAAGAAGAGCTCTACTGAGAGATTTTATTTTCAGCCTTTAAATTGCTGCTTGAAACTTGGAATCCCCGGTGGAGGATCATTTCTTAGTCATGCTTCTTGAAGTCTAAGAATCTGAGACTGAGATTTGTTACAAAATAGACTAAAATACTGTCCCTATGTTGTGAATTGACTCATCAAGTTGACTCTTACAGATACAATACTGTCCCTGCTAATCGACTATCAGCCTGTTTCCTGTTTCTTAAGGCCTGGTCTTCAGAAGACACCTACTTAAAATCATGCTGCTTTTAAGTAGCATAAACAGCTTTGGAAAATGCTATGTGTTAATTTATTACAGTTTGTGCTTTTTGTCTCAAGAAGAAAAAAAATAAAATTTAATTCAACCACACTGAGGGTGTAGCAAAGGTATTGCATTTATTTATTAAATTATGTTTTAAAATTGTCTTCCTTGTTAGTATATTCGCCAAATACATAAAGAGTGACAACTTAGTATGACACACTGCTAAAATTCCGTGTGGCCCTAGAACAATATAACAATGGCTGACCTCTTTAACTATACTGTCTGATAGATGAGACAAACAAAAACAATCATTATTCTTTAATTCTCAAAGCAATATACTTAGGTAGAAAAACTACACATAAGAAATGTGAAAAAAGTAAAAGTATATGCATACATAAATAAGCATACATATGCACATACTTGTACTTTTTTTTTAATTCCAACACCCTGGAGACATGGTCTTTAATATTCATATATTAAACATATAATTATATTAATATAGTAATATATTTATTGTATTATTTCCTCCTTTTTCTCCTCGAAATCTAATTCTAGCTCTACCTCTTTATTTGCATATTTCTGACAAATAGCATGAAAGTAAATAACAATGTTCTAAAAAAGCTGGCAAATGGAGAAATCTTACCAATGCCAGAGTATCATGGAGAGAAAGACATTTCATCTGGACTTGGAGTGAAAATGTGGATTAACAGCCCAGTGCTTGGGAAAGATTATGAAAGTATAGCTTTCCCTATTTTGAAAGCCTGAAGGTGGAGAGGAACAATATGGTTTCTGGAATGGAAATAAGGCCAGGATAGTTGCCATGAAAAGGTTAGAGGTTCCTGGTTCATTTCAGCTAGTCCAGTGCCAGCAGTTAGCTCAAACATCTACTATTGTAAAGTACATGGTAACAAAAGTCTTCTTAGCTAAAGAAAAGTCACTGAAGGGTATTTAGCAAGATCATGACTTGATCACATTTGAATTTTTTAATTATAAATCAAGATGTAACTTTGGGAGAATATTGTGGTACAAAAATGTAGATGGAGCTAAAACAGTTAGAAATTTATTACAGTGGTCATAATGAACAAAGATGAAAGTTCACACACACATACTGGCCATCCATGAAACCAAAGGGAAAACCTAGTTTCCCAAAGAGACTAGGTAAAGAGCCCCTCCAAAACGATGCACATAAATTTAAGCTCTTTATTTGCTTTCCAAATTTGCCAAAGCCAGGTGAATCCCATGCATCATGTCAGTAGCAACCCTTTCCCACTTTATTCAAGTGAATTGAGATGTAAGTTTAAGGCTGGGAAAAAGGATCTTTTTAACCTCTAAAATCTGTAATTCCATTTCTAATTTACCTAGCAAACTCTGATGGTAGATTTCACACTTCCCTCTAAAATACTTAAGAAGGCATAGAAATAGATACAATTTAAAATAATCCATGGAAACGGAGAATATCAGCCTCTATCAGAATCTGACCGTAGGAGTATGGCTAAGTTGTGAGGCCATATTGATGGCCAAGTAGAGGTTGGTTATTAGAGAGCCAAACTAGTTCCTATCTGCTTGGTTGTCTGATTTGTCTCCAACTTTTAGCTGGTTGGAGTGAGAGGTTAAAGAAAGTCAAGGGCAAAGGGCGGCCGAATGGCTCAGTCCGTCAGAGCACAAGCTCTCAATGACAAGCTTGCTTGTTCAATTCCTACATGGGATGGTGGGCTGCGCCCCCTGCAACTAAGATTGAAAACAGTGACTGGACTTGGAGCTGAGCTATGCCCTCCACAACTAGACTGAAGGACAACAACTTGGAGCTGATGGACCTTGGAGAAACACAGTTTCCCAATATTCCCCAATAAAATTAAAAAAAAAAAAAAAAAAGAATCTGGAATAATTTTCCAGTTAACAGAAACTGACAATTGATAAATCACCACCCAGTCTTTACCTTAAGCTGTACCTCTCTGTCACCTTATGAAATGGAGCCTATGCCAACAAAATGAGAATGATCCAGGTTCCCATACATGCTGAGAAACCCGTTCCCTACCAATCAGTAAAACAAGCTGTTTTCCACTTTGTATCCAAGTGAGAAATGTGAAGGGATCCTACAAAATATATTTTCCAATCGGGTTTTATTCAGTATCTGATCTTCATCTATTCAGCGAATATTTATACAGCCCTTGATGGCACGGACTAGACACTGAAGATACAGTGGGATGCAGATTTACATTGGCCTTACCTTCCTGGAAATTAAGGTTTCAGAGAGACTGACAATTTAAGACTAATAGACAAGACAGTAACTCACAGATTATACAGCCCCTTGGGTCTCAGTCTAATGCTGCTAACTGGTCTTCCCTGACTCTCCAAATTTAGAGATGGTATCATAGTGGCCCATATTCTTCTGGAGTTCTCTTCAATCAAGTGTTATCTGTGTGAGCTCTGTAAACGTGTAGCCATTATCAACATCACCCATCACTCACCACTGCAAATCTAATACTAACAGGAGTCAACAAATGGCCCACACAAGGCTAGTAACCTAACGATACGTACTGTCTACTTTTACCCACAACACATTAACAATCATAATTTTAAAATATCTGATAATTCCAATTTCTGTGTCATATCTGAGTTCGGTTTTGAGGCTTGTTTTGTGTCTGCAGACTATTATTTCTTATTTTTTTAAATGTCTTGTAATTTTTGTTGAAAATTGTCATTGTATCAGATAACAGGAACTGACACAAATGGGGTCTACCAGCTGCAATTCACCGCTATTATACTGGAGCCCTGTTAATGTGGTGATTATGAGCTGGGTTATGAGCTGTGATGGGGCAGGGGGATGGGAGAGCCTTCTATAATCTTATGATTAAATTTCTTTTAGTAATCTTGTGTCATGGGCTGTGACCTTCACAAATGTTTCTTAGCTATCTTCACCGTTAACTGAGGATAAAAAACTAGGATGCTATAGTTAGGTAACTGCCCTTTCCCCAGGTGCAGTAATGAACTGTAAAGTATTTTTTTTTTTTCCTGGAGAGCAGTATTTTATTATGGAAAATGCTCTGGACATATTTCAAAATGGTTTCTTTCCTTTTCCCTCTGCCAGAAATGTTAAGGATTTTTTTTTTTTTTTTTTGGCTCTTTGCTATGAGAACCTACTAGAGTTCCTGGAGGTAAAATCCTCAAAAGGATGGGTGATCCCTAAGACTGAGACCCTCAGCAATTTCTTATTCTCATCCTACTCCACACTGAGCTTCCAGCAATTTGTCAAAATTGTCCCTTAAATATTCCTATTTTTTATGGCGCTGACAGATTTTGTTCTGGGTAACAGTAGATCTCAACTGTGATTCTCTATGTTCACCTATGTCTTCAGATTTCAGAGTGGAGATCTGCCCTTTGAGTTCAATTCTCTGATGGGACCAAGGAAAGTCATTAATGTTTACGTTATTCTCTTTTTCTTGTGAAAACAGCAGCTACAACGACTAAACTCTTTATTTATTAAGCTAAATCCAGAAATCTAATGATTGCAACTACTAAACTCTATTTATTAAGCTAAATACAGAAATCTAATGATTGCAATATAATATTAAAAGAAAACTATACTTTTTTAAAAGAAAGAAAACATTAAAATGCAGATATATAGAAATGATCAAAATACTGTCAAATCTACAACAGTTGGAAATACTTTTCTTTGAGTGAGAGGGTAACAGTTGATTGCTTTTACCTTTCTATATTTTCCAAACTGTGCTCAGTGACCACATTTTACTTTTATAATTATCAATGTATTTTGAAATATTTTGTGATTCTCAGCAGAAATGTACTGTAGTTATTTAAAAACTTTGGAGAAAATTCACCTAGCTTTGATTCTTGATGCACCTCATTATATTTTAAGTAATCCTGGGTGCATTTCTTAATTATTCAGTACTTCAGATTCCCCATTTGTAAATGAGAATACTAGTATTGCTACCCCGTAAAATTGTCATCAGAACTAAGGGATTAATGTATGAAAACTGACTAGTACCTTTTATATATATATATACACCTTATATATCATACTTATTATATATGTATATACCTTATATATCATACTTATTATGTCATTTTAAATAAGTGATTGAGAGGTAATTTCATTTTTGAATTCATTAAAACAGATGTAATCTATTATTCATATCCCTGATGAGTCCATAGTCTGAGTTAGTCATCATCTTCTCAAGTGGGTCAATTAACTGTTCCTCATTATCTGTTTGGCTAGTGATTTAGTTTCTTGCTTCTAGTCATATGCTGTAGGGATCTGAGAATGCTGGAAAGGCACCAGATTGGAGACTATCTGGCCAGGAGAAAACATCACAGGAAAAAAAAAAAAAAAAAAAAAAATATATATATATATATATATATATATATATATATATATATATATATATAATATATATATATATTATATATATATTATATATATATATATTTAGAGACAATAATAAAATATGTAACATTTTAAAAATGTTTTTGCAAATCTTTTCTCTGGCTTGCAACTCTGACGTCAGTAAAGTAAACATAAATATGTTTACCTACTTGATAGTCATTTCTCTGTAAAATCAATGTGTTATTTGTGTGAGGGATTTTTGTGGAGTTGGCAAGGATCGTATTTGACCTTCCTTGTTTATAATACCTGTCACTCATATTTGTTTCATTCTTACTTAAAAGAACAAATGTGTTTCTTTCCAAGTATTTATTTATTTTTTAACAGATGTAATACGTTTTAGCAGGATTTCTATCAGCAGCTTGAAATGATGTTTTTAATTAACCCATTCTTGGAAAACCACATGAACTTTAATTGTTAATGATAAAAATAAAATAATACGGTATTGCAAAAAGGCCCTTAAAGTATGCTTGCCATGGCCTAACATTTTCCATACCTATCTTTATTCCACTTAGAGCTTTAATTGGTACTTCTGTTTTTCACCGAAAGACAGTGGAATTTTTAATTAAAAATCTGCAGTTTTAAGTATAATTTAAAAAGTAGATTCAAGGAAATTACATAGAGTACTGGAAATTCTGTGCAGTATTTAAAAGAGGTTTGGTTCAAGGCCCTTATTCAGATTAATGTTGTATTCAACAAAGAGAAGACATAGAACACAGAGATATACAATAACTCTAATGTTGAGATACATGACGACTGCATTTTGCTTGAAAACAGTGTTTATCAGATTAAAAAAAAATAAAATATAATGGGAAATTCTGATAAAAATAACTATTGTTTTAGCCTGTTCAGACAGTTTTGTATGCTTCATATCTAAAACCCTTTTAATCTCCCCAATAGCCAATAAACTAGATGCTGCTGTCATCATCACTATACATACACATATAAGTGATATAGTTAAATCCTTGGAAAATCTAGAAGAAGTATTTTGTTACCAGAAAGATATGTGATGATTCATAACATTTTCTAACAATTCTAAATGTAATCACAGAATCTTTAGATTTTTACAGGAGACCCCAATCTATTCATGCATCATTAATAAAATTTTGAAAATCAAAAATGGATTCCACTAAGCAAAGATTTAAAGTATATTTTGCAATATTAAGAAATGGTACATTTTATTTTATACCATCCTATAAACTATAATGACATTCAAAGTGGAAACATAGTTGTAAACAAACATAGTTAAACATTTATAAGTCCAAATGAGTTCTATCCTTCTGAGGGAAAAGGGGGAAGAAATTACAGAATATCAATTGGTAGTTACAAAATAGTCATGAAAATGTAAAGTGTAGCAAAAGGAATGTAGTCAATAACATTGAAATAACTATGTATAGTGTCAAATGGGTACTAGATTTACCGGGGTGATCACTTCATAAATTATATAAATATCATTATGCTGTACTTCTGAAACTAATATAGTATTGTATGTCAACTGTGAACAAAAAAAGAACAGCAAGGAACATGACAAAACCAATGCAACAAGAAGTTATTCATTTAAAAACAATCAATAAAATTAATATATCTCTATCATGATTGACAAAAATTAAAGAAGACTCATATCACCTATATCAGTAATGAACAAGGAATATTACTACAAAGCCTGTAACACTAAAAGGCTATTAAGGTAATACTACACATACTTCACACTTATAAATTTAAAAACTGTGATTAAATGTATCAATTAGTTTAAAAACACATATTACCAAAACTCAACAATGATGGATAGCTAATTTGAATAGTACCATAATCATTAAATACATTGAATTTTTAATTAAAGTTGTCTAAGCATTAATTCCCAGTCCCTGATGGTTTCACTGAAAAATTCTACCAAATATATAAAGAAAAAATAACATTGATTTTAACACAATGTATTCCAGAGTATAAAAAAGGAGGGAACAATTTCCAGTTCATTTTATGAGATCAGTATTACCATGGTCACCAAAGCCAGAAAAAGACAAGCTACAGACAGAAACAAAAACAAAAACCCTACAGACCATGAACAAAGATGCAAAACCCTCAATAAAATGTTAACAAATTGAATCCAAAAAAATGTATAAAGTAATTATACACCGTGACCAAATGTGATTTATTTCAGACATGTAAGGCTGATTCAACATTCTAAAATCAATCACCATCAATTACCATATCAAAAAGCTGAAGGAGAAAAATTAAATGATTATATCAATTGATACAGAAGAATTCAATACCCATTCCTAATAAAAACCATAAAATCTTTTTCAGCAAATTAGGAATAAAGAGAAACTACATTGACTTAATAAAAAGCATCTACAAAAAATCTACAGCTTACATCATACATGATGGTTAAACACTAAATGCTTTACCCTGAGAATAGGAAATGCAGGAAGGATGTCCAGTCTCATGACTCGTATTCAACACAATACTGGAAGCTCTAGGCATTACCATAGGCACATATGGCATATAATATGTGTAAAAATATAATACATATTCTAGTGTATTATATATGTATATATCGTAGGATAAATGTAAGACAAAGTAAAGTGTCCAGAAGTACATAGGGCTTACAGTTTTGAAAATATATTCATATATATGTAAATATATATGTATGTAAATAGATATACATATACATATGTATATATGTATATGGTAATGACAAAAGGATTATAGACTTAAATATAATACTTAAAACTATAAAACTTTTAGAAAAATTTCCAGGTCTATACCTATGCAAAGAATTCATACACTTGGTGTGAAAACCATGATCCATATTGAAAAATCCATGACAAATTCAAAACTAGATGGGATTTCAGGTTAAAAGAAAATGAAAAAAATGTAACCTGGGAATGTCTCAGTAACAAGTGCTCATCTTGTACAGGACTGATATTTTTCTTTCCTTGAAACATAATAACATCACACCAAAAAAATCAATCTTAGGATTTAAGCTCAAAATATGGTTGTCTTGACCAAGTTATTTTGTGGTTTTTTTTTTCCCAAAGAAAGAAGAAAAGACAAGGCTTCGGGGACCACAACTCTAACTTTAAATATATTGAAGTGTCATGTTCTTAAAGAGCAACCACTAAATCACTCTACCAGCTATTTTTGGACTGAGAATAAATTGAGACTTATTTTTAGGTAACGGAACATAATTCAGAGAATCAACCTGCTCAATTGTATTTCAGGTAGCTGTCAATGAATAAAATGTATTTGTCCAAAAATATAAAAGAAGGATTTAAAAATGTTACATAACAATATATTATTGTTATGAACATATTGTCAACATATTAATATACTTGACCTTAAAATGCTTAAGGGTGATCAATTACTTCCATGGCTATTATAAATCTCCATTGTATGTGACATAAAATGTGCATTACCACATTGTACAATGAAAATATACTCAGGCCATTCTGAATATTTTCTTCTGTTTTGATGACACAGGTATATAAAATCTCAGGTCTTTTGTTTTGTTTTGTTTTAATGTAGTGGAAGTCCTTTGTAATAAACTATACTGGACTAGAATGAAAAGAACTTTTTTTAATCAACTTCACCAATTATGCACTATTTATCATCTAGCCAATTAGTTCCACATTATTGGATTAAAAGATAGGTAAAGTAAAATAAGAATGAAGAGGAGGGGAGACCTATGGAAGGAATAAAATAAGAATGGATAACAAAGGGCACCAATACAGCAATAGCAAGTTATTTGTTCAAGTAAGTGCATTAAAAAATAAAGTAAAAAGCACTCCCTGTTATTATCATTTTATAAGAGAAAGGATATACTAACATTGGAAGAATAGTAAGAGCACAACTGCAGTGTAAAAAGACAAATTCATAAATAAAATCAATGTGTTTATATGACAAATTCAACAAATAATCATTTTTAAAATACAGCAGGTGCCAGAAAACGTATACACATTTTAAGAAAGGAAAACGGTATTAAAATTGCAATACTCAATATATACCGATCACAAAGATGAATACATATCACGTTTGACTTCTGCAATTACAAGAGATGCTCAAAGTGGTTACCATCAGCATCCAGACACTTCTGATTATGGTGAACAACTGCTTGAGCAACGTTGACCAAAGTGTCCACTTGTATACATTGTTTTTTTGGCACCCCTGGCATATTTTGCCTTAGAATGGTGAAAATTATTTCCATGGATCTTTCCTTGGGCTTAGATACTGAGAACAACTGCTCTAAACTTTTGTACTCTTACGTTTTCCTTTTTAAAATTGGGGATGTTTAAGGAAAAGTAAAATGTTCACAAAAGTACATAGGAGTTAAATTTTAAAGAATATTCAATTTGAAATAATTTCTTCCTAAAAATAAATGTTTTAAGCAATTTAAAACCTGTTTGTTTTCTAACATTTTTGTGTATTAGTAGAGTTGATCATTCACTTTTCCAATCAACCAAAATAGCTTATACATAAATTTACTTAGTAATTCTCAGTTCTTGTGCATCAAGACACAAAAGAGAGATAGAAGGGTTAGACAGGTGGTTAGGTATTTAAATGTGGATTTAATGTCTCTGTGAATACTTATGTAAATATGTGCTAAAGCAATTTGCATGTATATTTACTTACATACGTATTTCACTGACCACTCGTGATAGAGCATGTACAAATAGTATTATAAAAAACTGAGGACCCATTTAATTATAACATGTGAGATATGTTGTGATGTATTGCTAAGAACTCTGACAGGTAAATGTTTGTGAAGCCATCCTTTGGCAGATTGGTGCTGTCAACTTGATAACACAAAAATAGGACTTTAAGCAGAGCAGTCTCAGGAGCAGATGGAAGAACAGAAAGACTTCATTTATTTTTTTTTTAATGGGACTTGAGATTACATACAGGAAATAACATAGATGCCCAAATTACACAAACTACATTTACAAAGACTCCTGAACTAAACTTTTCCAGTAATGTGCGGATTATTGTCCAAAAGTAGAAAAGACAGGGATCCACATTTGAAGATGCAGAAAACATTAAATACATGGTTTCTGATCATGGATTCATTTGCATGCAAATGCCTTTGTGACATTTTAACCACTGTTTCTAAGCAGTACTTGAATGGTGCTTTTGAAATCATCCAATAAAATGCATGAAATACGGTTTACATATAAATTATCCTTTAACCTTTATTTTTTTTCCCTTTTCTTTACTTATTCTCCCACTCCTTCCATTATTCTGATCTTACCTCTGAAGTAGCTATGACAGTTGTATAATTTATTCTATAATTTATTAGGATATAACCAACTTCCATTAGAAATGTAGAGCTATGAGCCAAAGATGAAGGGAACAAAGCCCCTAGTTCCCCTGAGGTTGGCTGTCTGTGTATTAAGACAAAAATATTATTACAAGTGAAAAATTATTTGAATATTATTATGCCATGTTACACATTTTACAATTCTATAAAGATATTTCAATTCAATGAAACTTCTTTTCTTTATCCTTCTTGATTAATTTATTTTTCTACTTGATTTGTCAAATTTTGAAGATCCCCTACCTTGTTCCATTATGGATAGATATTTTGTCAAGCTAGCTCTATACTTGTAACCAGTTTTGCACTTTTATATTTTTTAAATTAAGTAATTCAAGATTTATAATTGTATATATTTTTCAAAACATAAAATGTCTTGAGGTGACATTATCATCAGGGTGGCATGCTACAACTCTCATTTTTGTCCTTCCTTAACATCTAAAATTTGACAACTATGCACATGCTAAAGAGTTTCTGTGGAAGCTGTGGGATCCAGCAACACACAAGAAGACACCGAGGAGGAGTCTTGCCCACCTGTGTGACACGTATTAGGCAGAAAGGAAACACTTCCTGGAAACACTGACTTGGACAGACACCTATAGACACTAAAGCCTTTCAGGAAGTTCAGACTTCTAAAGGAGAAATTCCAGCACCCAGAGACAAAGGTTTGGAAACACTGGAGTAGGTAAAGAGGAATTTTGTCAGCATCACCTCTTCCCCCAAGGTGGCATAGCTTAGAGTACCAGGGGGCCAAGGATCCTTCCTGCAGGGGGAAATTGAAAGCAATGAGTGAGCACTCACCTTTTGCAGCTATGCCAAGCACTGCTAAAGAAACCCATTTCTCTCCCAGGGTATTGAAGCGAGAACTCCATGACTAGGAGTAGTAGAAAGGAGACCAGGAAAGTGACAGATAAGAATATCAAAGGGCATTAAAGAGACATACTTCTTGCCAACTGCATTCTTGATTCCAGCAGAAAGCCTGCACATAAGCAAGGGGGGAAACCTCACCTGAGTATATCCCTAACTAGCCCACAGGAACAACCAATGCCCCAGTGCCAAATCATACTTGCTCCTACTCTCTCTGACTCCTGCATGCACTTCAGAAGGTCGTGGCGAAAGCAAACTCATGTACACAGGAGTGTGCACAGAAAACAAAAAAGGATCTGTGAGCATGGAGAAAAACCACAATCTTGAACCATAGTGTCACTTTTGGGAAACAAAAGGGAGGTGACCAACAGTTGACCGGATACATGGTAGGATGGAGAGAAGATACACAGCTTAAAAATTTTGCCACAAGAGGGAACAAGTACAGATCAGGTGTCTCTATACAAGATCAGAGAAAGCCGTAGATATAAACAGAGCCAAAGAAAAGAATCTTTCACCTGAAGATAGCTATTGAAAATTATGGAAAGTTACAGCTACTTCAACTGTGAAAACAAATGCAAAACTCCAAGAAACATAAGAAATCAAGGAAACGTGACATCACAAAATGATCCTAGTAGCACTCCAACAATTGAACTCAAAGATATGGAGATATGCAATCTACCTGATAAAAGAAATTCAAATAAGCTGTTTTGAGGAAGTTCAATGAACTACAAAAACACAGAAATACATTTCAAGGAAACCAGCAAAACAATACATGAACAGAATGAGAAATTTAACATAGAGGTAAAAATCAGAAAAAAAGTACCAAATATTCTTGAGATGAAGAATTCAATGAATGAAAAAGATAATGCAATAGAGAACATCAGAAGATAAGAGCACACAGAAGACAGATTCAGTGAGTTAGAGGATAGGAACTTTGAAGTAAAACAGAGAACAACAAAGAAAAAACAATGAATACAAACAAAGAAAGCCTCCAAGATCTATGAGACAGAATAAAACCTAGCAGTACCAGGAACACTAGCTTCTTCTTTAGAAGGAAAAGAGAAGTGGGTAGGAAGCTCATTAAAGAAATAATGGCTGGGAACTTCCCAAACCTGGTAAGAGACTTGGACATCGAAGCTCATGCACCTAACAGATCGCCCTGTTATTTTAATTCAGAACAATCTTCTTCTCCAAAACACATTATAATGAAAATTGTCAGAAATGTATCCCTGGGATGCAAGAATGTTGACATATACAAATCAATCAATATGATACACCATAATAATAGAATGAAAGATTAAAATTATGTGATTATTTCAATAGATGCAAAAAAAGCATTTGACAGAATACAACATTCTTTCATGATAAAAATCCTCAAAATGGGTGTAGAAGGAATGTACCTCATTGTTATACAGGCCATATATGACAAAACTACAGCTAACATCATGCCCAATTTTGAAATATTGAAAGTGTTTCCAGTAAGATTTGGACTGAACAAGACAAGGGTACCCTCTATTATTACTTAAAGGCTGAAGCAACTACCGTGTTTCCCCAAAAATAAGACTTAACCGAAAAATAAGCCCCAGTATGATTTTTCAGGATGACATCCCCTGAACATAAGCCCTAATACATCTTTTGGAGCAAATGTTAATATAAGACCCGGGCTTATTTTCACGGAAACACGTTATACCCAAGAGAGAAGACAAGAGGTCAGAAGGGAGGGTCTCTGAGGTCCCATCCAAGGTGGACCCCTTATATCTGGATATGCTTTCCTAGGGAAAAAGTCAAGGATTATTATGTACCACTTTTGACCTCTGTCTTTCTAAAGGCAAGGTCGTTGGTAATTGGTAATGACTGGACTTTGATTAATGTTAATTGCATAATAAAAGTATATATAGTTATATATATGCATGCCGTGTAATTTTTTCCCCAACGCATATAAAGCAAATAAAAACAGACTCTTAATATTAATCACTAAGAAACATCAAGGTCTCTGAGCTTACTCCAGTAAAACTTTGTCTATATTTAGTAAAGAAGGAAAATTAAGACAATGACTAATGTGCATTTTTAAAAGTTCATTTTTGCAAAGGCTATTTTTTTTGTTTGTTTGTTTGAGACTGATGCTTGCTAGTTGGCTGGGTAGATGATACCGTTTCATAAAATTTTAGAGTAAATCTTAAATTACAGTGTCTCATCATAGTGTCAAGTAAGGAAAATGTTTTCTTTGGATTTTTCCATGGGCCTTGAGTTTTACTGTTCATGAAAAACAATAAACGAGGCTCATCCTTCTCCTGTGGCCCTACTTGTTCATATAAGGAGAGCTGTAAACCATGGGGAAAGCTCTTGTTTGGTTTTGTTTATTTGTTTGCTGTTGTTTATCTTTTTTTATTTTTTTGTCCATTTTTCTTGCAAAATGATCTCTTCCATGGCCAAATGGCTGTTCCTACGGTTGCAGAACCCCAATCTGAAGTGAAGGGTTAAAAGCTGCACAGGAAACACCTCAAAAAAAGTTAGTCTTGTCACTAATTAGAAGTTGGGGAGAATACATGATTTGATCATTTTACGTATTTTGGTATTCTGCAATTTCTATTTTATGCTGTTCAAAATATCAAAGTAGAGTTTTGCCCAAAGGCATACTTTCCTAATTTTGACTACACCCTACACTTTTATTTTATATTTCCTCTTCAGGAGTATTTGCACATTTGATGTTAGTATTTTAATCATATTTATAAAGCCTTATAAGATTTTTTTTAGTTTAAAACCCGACTTATTTTAAAAAGCTCTTTTGGACAGTTTTATTTTTCAGCCTCTATTGGAAGCTGAGTTCCTCTTTTGCGAGTTCTTTGTATCAATTTATTTATATCTGAAATCGGAAATAGATATGTCTATATATAGATATGTCTATATATATATATATTTTTTTAAGTACTTATGTTTAAGACGTTTTTTTAAATTTTTGTTTTGAGCCCTGTTGTTGATAGTAATTAAGTTTTAATTGAGTTATTTCTTAACAACCTTAGAATCACCATCTTAATTAATCTGCACAATAAACCTGTGAGGTAGTGTTAGGAAGAAGCTCAGATAAGTAGATTGCCAAAGTCACAAAGACAGAAGATGGCAGAGCTCAGTTTCACATCTCAGTTTTAAACCTTGAAAGCCCATCTTCTTAACCGCAGGACTATCATACTGTACATGATTGACTATGGATGTCTCTGTTCTGTTGTCACACAGGCAGTCTACTTTGCCAGGTGAGTGTGAGTGTTGGAGGAAAGGTGTAACTTTTTCAGATTGACATATTTCACTTAGTAATATGAATTTAAGATTCTTCCATGTTATTTTGTGGCTTGCTATTTCTTTTTAGTGCTGAATAATATTCCATCACCTGGATGTACCACAGTTTACTTATCCATTCACCTACTGAGGGACATCTTGGTTGCTTCCAGTTTTTGGCAATCACACAAACACCTGCTATATCTGGGTAGCAGGTGCACATTTGTGTGCAAGTTTTTGTGTGAACATAACTTCATCTCCTCTAAGTAAATATCAAGGAACACAATTGCTGGGTCACATGGTAAGAGTATGTTTAGTTTTATAAGCAACCTCAGAACTCTGTTTCAAAGTGGCTACACCATTTTGTGCTTTTACCAGTAATGAAATGAGAGTTCCTGTTGCTCCACATCCTTGGCAGTATTTGGTGTCCTCAGTGTTCTGAATCAGATTGTTTTTCACATTATGAGATTTAATTTCTCTTTCTAAATATATGTGAAGGTGTTAATCAATTATCCTTTATTTACAAGGATGTAATTATTCCTCAGATCCCCATATCCCTTTATTTTTCCTTTGTTCTATAATATTTTCTATGCAATATCCAAGAATATTTTGCTTACAATTTTGCTTAATTTATTCATCTTTGAACAAAATAGTATTGATCTGGAACCCAGGGATTTTATTTTATAAGGTCATTAGAAATGCAATAGTATTTTCCTGACAATATACAAATCCATTAGAAAGGGAGAGATATTAATCTCCTAATAGTTAATATCCTGAGGTCCCTAAGTCAAAAGACAAATGGTGAAGTGGATCATCTTGTTTAAAAAGCCCACTGGTCATATTAAAATCTTTAAAAAGTTTTATTTTTAATCTGACTGGGTGTACATTAAATTTATTATTAATTCTATCCAGATTTTAACTTTCTCATAGTTTTGTGGATACTTATGAGATCTTTGGTTTTCTGTTTTTTATGTATTTATGATTATTTTTTGTGAGCCTCTGAAAGACTGCTTTGAAGGTTCCTAATCTCACAGAGTTTTGTTGTGTATTTTAAAAATTTTACATATACTAATATGTTTAGCACTGGCTAAGAACTTTGCGATTCATTTTCTGTTATATTTTTTCCTTAAGACTCTCCTAAAACCAAAAACTCACAACAAATTCCTCAATTTTTCTTGAAGATTCTGGTAATTTTTATGACAACATCAACAACTTTTGAAACAAATAGAAAAATGACAATATTATTTTCCATAAATAATAATAGACACACAACATAACTAAAATATAGTTTTTACCTTTAACTAAAAAAAAATATAGTTTTTATCTTTTACATCCTGGTGTTCCTATAATTATGTTGGCAAAATCTATTTTGTTTTTTTAAAGAAATACATATCTATTATTGACTAATAAGTATGTGCAATTTTATGAGATATTTGATATTGATTTGCTCTATTTGAATTTTAAAATGTTGTTTTATGAAATGATATATTCCTACACAACATGGTATTTGAACTAATATTTTGTCGTGTTTTCACTTAACCTTAAGAAATCATAGTAGTCGTCATTCTATGACTTAAACTTTTGAGGAGTCATAAATTCGGATTTTTTGCATTTCAAAAGATCGTTGATTGATTAAGCCATTTAACTCCTAGGTGATGCAGGTCACTTTGACACAACATAAAATAACTAATTGAAAATACAAACTCATTGTAATCACACTATCTTTTCCTAAATCCAACCTGTTTTCAGTAGTAAAGAGTCTCATGAAAATTCAGAGTATAATATGTGAACTTAGGTAAACATTTCCATGACATGCATAAAAAGCATAAGAGTTATTCTTAAATGTTTGAATTTCAACAATTTTTGAATGGGATTACAACAGATTATCTATGTTTTATTCAAAAATGTTATTCAGCCTTTTTTTTTTTTTTTTTTAGGTACGCCTAATTTATCTTTTTATAAAAGGTCTAGATCCAACAAACAGAATGGGATCTCCCAGCCTATGTAGAGACATATTTTTGGCAAACAATGCCTTCTATGAGAATAAGCAGATGTTTTAGCTCACAGAATCTGTGTTTTCAAATGAACTTGTGAAGTTTCTATCTTAGAGTGCAGCAACCATGCATATATAAACATGTCTTTTTATTATTTTGTCTTTCTAAATATCAATGCCCTGATGTTTAAATGCTGATAACACTTATGGGAGCCCATAAATTTACTTTCAGTTATATTGTCTCAATCAAAGATATTAACATGGTTACTATTTCAACTATTTTTTTGATAAAGTTGTCAACTCTTTTCCATATTAATTTTAAAGAACTGATATTCAAAGACATTTCAAATTATTTTAATTGATCTTTAATATACATGGTTGTTTATTTTTTTTTTCTATGTGGGATAACTGTCTTTACTAGGCTAAGGAATTTTAAGTCAGTGTTGATAGCTGGAGGAAAGGAAGATGAAAATAGTCTACCTGATGAGTGCTGCCTAATCAGGACTGAAATAATAATGTGAAGATGTCTGCAGCCATGTAACCCTCTTGCCTTGCTGATGTAAGTTCATATCTTTAGTTTACCAAACAACTGATAAACTATAATATAGGTTGATTGATAGAATTATCTTTACATAGATAGTATGAGGTTTAATAATATACCAAATAGTTTTGAAATAGTCAGTAGAAATGTCAAGTTGAATGTAGTATAATGTCAACATTTCATTATTTCCTCATTTATTTCAGATATATATGCTATCACATATTTAATATAGTCACTATTCTCAACTTATATTCTATTGTTTTGATTTGTATTTGGAATTCAATCTCTTCTGTGTTCTCTCCATAGTTCTTAAATTCACTAAGATTCAGTAATACATATGAAATTAAACACTACATTTTTTTCTCTTTTGACATGTGAAAAATAATCTGTGTAAGATTCTTCCATATTCCCACTAGAAAAAAATGACTCAGGCTATTTGATTTCTTTGTCATTTTTTTTTTACAGAATCAAAGTTATCAATGTCTTGGTCTAAAAGATAAATAGAAGAGTAGGCTCTCTTCATCTTTTCAAACAGTGACAAAATTGCCCATTTATCAACTACCAGAATATTTTTTCAAGTTATTATTCTATGGGAGAACATAGAGAAAGCAAATTATTATTATTATTATTATTTTTACCAAATTTTTATGAGAACCATTTTTAAATAAAAGAAAAACTAGCAAAAAAATTATCTAGATTTTTTTTTTCTTAGAAAGTGACTTCGGCTTCAGATATCCTTACACTATTTTTAAAAGCATAAAATGTGCAGCATTGGTCTCTGATTATTAGGAATAAAAGGTAAGGCAAGCAATTATCGGTAGTTATTAAGTGGATGTATAATTTAATATATAATGTATCAACTTCAGTAAAATCCTTAGCTCAGGTTGTAGATAAAACATTTGTTTATCTACTATTTGTGATATGACAGCAAAATAAATTGATAATAGAATGTCTGAAGTCAGAAATGAATCTGACTTCTTCAATTTTTCAATTGGTAATTGGGCTCTGGAGGATTTTCTGCATAGAGTTATTCTCCTTACCTGGGGTATCTGTCTCTTACATCTTTTTCTCTTAGCTATTTCATAGTCAGGAGTTTTGACAGGAGCCCTGAGGACAAACACCTAAAAAAAGAAAATAAAGCTAGCTTTTGGGGTCAAATTAAAATGATCTGGGCTTCATTCAGTTAAGCGATCCTCTCAGGAATTGAATCATGGTAAGAAAGAAATTTCCATTTTGGTTTGAAGGAATTTCAATTTGAACTATAGTCACTCATCCTCTATAACCATCATTTTTTTTTGTTCCTCTCTAGAAAATATTTTAATACTTTCTCTCAATATTCTGCTGAAATTCTACTATGTTCGATAACCTGACTGCCATCTTCATGAATTTATTGTGATTTAAAATCTGTTCACAGAAATCAGAATGGTTCTGAACACCATATATAATAAGCACATAAGAGTCCTGTGGTTAAGAGCTGCATGTCAGAAAATGAGGATACTCCTTTACACCCCTGAGAATGGCTAAAATTAAAAAAGACTGAAAACACCAAGAGTTGAAGGGATGTGGAATGGGTCAACCTCGTGGCTCAGGTGGTTGGAGCGCTGTGCGCCTAACACCAAGGTCGCCAGTTTTATTCCCACCTGGGCCAGTGAACTGCCCCCTCTATAGCTAAGATTGCAAACAACAGCTCTCCCTGGAGCTGGGCTGCCATGAGCAGGGAGAGGGTGGCTTAAGCTGCTATGGGCTATCGTGTGCTGCCATGGGCTACTGTGTACTGCCATGAGAGGTGGTGAGATGCTGTGAGCAGCCAACTAATGACTGGAAACCGACTGCCTCAGCCGGGGGGAGCACAAGGCTCTTAATACCAGCATGGGCCAGGGAGCTGTGTCCTACACAACTAGACTGAGAAACAATGCGTTCAAACCGGAGTAGAGGGGGAGGAGGAAGAAAAGAGGGGGGGAACATATTGCTAATGGGAATGTTAATGGGATAAAAACTTAGTGGAACTGTTTGGCAGAATTTGAAATTTAGCATCTACTTTCTGACTCAGCAATTCTACTCCGTGCTATTTATCTTAGAGAAAGGAAAAAATAAGTCCACAAAAATTTTTGTATAAGAATGTTCACAGTAGCCTTATTTATAACAGAGTCCTCTCCCTGCTACCTTCCAGCACAAAACAACTTGGAAACCACCCACATGTCCATTAATGCAAGAATAGATAAATAATCTGTGGTATACTGTACAGTGGAATTCTTGTTACAAAATAATAATAATAATGATTATAATAATAATAAATTGAATGGCAACAACACAAATGAAACTTAAATGCATTACACTGAGTTAAAGAAGCCAGGAAAAATAATAAATATGACATTTCCATTGATATAAAGATCATGAACAGGAAAAATTAAGTAATAACAGTTTCTTAAAAATAGAAATTTACTGTAGAGTCAAGAGGCACTGCTGAGATATTAGAGGTGTTCTGAAATGTGGTTTGAGTGGTGATTTCACTAGTATATACAACTGTCAATACTTATTAAATTGAACACTTAAGATCTGTGCATTTTAATGTATGTAACTTACATCTCTATATTAAAAATTTAGGAGGAAAAAAGCTACAGTTATAAAGTCCACTTGTCTGGAACAGAACACATTCTCCACACTTTACTAGTTGTATGCCCATGATAAGGCTCTTTAACTTATGTGTGTCTCTATCAGGGAGGTGTAAGGATAATAGTACTTATCTTAGAGGGTTATTGGAAGAAGTTAGTGTCTGAAATACAGTAAATTCAGTACATTTTAGCCATTGTATAAACATATACATATGGAGAGAGAGAATTTAATATATTCAGAATTAAATATACATACCTATAGATAAAGAAACTTCACTGGAAGAGCTTAAATTACTTGACAACAATCACAAAACTATATTTGTTAAAGTGATTATGGTAACTTAACTCCAATCTGCATGACTCCTAAACCTAGGATCTTTCACAGCCATTCTGGAGAGGAAAAGAATGCATAAGATAGGACTTCAAAGATTAATGACTAAATAAGTGGTTGGCTGTTTCATTTTAAAACTTTATACATTTCTATGCTATATAGATTATTATTCCTCTGTTTCAAGAAGAGAGCTTTTTCAGCCCACTCGGATTACAATAATTCTGCTGAGTCTTTATTTTCCATCATCCATGGTTTTAATATGGCCTCACTTTGATGCTTAAATTTGGCCTATTTTGAGGTAATTTTGTTTCTTTATACTTAACATAATCATATCTTGTTATAAACTATTTGAGAAATACATCTAATTATGAAATCTGATCTACATCAATTATTTTATAATTACTAATAAGTTAATTATATTAAAAGTTTTCCTATATGACTAAAAATTAATTGGACATAACTCGTTCACATTCTCTATCTGCCCTTGGTTCAACATTGCTGTCAAAAATTGGTTATTAGGTTCTGTGCATAAATGATTGACTTTTCCTTAGAACCCACATTTCAATGCTCTTTTGATTATAAGGTATGAAAAGCAACATAGTGAATAAAATCAATAGGACAATATTGCACTTTCTTTGCTTAATTTAGAGATGAGCAAGAGGCTTGGGTAAAATAAGAGTAAGACAAAGGCCTTCTGTGGAATGATTTCTATGCATCTTTCACAATTTAAAAAAAATACTTATTTCAATTCTTTTTAGCCCACCTGAAATACTCAACTGAATAAATGTTCAGTAACCAGAACTAGAGGGACAGGGAATAAAATAAAATAAAAATCCCTCTAACTGTTTCTTGGGCATTGGGAATTAAATAAAAAGGTAATAACACCATTTGGAGATCCTCCAAATCTTCAAAACTGAGCCCTAACATTAAAAAACAAGCAAACAAACAAACAAACAACAACAAAAAAAACACACCTGGGTTTTCCTCAGGTTGAGGGCTTTTGTTGGAGATTCTGGTTCAGTCTCAAGGCATAAACTGAACATCCAAGGCTTGTTCTGCAACACCCTTATCCCATCTGGTCTTTCTCTTATAGTGCTAATAAGTTGGGGATAATCAGTGTTGCATTGGAAAGGTGGGTGCAGTACAGAGATATTGAAGTTTAGCAATAACAGTTGGGACCAGTGAAAATTAACGTTTATGTTTTATTGCCTAATGTGTTCCAAAGATTCAGCCAAAGAAATGTGAGAATACATCTTTAGCTAAACTACATTGCTTTAACAAGACAATATTTTGCAAAAATAGTTAAAAAGAAATTTTACCTGTTCAGAGTATAATGATCAATACAAAAATATCCCTTAACCTTGTACATTTAAACCAAAAATATTTGAACTATGTAAACCATAAACCTGTGAGTATACCCTGTGTTTCTTTTTATCAATGAAAAAAAAAAAAGATTCATAGAGAAACATGAAAATGCTCAGGATAATGCCTTATCTACGTTTTTATCCTAGATTAAAATTTATCCAATATTATACATCACAACAAATTCTAAAGAGTAATCTCTGTGGACTCTTCAAAACATTGTGTTCCCTAATCATTTTTTAATTGAACTTCAATTTCTCAATAGCATGTGACTATATCCATTTCTCTATTATCTCAGATTGAGAGTTACTCCAAAATATCCCAAATCCAGTTAAGAATGTTAGTAAATAAAATCAACTGGCATCAGAAATATAAATAGTCATGATAAACATTACAATTATTATACAGAAATTTTATACCAGCCCACATAATCTTGAGAATATTATCTGACTCTCTAAAAATGACTAGCACATTCACAAATAAAATCCCTGTGCTGGAAATGCTGATTAGTTCACCCATTCTTTATTATATAGTTATATCTGTTGAATTCATAGTCTATAATTAATTTAGTCTTTCAACTGCCCCACAACACAACACACACACACACACACACACACACACACACACACACTCAGACACACAAAGAGATGGGTCCCAGGTGCTACTAACATACACATTAAATTTCATCACATCCTTCTAAAATTTCTCCTTGGATTTTCACCTTCACCATGGTATGTTTTTGTTTGCTTGTAGTTTTTTCATTTTATGACTAAATGAGGAGGGATTAATTTTTGTTTGTGGCAATATCTTGAGAACGTTGAGGTATCATTTTCCCATCAAGCACTTGAACTGTAGTTGAATTGAACGAATAGTGTGAAAAAGCCATAAACTAATAAATCTATTAATCATTTTCAAGAATAACTTGATGGAAATTCGATCAAATTGTACTCACTGGAGGTCACATCAATGTTAAAATGCGACTTTGTAACACTCCTGGGACAAGAAAAGCTTGTTTGAAATTCAGATGATATAGCTTGATATAGATTTTAGGAGGGGAAATTATTACTATTTATGCCAATAACACAGTAATACTCTGGCACTACTGTACTGGAAATATGGACATTCAGAAAGAACACCCTTTCTATGTCAGGGACATTTTTCTTATTGCTAGTGGCACCAGTATAACTTGTCTGAGTGGTATTGATCATGGTAGACAGTGAATCCAATGGCAAGTTGAACCTGGGACAATTCAGAAAGGACATGGTGACATCAATCAATTTGTATTCATAAAAGCAAATATATACAGTTCAAGAAATCGGAAATACGTCTCTGTGAAATATTAACATATTCAATAATGTTATTATTAATATATATAAAAGAGTATGAGAAGTGCTCAAGTTCCTTTCACTAATGAGCCAAATAGTATTAGAAGCTTAGAGGCAGATCCCTATATTTAAAATTGTAGTCATCAAAATGGCGGTATGAGGTGAGCCTCTGTAAATCTCCCTGGAATTTACAACAAGTCGAACAACTGTAACTCCACAAAGGACTCCTTACACAGCAGACAGGCAACATGAAGAGTCTAACTACTGAATTCACCTAAAGGTGAATTCACCTAAAGGTGGGCTACTCGCTCAAGCAGGAGGGAGGGGAGGGAGGAGAGAAGCACGGAGAGAGAGACACATGGGTGCAGGACGCAAACCTAGCTCAGTGCTCTGAGCTCACTGCTTCCTAGAACAACTGCAGCTGCGGGAGAGGGAAGAACTCGGACTGCTAGGGCTCCGTTTGTGGCCCACAGGGCTGAGGGAACAGCATATAACATGGCTGAACCCAATGCTCATGGTAGAGACGTTGGAGCAAACACTGAGAAAAGAAGGCTGGAAATGGTGGTTTCAGACCTCACTGACGCAGAGAACAGAAGCCTTAGGCACTGAAACTAGCCGCCCCCTCCCACCATCCCAGACATCGCCCCACCCGACCTGCCTAGTGCTAGAAGTGGAACAGTAGCAGTGTCAGATCAAAAGAACAGAATATTTGCAGTTCTGAGAACTGTAGACCAGAGACACAGATTCGCAGGCCAACTAGTTCCAGCAAAGAGTAAGGAGCTGGGAAGCAGGACTGGCTGTGGTGGTGGTGATCACAATTGCTCTGGGCCACATCTTACAACTCACCCCGCCCTTGCCCCCACCTATCTGGGCGGAACCCTGCAGGAGTAAACAGAACTACTGAAACATAAGGGCTCTGAATCTCGTGCAGGAAGAGCTTGGGAACTTCAAAAACTCTCTGCATACCCACACGAATACCACGCCCTGTGACCCAGGCGAACTATTAACAGAGAAGAAGCCTGTCTCACAGGGAATCCTCCCATTGTGTGAGAATCTGGAATAGTGAAGAGAAAACATAGCACTACCGTCTGAGAGAGAGAAAAAACGCTGAAGTCAAAGAGAAAATAAAATATTATACCAGAAAGTACTGAAAAACAAAAGAAAGACTGCTTCCTATCAACCTATTGCAGAAGCCACTCCTGTAGATGTCTAGGAAGCGAAATAATGAATCAGTAATTTCCATGAATAACCAAGGCAACAAGATATCTCAGAAAGAAAATGAAAAGTCTCCAGAAAAGGAACTTAAAGATATGGATATATGTGACTTAAATGACACAGAATTCAAGATTGCATGTAAAAAAAAAATCAGCGAGATGCAAGAAAACACAGAAAGGCAGTTTAATGAACTCAGAAACAATATCAAAAAACAACATGAGCATTTTATGAAAGAGATTGAAATTTTAAAAGAACCAAATAGAATGTCTGGAGATTAAGAACTCAATAGAAGAAATGAAGAATGAAATAGCCAGCTTAGGTAGTAGAGTTCAACAGATGGAGGAAAGAATCAGTGACATCAAAGATAGAAACCTGGAAATGACACGAATGGAAGAAGAAAGAGACTTAAGACTTAAAAGAAATGAAAGAACTCTACAAGAACTTTCTGAGTCCATCAGAAGGAGCAATATAAGGATAATGGGCATACCAGAAGGAGAAGAAAGAGAGAAGGGAACGGAGAATATATTCAAACAAATAGTTGATGAGAACTTCCCAAACTTGTGGACAGAACGGGATCCTTGAATCCAACAAGCAAATAGAATACCTAATTACCTCAACCCCAAAAGGCCTTCTCCAAGGTACATTGTATTGAAGCTGTCTAAAATCAATGACAAAGAAAGAATCCTCAAGGCAGCCAGGGAAAAGAAGATGGTAACCTACAAAGGAAAGCCCATTAGATTATCATCATATTTTTCAGCAAAAACTCTACAAGCCAGGAGGGAGTGGAACCAAATATTTAAACTATTGAAAGAGAGAAATTATGAGCCAAGAATAACATATCCAGCAAAGATATCCTTTAGATATGAAGAAGGAATAAAAACCTTTCACCAATAAAAAGGCACAGAGTAGCAGATTGGATCAAAAAACTAAACCCAACCATATGCTGTCTCCAAGAGACACATCTCAGCTACAAGGACAAGCATAGACTCAAAGTGAAAGGGTGGAAATTGACACTCCAAGCAAATGGTACCCAGAGAAAATCAGGTGTAGCTTTAATGATATCAGATGAAACAGATTTCAGGGTGAAAAATGTAACAAGAGACAAGATGGACATTTCATAATGGTAAAGGGGACTATACAACAAGAAGACATAACAGTCATCAATACTTATGTCCCCAATCAGAGAGCACTGAAATATCCCAAGCAAATACTAAAAGAACTAAAGAGAGAAATTGACCAAAACACAATTATACTAGGGGAGGTAAATAAATCATTGACAGCTATGGATAGATCTTCCAAACGGAAAATAAATAACGAAATAGCAGCCCTAAATGACAATTAGATGAAAAGGACATAATTGACTTGTATAGAGCACTTCATCCTAAAACATCAGACTATACATGTTTTTCTAATGTACATAGAACTTTCTCAAGGATAGACCATACATTGAGACATAAAATCAGCAAATTTAAGAAGATTGAAATCATACAAAGCATATTCTCTGATCACAAGACTTTAAAATTGGATATCAACTGCAAAAAAAAAGCAGGAAAAAACACAAATACATGGAGATTAAACAACATACTTTTAAAGAACAACTGGGGCAAAGAAGAAATTAGAGGAGAGCTCAAAAGATACATAGAAACAAATGACAATGAAAATACACCGTACCAAAATTTTGGGGATACAGTGAAAGCAGTTTTAAGACGGTGATTTATATAATTACAGGCCTATCTCAAGAAACAAGAAAAAACCCAAATAAATAACCTCACGTTACATCTTAAAGAACAAGAAGAACAAATGAAACCCAAGGTCAATAGAAGAAAGGAAGTGACAAAAATCAGAGCAGAACTAAATGAAATAGAGAAAAAAAGACAATAAAAAAATTATGTGACAAAAAGCTGGTTCTTTGAAAAGATTAATAAAATTGACAAACTCTTGCCTAGACTCACTAAGATAAAAAGAGAGAAGACACTAATTAACAAAATCAGAAATGAAAAAGGAGAAGTTATCACGGACGCCACAGAAATACAAAGGATCATCCAAGAATACTATGAAGGACTATATGCCACCAAATTCAATAACCTAGAAGAAATGGACAAGTTCTTAGAAACATATAGCCTTCCTAGCCTGAATCATGAAGAACTGGAAAATCTAAACAGACAGATGCCCAGTAATGAAATTGATTCAGTCATCCAAAACATTCCCAATATCAAAAGTCCTGGACCAGATGGCTTCACTAGTGAATTCTACCAAACCTTCAAAGAGGATCTAATACCAATCCTGCTCAAACTCTTCCAAAAAATTGAAGAGACAGTACTCCCCAACTCATTTTATGAGGCCAACATTACCCTGATACCAAAACCTGGTAAAAACAACACAAAAAAAGAAAACTACAGACCAATATCTCTGATGAATACAGATGCAAAAATCCTAAACAAAATTCTAGCAAATGAAATACAACAATACATTAAAACGATTATTCATCACGACCAAGAGGGGTTCATCCCCGGGGCACAAGGATGGTTCAACATCCACAAATCCATCAATGTGATACATCACATAAACAAAATAAAGGACAAAAATCATGTGATTATATCAATTGATGCAGAAAAAGCATTTGACAAGATACAACATCAATTTATGATTAAAACACTTAATAAAATAGGTATAGTAGGAAAATACCTTAACATAATATAGGTCATATATGACAAACCCTCAGCTAATCTCATAATTAATTGTGAAAAACTGAAGCCTTTTGCTCTACGTTCAGGACCATGACTGGGCTGCGCCCTATCACCTCTGCTTTTCAACATAGTGTTGGAAATCTTGCCAGAGCAATCAGGCAAAAGAAAGAAATAAAAAGCATCCAAATTGGGAATGAAGAAGTTCAATTGTCACTCTTTGAGATGACATGATGCTATATATAGAAAACCCTAAAGACTCCACCAAAAAGCTGTTAGAAACAATGAACAAATACAGTAAAGTATTTGTTGTAAAGTATTTGCCAGCTACCAAATCAACGTACAAAAGTCCATTGCTTTCCTATATACTAACAATGAAATCTCAGAAAAAGAAATACAAAAAACAATTTCTTTTTCAATTGCAGCAAATAGAATAAAATACCTAGGAATAAACTTAACCAAGGATGTGAAATACCAATATGCTGAAAACTACTAGATATTTTTAAAATAAATTGAAGAAGCCACAAAAAAATGGAAAGACATTCCGTGCTCATGGATTGGAAGAATCAACATAGTTAAAATGGCCATATTACCCAAAGCAATATACAGATTTATTGCAATCCCCATCAAAATACCAATGGCATTTTAAAGAAATAGAAAAAAAATATCATCAGATTTGTTTGAAACCACAAAAGACCCCGAATAGTCAAAGCAATCTTAAGAAAAAAGAACAATACTGGAGGTATCACACTCCCTAACTTTAGCTTGTACTACAGGGCTATAATAATCAAAACAGCATGGTATTAGCAGAAAAACAAACACATAGACCAATGGAATAGAATTGAGAACTCAGTGATAAAGCCACATAAATGGACAGACAATTTTTGACAAAGAAGTAAAAAACATACAACGGAGAACAGACAGCCTCTTCAATAAATGGTGCTGGCAAAATTGGAAAGCCATGTGCAAAAGAATGAACCTAGACTGCTATCTGTCACCGTGTACCAAAATTAATTCAAAATGGATCAAAGACTTAAGCATAAGACCTGAAACAATAAACTGCATAGAAGAAAACATAGGTACTAAACTTATGGACCTTGGGTTCAAAGATCATTTTATGAATTTGACTCCAAAGGCAAGGGAAGCAAAAGCTAAAATAAATGAATGGGACTATATGAAACTTAAAAGCTTCTGCACAAGAAAAGAAACCATCAACAAAATAAAGAGACAACCAACTGAATAGGAGAAGATTTTTTTCAAACAGTGCCTCCGATAAAGGGCTAATATCCAAGGTATACAAGGAACTCATGCAATTCAACAACAAAAAGACAAACAACCCAATTGAAAAATGGGCAGAGGACCTGAAGAGACATTTCTCCAAAGAGGGCATCCAAATGGCAAATAGACATATGAAAAAATGCTCAATATCACTAATCATCAGAGAAAATGCAAATAAAACCACAATGAGATATCACCTCACCCCAGTCAGAATGGCTACCATCAACAAGACAAATAGTAACAAGTGTTGGAGAGGCTGTGGAGAAAAAGGAACCCTCATACACTATTGTGGGAATGCAGACTGCTGCAGCCACTATGGAAGGCAGTGCGGAGGTTCCTGAAAAAATTACAAATAGAATTACCATATAACCCAGCAATCCCTCTCCTGGTATCTACCCAAAAAGTCTGAAAAGATTTATCCATAAAGTCACGTGTGTTCCAATGTTCATTGCAGCTTTATTTTCGGTGGCCAAGACATGGAAACAACCAAAATGTCCTTCGATAGAAGAATGGATAAAGAAGTTGTGGTATATGTACACAATGGGATACAATTCAGCGGTAAGAAAAGATGAAATAGGACCATTTGTGACAACATGGATGGATCTTGAGAGTATAATTCTAAGCGAAATAAGTCAGACAGAAAAAGCAGAGAACCATATGATTTCACTAATATGTGGTATATAAACCAAAAACAACAAAAGAACAAGACAAACAAAATAGAAACAAAAACTCATAGACACAGACAATAGTTTAGTGGTTACCAGAGGAGAAGGGGGAAGGGGGTGGAGATGAGGGTAAAGGGGATCAAATATATGGTGATGGAAGGAGAACTGACTCTGGGTGGTGAACACCCAATGGGAATTATAGATGATGTAATACAGAATTGTACACCTGAAATCTATGTAATTTTACTAACAACTGTCACCCCAGTAAACTTAAAAAAAAATAAATAAAAGTTTGTACTCCCTTTGCTTAATTTAAAAATGAGCAAGAAGCTTAGGTAAAATAAGAGTGAAACAAAAACCATTTGTATGATGATTTTGGTTCATCTTTTGCTATTTAAAGATTAAATATTTAAATCTTTTTGGCACACCTGGAATATTCAATCCAATGATGTTCAGTAATCAGAACAGAAGGAATGGGAAGAAAAGAAAAGAAAAAAAACCCAGTTATTGTTTTTTGGGGAAGGGAGATTAAAGAAAAAGCTAATCACTTGATAGATATGGCAGATATAATCTGCCACAAACAAAACAAAAATTATTCAATAATAATCCAATTTTGTGACAACAGGTATTAAATAATTATAATAATAATAATAATAATAAAATTGTTCTATCACTATAATTGTTAAATATATTTTAGCAGGTTTATACATGATTTGTAAAAACAATAAAACCATAGAAGTAAAAGCATACACAAGTATTTATCCAAAATATGATAAAGGTCCATTAATTAATTTATATATATTATACAATAATACATCCAGATATTCATATAAAATATATAAATATATTAAGATACATTGGGTAAAATATAAATATTTTCATTTGTAATAATCCCAGAACTAATCATTGTCAAAACTTTGGTTGCAAATATCCATCATTTTTTATGTTTATATATCTGTATCTGTACTTACATATAGATACAGTTATAGACACACACAAATACACATATATACATATACGTATGTTTTTACCTTTTGTACATAAAGTAAATTGTACTTTTGTATTTTAAAATATTTTCTTAATAAGCATTCTAAGCTTCAATGCAGTTATAAACTATATTGAAAAATATTTACGTTTGCATAAAATATAAAACTTTTATATTAAAAATAATAAACATCATGTGAGAGTGCACTTACAGACACCTGGATAATACAGCATATTACAGGAATTGTATGTGCCCTATTTTTATATAACTGTCAATGCAATACGTGTGTTTACACCAGCATCACTATAAACATGTGAGTAATGCATTGTACTACAGCATTGTGATAGCTACAACATCACTAGGTGATAGGAATTTTTCAGCTTCATTATAACCTTATAGGGCGACTGTCTTACATGCAATCCATTATTGACCAAAATGTAATTATGTAGTGTATGACTGTACATGAAGGCTGAGATAAATGGGAATTGTGATGGATTTGCGTAGACATAAAAATTTTATACTGAGTCTGTTTGCTTGGGTATTTTTTAGGTCCTAAAGCCATGATGAATTTCCAGCTTACAAAGAACAGTTTCTGTCAGTGATGAAATAACATCTTGTGAATCCACATAGCCTCATTTGATCTATCACTGATGTGCTTGATCTGTCACTGATAACTCCGTTGCATGGAAGAAATCCACACTTCAACAATAACAAAGCAAAACAAAACTGGGTAAGCAAGTTAACTATTAGTTTTTTGAAAATATTTGTTTTAAGATATAGCTAACATACAATATTATATTAGTTTGAGGTGTATAATTAGTCTTGATTAAAATAACATTCTTTGATGGACTTGCCTCAGCATTCTCATTTTTAAATGAAAAAATTTGTTGAGGACTAAATGTGTTTTTCATACCTATTTTAACATTTAATTTTTTACAAGGTGATTGATGATCACCATGGTAAGTTGAATATTCCCATCTGTAATGTGTTTTATAAAAAATAAATCAATTAATCAATGTAGTGTTTATTAGATTTTCTTGTACTCTTAGCTCCACAACAAGAGGTATAAATCTAGGATAAATGAAGAAAATGTCTTTATCTGTAAGGAAGGGAAATGAAATGAAAAAGATAAGATTATTATATTATAAATGTATATGTCTTATATACCATAATTCTTATAGTATATATGTAGCAGAAAATATATCATATAAATATGTGATTTCAACAAGAATGAGTTAGTTGAATAGTATTTTAAGAAATATGGAATTTCATATATATTCAGTAGGAATAAAAGAATCCCTGAGGAGACATAACTGGAATATTGGGTAAATTTTGGTTAAGCAAATAGGGCAAAGAGATAATTTCAACAACACAAATAATATACATGAAGGTAGGGGGAAGAATAATATGTTCATAAATATGTGAGAAGACTTGGTGAACTAATGAGCTACTTGATCATAATGAGTCAACCCGAAGAGTGAGTGAGCAGAATAGGCCTCATATCCCCAAACATCTCGCATATGTTGCCATTTGTAAGATATGTGTTAATTATTTAAATATCCAGAAAGAATAATTTTGAAAGAATGCAAAATTTGTCTCATGTATGTTAGTTAAATCAGTAAAGTTTCCAAATAAATATAATTCCATAGTCATTTGTAGAGTTAGACTCCAAAAAATAAGATGACATGATACCATCATAACATTTAGTGAACTGAATAACACTAAAAATGATAAACTTCAGATATTGTAATAATGTTCTAAAAATCTGTTTCATTGATTTAAAAAATCCAGCATCTAAAGCTTTATAAATGATAAGAATAATTTCATCACACAGTTGGTTTTACAAGTATATTTTGTCACCTATAATTACAGAAAAAAATTTGTCTATTTTGATAAGATTAGCAGGAAAATATAGTATGTGACTGAAAAACAAAACAGCTTGTCCACTTACGACATATTTCTGGAAAGCAGAAAGTTTACAGGTACAAAAACATATAAGAATGAAGTTGAAACTTTTACTTTATAGATGGAAATACCTACTAGTGCATGTTAAGATTGTACTGAGTTCTGGAATGGAATGATATAACCCTACACAATATTGAATGACAAAACTCCTGAAATAGGAGAGATCCAAGATGGTGATGTCGATAAACACTGTGTCTGTATTCTTCTCTGAATACATTAAAATTACATCTAAGTAATATAACAATCAACTTGGAGAACCATCTGAAATCTAGCCATACAGAAGTCCTATAACTAAAACTATAAAGAAGCCATATCAAGACTGGTAGGAGGGACAGAGTAGCAGAACCAGCCCCACACTTGCGTGTGGTAATTGAGAATCAGGAGGGATATCTCAGCTGCATTGATTCCCGCTGGAGGAACAAGGGAACCCAGCCCCCTACACCAGTTTCCCCAGCCCAAAGTACTGGTGCTGAGAAGAGGAGCCCACAATATCTGATTATGAGAGACAGTGGGAATTCTGACAGTTTGGGTTGCTGGAAACCCAGATGTCTTATTAAAGAGAGTCCTTTTAAACAGCCCGTGCACAGACTCACTCGCTCGCAGGCACTCACCTTGGGCTCCAGCGAAGGAATGGTGACTCAGGGGGACTAGGAGACACACAGTGGAGCAAACTGAGGTGTGTTGCTGCTAGGGAGGACTGGAGAACAGCTGGCATTTTCCTAGTGAAAGGTCCACCTTGTATGCAGCTGGCAGGCAGGCGCCATTTTTCCCTGTTGAACCCACCCCCTCTAGCCAAATTTGAATCTGATTGGCTTGTTGAGCTCCCCTGCTCTGCCCTGCTGACTCACTGGAATCCTGCCCACCTAACTCATGAACAAAGGGAGACACTTTCTCTGTCCACTTTGCACTCATTCTTGGAAAACTATTGGAGTCCATTAGGCAGACAGGCAGCAACAGGTCTTGTTGTGTTCTGAGACTTTTGCTGACTGCCCCAGGTTCATCACTGGCACCAAACCAGAATTTACATTCACCTGGTGACCATAATTCTTCCCACTAAAGTGACTCCCTGAGACCCTGCCTCACCTAACTCGCATACCACATAAGGCTCTTTCAATGGCTGAACCTTGAGGGAGCTGGAAGGTGGCAGCAGGTCTTGGGGTGTCCTAACATTTTGCAGAGCTACCTGAGGCCTGGTACTGGTGGCAGATGTTCTCGGTTCGCAGTGTGGCTTCTCCCACGTGCATCCAGGTTTAGCACAGGCAGCAAACAATTGTGGATCTCTTTGTAGCTCTTACCAGGTGGTCCCCGGCCAGTCACAGTAAGTGGGTAAGCTGGGCCTACATTGAAACCCCTCCCAAGAGGCCCTAGAACCAACATACTTGGAGGTTGGCCTCAACCCACAGCAGAGGACTGGCTCAATTAGCCCCACAACTGGCACACACAAAGAAAACAAAACCTACATATGCTGCCTTAAAGAGGCTTACTTCATATCAAAAGACACACACAGACAGAAAGTAAAGGGATGGAAAAAGATATTTCATGAAAATGGTAAATGAAAAAAAAATAAAAATAAGCTGAGGTAGCAATACTTACACCAGACAAAATAGACTTTAAAACAAAGACTATAGGAAGAAACAATGAAGGAACCAGGAATTCCACTTCAGGGTATTTATCCAGAGAAACCCAAAACACTACTTTGAGGGGATGTGTGCATCCGTATGTTCATTTCAGCATTGTTTACAATGGCCAAGATGTGAAGGCAGCCTGGGTGTCTGTCGATGGATGTATGAATAAAGAGGAGGTGGCACATACTGGTATATACAGTGGAATAATGCTCGGCCATGGAAGAGACTGGGTTCTTGCCATCTACGGCAGCATGGATGGACCTGGAGGACTTTTTGCTTAGTGGAGTATGTCAGACAGAGAAAGACAGATGCAACATGATTTCACTTACATGTGGAATCTAAGAACAACATTAACAAACAAAACAGAAACAAATGCATAGATATAGAGAACATTTTGATGTTTGCCAGATGAGAGGGAGGTTGGGAGTGTGCTTGAGAAAAGGGGAAGGGATTAAGAAGTACACATTGGTTGTTACAAAGTAGTTATGGGGATGTGGGGTATAGCTAAGGAACATGGCCAATAATATTGCAATAACTATGTATGGTGTTGGATCAGTACTAGATTTGTTGGGGTGATAAATGGGGGGAATTGGAGAGCAGGGTGTAAAAGGTGAAGTATCAAGAAGTACAAATTGGTAGTTACAAAATAGTCATGATGAGGTAAAGCATGGGGAATATACATGGTAATGACTATGTATAGTGTCAAGTGGGTACTAGACTAGTCAGGCAATCATTCCTTAAATTACACAAATGTCTAACCACTATGCAATACACCTGAAAGTAATGTAAAATAATATTGAATGTCAACTATAAGGGGAAGGGGAAGGAGATAAGAGGTCCAAATTTCCAGTTGTAAAACAAATCAGGCATGGGGATATAATGTAGAGCATAGGGAGTATAGTCAATAATATTGTGATAGCACGGTACAGTGTCAGATGGTTACTGGACTTATCATGGTGATCACCTCTTAAGGTATATAAATATTAAATAACTATGGTGTACCCCTGAAACTAATATAATATTGTATGTTAGATATATTTTTAATAAAAATCTTTTTAAAAAACTCTGAAATAAAACACATGTGTGACTGAATTTTAAATAAAAGTTTCCTCATAAAATAGAGAATGTGGAAAGGGGCTTGAGAAAAAAGAGAGAGAATAGAGGCTATTCCTTCCAGGATTGGAAGGAAGAGATATTGTGCGGAGGAATGCATGAAAACTATTATTATGGGCCAGATGTCCTTCACGTTTGCCTGTATAATATTAGTATACTGTTGTCCTAAATACGAAGATGTCTGGAAAATATAGTCCAGCATTTTGACCGGGAGGAAACAGAGACTGGGTTTGGTAATGTGCAGCAGTTTTTGTTACTCTTCTTGTGACCAAAAGTGCCTGGGAAGTTTTCAAAAAATGAATAACAGAATATGTCTCATGCCAGTTTGCTTTGGGTAAAATCTCAAAGTTATGTGTCCTAATAGTCACTGCATTAAAAATATCCAAGCTTGAGAATAATTCAATATGAAGAATAACTCTTCAATATACAAATATAAGTTAATGTAGCAAACAGACCTTTGGCATAAATTAACTGTGTGTTTTCAGTGATTATAGTCATATACCAAATCTTCAGAAGTAGTCATTTGGTTTCCCTTGACATGGACTCTTTTAAATTAAGGTATAAAGTATTATTAATTTTAAAATACTTGACAGATACTTCTTTCAGAAGGTTGCATATAAATATAAAATTAAAAGAAATATTTAAATTTAAACATCCAATTGTGTAGACGAGGTTAATCCAGGAGCCGTTATTTACATCGCAACAGATTTATAGTAGACATCTGCTCTCCATGACTCTTTTCATCCAAATTTATTAAATGTGATTTGTTTATAACACACAATTTTAATAGTTTGAACTTCTGCACCCCTTATGAAAAAAATGAGATTCGGTATCACAGGTTTAATTCTCGAAGTGTCAATTATCTCAGCTTTACTATCATATAAATAAAAACAAAGTGAAACCAGGTAAACACAGTAAAGAATGTTAAACTATAGGCAAAACTGACTTGCACAAATGATTTTAAAAATTCTAAACAAAATATTAATACACTGAATTATATATATAAATATATGATATATATTATATAATATAAATATATGATACAAATATATATACATAAATATAGATATATATGTATATATATATATATAAACTTCCTTGCATCATTGGATTATTCCAAGAATGCAAGGTATTTTGCCTATATAAAATAAATCAAGGTAGTACAGCACATTAATAGATTACAAAACTACAGGAGAAGTAAATGATCATTTCAGAAGACACAGAGAATGCATGTGATAAAATTAGATACTATTCCTGATAAAAGCTCTTAAGAGATAATAAATAGAAAACAACTTCCTTATCCTGATGAAGGATATCTAAAAAAAAGAATTCCCAAATAAACATTATTGTGATCAATAAGAAATATAAAAATATTACCTTTAAAATCAGAAACCAGATAAGGATATTCACCATGACTTCTTCCATTCTTCATTGTAAAAGGGCCTAAGGACCTTAGTAAGAAAGAAAATCAAATATGATATCTATGAGAACAGGAAGGAAATAAACTAAACTTAGTTAATAAGATAAAGAGACAGGGATTAAAAAAAACAACACGCAGTGTCCGCATATTCAAATATCAGTTGTATTTCTATGCTTAGAAACAAAATGTTAGGAAAAGAAAAGGCAATAAAAATTTAAAATTTTAACCACACATAAATAAGAAAACAAGAAATTCTCCAAATAAAAAACGTGTACTCGTATTTGATTGGAAAAATTATGTAAATTAATTATGGAAGACAAATGAATGGAGAAATATAACTTCTTCATGGATATGGAAAGACAATATTCTAACAATGTAAAATCTCCTCAAAATGATCCACTGATTTAATACTCTGTTATTAGGGTATAGATGAGGATAAATGGGGTGGCATTCAGCAGAGAACCTAGTAGAACACTCACACAAATATGGAACTACAGAAATCACAGATAATATGGGAGGACAGAAGAAGAAAAGAAATGACTATTCAATATAATTATGATATAATTTGTTTTTCATATAGAAAGAATGTAAAAGAAATGATTTATGCTCCTCATCATACACAAAAAACTTCCAAACAGATAAATAATACTTGTTTACAGGAAAATGTAGAACACTATTAGTTAATTGAGGATAGAAAATATATTTTTTAATTAGACACAAAATAGGATAAACAAAATGAAAAATACATTTGACAACAATATAATAAAAACTTCAAGTTTATTGAAAGATATCATAAGGAAACACAAAAGTTATGACACAAGGAGTTGATAACTGCCACACCAGTAATCATCAATGTATTATTACTTAAAAAATACAAACACGTACATATCACGTGTACGTGATATGTAAAAAATACAAACACGATGATATGCATACATATCATCTCCTGCAAATAAAGAAAAAAACATAATACAATCTAAGAGAAATGTAGGCAGAAATACAAAAATAGGCATTTAAGAAAATAGGAACTACCAATGATGAGTAAACACATCAAATGATAATCAACATTACTGAAAGGTTACCTGACAAACATTGATAATCAGATGAACATAAATCACAAATAATGTTATTTTTCATTATTAAAATAACAAAAAAATCAATCTGGAATTCTAAATAATTGAAGATGATAAAAGTAAAAACTCTTCTTGCTTGGAGTATAAATGGAAAGGATTAACTTGGGGAAAAATTATCACATTCTCAAAAATTAAAGGTGAATAAACACAGAACACTAGCAATTTCTCCCCTAGGGTATTTTTGGCCTTCTCTTTTCTGCATTCTGCATTCACCAGATACACATACAAGTATATTTATAACATCATTATTTGTAATAATCAAGAATTGTAAATAACTCAAATATATACTCTTTGGAAAACAAGTAAATGAGGTATTTTTAAAAATTGCATGCTGATATATATTTTTATACAAAATAATAATAATTCTTAAAATCAAAAGATTGTAATAAGAAATTTTCAGAGAAAATTGTACTGAAAGATAACATTTATACATATAAGTAACAACTAAAAGTAAACAATATAGTTTTATTGATACGTACATGTACTGAAGACATTATAAGGAACAGCAAAGGAATAAATTTTAAATTTTAAGATACTTCTCTACTGAGGAGGAAAGATGAATAGGATCAGAATAAAAGAATATTATGGGCCTTGATAATAATTGGAAAGATATGTTTACTTTTTAAAATGAATGTTCCTAAATTTCAATTAGCCCAGGAATTGGCCATATTTGTTGTTTATTTTTTATCTTATTTATTTACCTTAATGAGGATATTACAATTTTTACATCATAAAATGTGTTGAGATTTCTTTTGTGATTTACTAAATAATTAATGTTTATAACTGTTATATGTGTATTTAAAAATATGCGTTCTGTGAGGGGTACACTTTGTTAGACAAAGGTTGCAAAATTTAGTTCAAAAATCCTTTGTGTAATATCTTATTTTTTGTCTAATCCACCTGAAAAGTTTTGGTTTGTTGAATCCTCTCATGTGGGTGGTGAGGCTTTCAATCTCCAAATATTCATTTTTGTATCAGTCTTTTATATATATATGGTGCCAAAAAATGTATACACATTTTAAGAAAGGAAAACTGTATCAAAATTATTATAATACTCAATATATACCAAGAACAAAAGATGATTACAAGTCAGGTTTGACTTCTGCAATTATAAGAGGTGCTCAAAGTGGTTATCATCAACCTCCAGATACTTCTGATTACGGTGAACTACTGCGTGAGTAATGTAGACCAAAGTGTCCACTTGTATACATTTTTTGGCACCCCTGGTATGTGTGTACACACACACACACAAACACACACACACACACACACTCATATGTTCACCTTTTAGCAACACTAAATTGTTGTCTCAGCATTTAGAAAATTCCAAGCACTCTTAGATTGAGAGGCTAAATTTGGTGTTTACTCATAACTATGGTCTCATCATACTGGTTTTTGATATTTTGGTTGTTAACCGTGAAATAAAAAAAAGAGGAAAAATATCCTAGAATCTAATCTCTAGTGGTATAGCAAATCTGCTTAATTGTATTGTTTGGTGATACACAGGGATTGAGGGGGTGAAAGGCACTACTGGAATTAGGATGATATCCTAACTCATGAGGGCAAGAGAAATATAATAATTTTGAAATATTTTTTGAATGTGTCAGGAATTCACACGTGTAGCTTCTTCCTCCCCATTCATTCCTCCATTTACCCTTGCCATATTTGCCATATTCTTGGAAGTCAATCATGCCTATATATACAGAGAAGCAAAAAAAAAAAAAAAAGAAAGAAACAAAGCAAAAGAAGAAGACAGTGAGAACAATTTTGAGAAACAGAACAATTATGCATTTAGGGTTTAGACAGTTGAAAGGTTAGTTATGTTACAAAAATATTCATTTCAAGACTGGAAAGTTTAGTTGCCTGGAAAGATTCCCTGTTGAAATGAATAGCCGTATTTTTCAGAACAGCAGCCTGTCAAAAGAGAAGGGCAATTTACAACTGTATGCCATACAAGCTTTGGGAGGGAACACTCCTTGACAACTTGTAACTGAAAAATGAACCAAAGGAATTCAAATTGGTTTTGGGTGTCCATTTCTTTTGAAGACACTTGGAGAGTTGATATATATTTCTTATTCTGAAACAAATTTTTAAACATCTTGGGAACAAATGTCCAAATAATAAGTAGGTTAGCAATTCAGAGACAATAGAAACCTATGGACACACTATAGAATTCTTATTTTGTTTATGTTTAAAACTGTCAGTAAAAGTTTTATAACTTTCTGCTTTCCTCTATATTAATCCAAATTCAGACTATGAAAAGGAAACAAATGTTCTATTCATACATCTTACTGAATTCATCAGAGCATTTTGGATGAATATATATATCACAATCCAAACACAGCTTTAAACTTAATGTTGTTTACATGATTTACACAAAGAACTATTCATTTTTAATATTCATAATTGATTAAATGGAATAAAATGAAATGCAAACACATCAATACCCTTGACATGTCAGTAACTATTATTTGTCTACTGTGAACTAATAAAATCATAATAAGTAGGAACATAGATTTGACTTTTACTTTCTTGAATAATTTAACAGAAAAGTTTCTAAGTTTAATGATTGTTATACATTTTTAAAATCAAATACCAGTATAGATAAAAATGATAATATCTTTTTTTACAGTTCTTTTTAGTTGAAATATAATTTTTTACTGAGTGTGCTTACATTCGTTTCTTAATAGAGATCTTTTTTAAATTTTCATATCTTAAATATATATTAATGCTAGATATTAGTGTCTCTTTCTTTTGTAATTCAATGGCCCCTCTAAATTATTCATAAAAGACTAGGAACGTTTTATATCTAAGTATACTTACTTTTTAATTTCCTTTTGAATTTGTAATCAATATAATATTAAAGATTATGCAATTATGTAAATCACTAGTGTTTCAGTTTCCCAGCATATGACACCTGTCCAGAAGCATCAATATTCATGAGTGATAGGCCAGGCACTTTACTCAAGAGTCCCGAATTTGGACAGTGATTCTCCTTAGCATCACCAAGAGTAAATAAAAGCAGGTGGAAGACATGTGTTCTAGAGCTTTCATGCCACAATATCACTGAACATATTTTCCCAAATAATCCTTTGAGCTCAATACAATTCTGGTCTGACTCATAAATTATTCTTTTATCCCTCACTCATCACTTCTGTAAATCCATTTGTTTTAATGACTTTATTGGGTACTTAAAAGGAGAGAAATTGCCTGAAAAATCCTAACATTACACAAGAGATATGAATACTTCTGCTTTCCCTACTACTACAGAATGCTTTATCTTACTCTTAAGTAAGTGATTTTCAAATAGCTCAAGAAACACTTATAAAATTGACAAATTAAGTGCCTGATTATTGAACATGTTTGAATTTTGTTAATAAGGTCACATAACATATAGTTGGTAATTTTGTAACAAAAACAGGTGTGCTGTCCCCCAGACGATTTGAAGTTGCTCAGCTATGGCACATTTAAAGTGGTATAGAAGCTTATTAATTTTCTATTCATTTTTGATATAGATTATAGCTTGTGATGACTAACAAACGACCTATATTTTTAGAATTTTTTAAATATCTTGTTAAATCGTTCTCTACAATAATCATTTTCTCTAAATTGCCAAAGAAAGTGAAACTAAGGGTTTGAAATTTGAGTTGTGTTATGTATAATTCAGCTACTATCCATGAATATAAAGCATGCCATACATGATACAGCGTGAATTATGATAAAACTTAGAAGCTGAGAGTTGCCATCCTTGTTCTACTTCAGTAGATTCAGGGCTATAGTCAGCTGCGGTATCATAAACATTTCCTAATCTCCACAATCATGTACTCTAGGTGAGGATACACACATTCTTTTGGAGCTATACTGTTCAAAAGGCAGGAGAGGGATACCTGGCCTGATTAAGAAAACAAATAATAAGGAAGGCAGAACTCTGCATTGGCGGAGTGGAGTTAAAGGTCACTGAAGGCACCGGATATGTTTATGACCACAGCCTCAAATCAAAGTTGAGAGACTGGGTAATGGCAAATGCAGATGAGAGTTATCCAATAGATACAGCCGTGCAAAGAGACACTCCACCGATAAGACTGTAACTTCGAAGTATTTCATATTATGAAACTTTTTGAAAAGGTAAAGAAAATTACACGTTAGTCATCATCCAAATAAAATTATTATTTCATATTTTCCGATCTCCTTTTATATCTTTCTGTCCCCTTTTTCGCAACATTAATTACAAAAAATCTCTCAGTATGTGTTTTACATTTTCAATCAGCAAGACGTAATGGCCATTTTCATGCTTCTACAGGTTTTTTATTTATAATTTTAATACCAGAAAATATGTTTAGTTAGGCTGCCCCAGCACTTATCTATTACATTATGATTTATATTTTATTGATATAAATGCTGTTCTTAAATTTAGTTATTTCAAAATACTATCTGCCAGCCCTTATTTTAATATGTAATAAATGTGCATATCATTAGCAAAACAGATTCAAATAACAAATAATTAATAAATACTGTTCTTAGCATACATAATAATATTATGCTAGTATTACTATTATATCTTATTTTAAAAAAAAATTACCCTGTTTTTACATTGAGTGGTCCTATTTGATGAACCATTTGTCCTGGCTTATTATACACAATAGAAAAGTCTGAGAAGAAGGAAAAAAGTATATAACAAGAAAATCTGGATTCCATTGTTCAGCTGTTACTCACTAACTTGGCAATTTTGGATAATTATGGAGACCATTTTCTCAATTGTACCGCAAAATTTTAAGGATCAAGTAGAAAGGAATTAGTAAAGGCTTTGTGAGGTAAGGAAATCTAAGTAAAAGTCATTCATAATTTACATATAGATATTTTGCTTAAAATCCATGTAGAAGTATTAGCTATTATTTTCATTATGCATCTACTTTGACTTTTTTTATTTTGCTGCTCATATACGCTTTTAGAAATGTGTGCCTTAACTTGAAGAGAATGCTTTCTGATTACATCCCCTGTGACATCTTTGACACTCTCCCGGCTTTATATACTCATCTGCATTCAGGTTTGCAGTCTCCTAGTTTAATTTGATTCCTCTCTCCTCTTCAACCCAAGAACTCTTCCAGTGTAGCTCTGGCACACATTTTCAGTCATCAGTACAATCTCTTATATTTTCAAGTACTTCTCTGAAAGTGCTCTATAGTGAAATTTGTTTTCTGTGTTTGCTTTTGGTTTATAGTATTTCCAATAGTTTGTTTTCAATATTTGTAATATTCCGTAAACGTGGAGGTACAGCATTCTCCTTACTCTTCATTGATACTTCCATTTTAAACTCTCTATTTTTTACATCCTCAATGTCCAGTTCATTAAAAGCTCATGCTTCTCCTTTCCATTTTAGTATTTTCCAGGAATTTGGGTGTTTTCAACCTCATTTCTTGAAGGTTTTATCTCTTACCTCACTTTTTCTTCTCCAGAAATATGCTCATAACATATTCTTTAACCAATTCCAACCATTTGTGTCTGCATTCTACAGTTAGCACTTTTTTTCTTTTTGGAAACAATTAATTGCTCATATCTAGTACAACCACTCTGCCCACACATTCAGTGAAGCATTAAAGAAAAACAAAGTTCCGATTGTAACATTTTATCCATTGACAATTCAGAGGCAGAAAGGAAAAGATGATGAATAAAAATATTATAACCACTATAATCAATACAAATTTGGTGGCTTGCTAAGCTTGACAAAAAAAGGAAAAATAAATTATAGTCATCTATGTCCAGTTAAATATGGAATCCTTTTACTATACTTCATACGGAAGGGAAGTTCCTGGAATTTTATAATTGAATTCAAAATTCTTTAAAGTTAAGCTTTAAAGAATTAATGAACTGAACTAATTTGAGTTAAAACTGTTATTATAATAGGAAAGAATATGCTGCTAGAGTAGTCTTTATGCCAGTAATAGATATAACTTCATCTTTTAAGCCAGGCGAATGCTCCTTCTTTTAATTTGCTCATTCAATAGAAGGTTTTACCCATTTTACAATGTGAGCAAAAAACATTACTCAGAAAAGTCCTTATAACAATATAGCCATAAAGTGAGGGAAACTAGTCATGATTCATTTCTGTGTGATACAAAATAAAATACATAGAATGAATGGATACTAATCTTTTAATCTGAAAATTTGTATTTTATTTAATACATATTAATTCCAATTTCCATTTGCTAATTCTAAATGAATACACTAAGATTTAAATATATATTTACACAATATTGTACACATATATGCACATTGGAGAAAAGGAGATATATCGAGGCAGAGAGAGAGAGACACTGAAGAAAAGTAATCTACAGTTTAATAAACGCTTAAGGTGTTAAGTGTCTGTTAAAGTTACCAAAGTGTCAGTATTAGAACACAGAATTGAGGCCATGTTTTTGGTCTCATCACTGGAGGTCTATACAGTATATCACAGTCTGTCAATCTAGAATATTTTGCTATTTTTTTTACAATTTTCTTTTCTCTGCATATGAGTCAGCTGATTGGCCCCAAGATAGTTTTAATTCTGCAACAATAAGTGTAAACTTATAACATTCTCAGGAGAAATAATGAGTCAGATTCACCATCATATTTGTGTCTACATTTAATAAAGTCCACTAAGCTGAGTTTATAACTGGAATGGCAGAGATAAATCCTGAGGCCCTCAATGGCCTTCAAGCAATCAGACACTTTTAATTACTAACTCTCTTAACAGGACTTCTCTTCCAGAATTGATTTTAACATCTGCATCACTCCCTAAATATTTTAATAAGATTGAGTTGGAACTTTTTTTCTGGCATTTTTAGAGTAATAAAGGAAGCAAATGTCATGATCATCATATTTCTTTTTCTCTCTCATGAAAAAACATATATAGCCGTCACCTCCACTATGTCTAAAATAAAATGCACAAATATTGCACAATTATTCATATTCAGAGTTATCCCTCCATAAATCAGTACTATGATAAAACTACTCCTAAAACATCATTGTTATTCTAGGCTGCAAACTTTAAAATATGTTATTCAGAATGATAGGTGTGTTATTTTCTGATATGACAAAATATAACCTTTGATTTCTTCAAATGTGGAAGATAACAAACAGATTTTGAAAGTAGAATTAAGACTACCACTGATAAAGAAAAACAAATCTATAAAATAAATTAGTTCATAGAAGGGGACTTCTGTTCAGATGCATGACAATTTTTTTCATTATTATTTTATTTTATTTTAATTTTTTAATTAAAATTTATTGGAGTGAAATTAGTAAAATTACACAGGCTTCAAATGTACAATTCTATAATATATCATCTATATATCACATTGTGTGTTCACTACCCAGAGTCAGGTTTTCCATCACTATATATTTGACCCCATTTACCCTCTTCTACTGCTCCCATTTCCCCTTACCCTCTGGTAACCGCTAAACTATCGTTTATGTCTATGAGTTTTTGTTTCTTTTTTTGTTGTCTTGTTCCTTTGTCGCTTTCAGTTTTATATCTCACATACGAGCGAAATCATATGGTTCTTGACATTTTCTATCTGATTTATTTCGCTTAGCATAATAATCTCAAGATTCAGCCATGTTGTCACAAATGGCACTACTTCATCTTATATCAGAATAGTATTCCATTGTGTATATATAACACAACTATAACACAACAGATGCATTTTTAATTTTCAACAATCAATCATCATTTCATAAAAGTATAAGGATTTTTGCATTGATTATTACAGAAAAATAAATTTATAAATCTACATTTCATGTACATTTTAGATGATGCAGAAAACAATGAAAAAGATACATGTCCTCACACATAAGGCCTACATGTATATATGCCCTATACACATAAGTCACCATGCCACGCCATCTCTCACAGTAAACAGGGTTTATGTTCTGGGTGATGAGGTAATAAGTTAGATTTTTATTATCATTATTTTCCAGGTTTTCTATAGAGATTGGTCCTTTTCACTTAGCAGTACATTGTGAACATATTTTCATAATTTCCTCCATGACACAACTTTTAATGTGTTATTGCTTTGCATATTATATCATAAACTAAATAGGAGTATTTTGTTTAAAAGATTATAAATGAAAAACAGATCAGTGTAGATTGCTATTCAAACAATTCTGTTCACATTTGTGATTTTTAACCTTAAACACGCATATTCAGTAGTGAAATGGTTGGTTATATGATGAAACATGTGATAGACAGTTTTCAGGTCTTTGGACCCATTGGCAAATTTATCCTCTGGTCACACATTCACATACACACATACACACATGCACACACTTATACACATATACATATAGTGAGATAGTTTTATAGAAACATATGTAAATGTAGATACTATTTTACATTTCTACCAGGAGTGAGAAATATCCACTTTGCTTACTCTGAGCACCAAGAACATTGTATTTTTAAAACAACCAAAGTATGTGTATTTTCGTCTGAGTTATGGACCAAAACCTAACTCATTAGGGTGTAATTAGCCTTTGCATTCATCACTCTAAGTGTTGTTTTGTTAGTTTTTTTTTTGTTTTCAACACATCTATTGACCTTTATTTGTGTGTGTGTGTGTGTGTGTGTGTGTTTGTGTGTGTGTGTGTGTGTGTGTTAACTTACATATTATTTTCTTACCTAATTTTCTCTTGGGAAATTTTTCTATATCTTAGTGATTTGGGAATATCCTTATTTTACTATATTTTACTTATATATTTTTAAGATTCGCAGATATGTTTGCTGTTTTTGTAGCATACATTTTAAAATTATTTCTTAAATGATTTATTTAATTTAAATCATATTTCATATAAAGAATTATTCAACTATTTTTAATTTTTTAAAAATGATTTTATACATGTAAGTCTTTGATCCAGTTGGAGTTTATGTTAGTATATAGTGTGAATAAGTTTTCAAATATATGGATTTTCCAGATGCTACAAAATTATTCCATCTCTGTTTATTAAAACATATCTTTTCACCACAGAATTGAAATGGCACATCCTTGTATATTAATTTACTTTTCCAGATTTTCTTTATTATTCACATTGGGTTTCTACTTATGTACCATACCATTTTTAAAGTATTGTAACTTTGATCGCCAATGAGACAAGTTAGCCCACATCAATCTTCTGTTAAGTGCTTTCTTACTGCCTTCATGTGGTCTTTTTCTGTTGAATTATGTCCAGTCTCTCCATCCCTACTATCGACAAAAAACAAACATACAGACAAACAAAAAAAGAGTTGCTATTTTTATTAGCGATCCCTAAATATGTTATGCTAACTGAATTGTCTCCACTTTTACCATAAATTCTAACTGGTTGTTTGTATAAAAATAAATTTCATAATAATTTGTTAGTCCATGTTATTATTGTAAATGGAATTTTACTATTGTGGTTATTGGGGTTAGCTATAAATGCATACTAGTTATTTCTGGTAGCAATAGTTGTAATTTTAGTGTCATCAATTGTCTTATTTTTTTAATTATATGATATGCATCATATTATATAAGATGAAAGTTATCTGTTTAAAAAGATCTGAACTTATTGTCCTTAAAATATTCTGGGCTTATTGCCTTTTTGTAATTTTCATAGGCCCTCCAGTATCTTCTTAGTTTATCAATCTGGTTACATTTTTCTTTCTTTTCAGATAATATTGTTATTGAATATTTTTGTACCAATCATCCATATCATATTTTTTCCAATGGATTTTCACTATGCTATATTTCATTTTGCTATGGATTTTCTCTCTTGTTTGTATAATATCCCCAATTATGGTGTATGTGCAATGAAACTGGCTCAATTCTTGCATTTCAAAGGAACTGTAGTTTCTACACACCACTTTATTAAAGCTGTTCACCAGTAAGCATCTGAAACCATAAACAAATTTCATATTATTTGAAAAAATAATATCATTTCTGGGAAGTGATCCCGAAGTAATAAACCAATGTCGAGTCAACAACTTTAGAAGAGGAGATGTTCATTTCTCCATTATATATTATAGTATATAATGTTAGTAAAATTTATTATAGTATATAATGTTACTAAAATGTTAGTATATTATAGTATATAATGTTAGTAAAATATAATGTTAATAAAATGTCAGAAAGAATATAAAGCATCACTGACAGTCATGAAATATGCAATATTTTTTTATCAATTAAATGCAAATCTATAGTAAAATAAATCATTCTAGAAAGAGCAACTAGACAAAATACCCTATCCCCAGGAAGTGCCATAGTAATTAGATGAGAGATGTGAGTTTGATTAGAGCAAAGTGTTTGTTTTTTGTAGATATCTCTCAGCTGAGTCACTATTGGACACCAACCTAAGTCACTACACTAAAAGATATTCACTAGAAACCCTTTTCAACTTTGCAGGGCAGACAGGTCCTTTTAAGTATGTTTTATTTTTCTTAATAAAAAAAATATATATATATATATATATATATATATATATATATATATATATATATTTTTTTTTTTTTCAATTTCCATTGACATACAATATTATATTAGTTTCTGGGGTACAAAACAACATAGAGAGTGGACATTTATATACCTCACAAAGTGATCACCCAAATGCCTTTAATACCTTCTTACACTATACATAGTTATTATAGTATTATTGACTATATTCCCTCTGCTGTACTTTACATGCCCGTGACTTTTTTTTTTCAATTTTAGGTACATTTTCAATGGAATGTACACAAAGAGGGTGTCGTTTTTCATTTGCTAAACTTCACCAAACAACTTCATCAGCTTTGGGTTTCCAGTGCCTTATTTAAAGTAGGATGGATGGAGTTCAGTGGAAAGTGTTACCAAGGTATTCATAGAAGGTGTCAATAGGACCACCTTATTAGGATCTAAGTTATATGGTGTGGGCACTCCTTCAATTCCAGTTATAGGATGATTGTGGGACCTAATTAAGTGCAGTATCAAGTTAATACTGCAAAATATGTTGAAAGCTAGAGAAACACATTTTCATAGTTAAAATAACTCGCCCAACGTCACAGACCTAGTAAAATGTGAAAAAAAAAAAAATGAATCCATGTTCTCTGCATAGGTGATAGCTGTTTATACATCACTCTGAAGTTTCCCCAAACAAGCCAGGATGATTTCTCTGCTCACTGAAGCCCCACAGTGGCTATGGTGTGGGGGTGCTAACAGACCTAGTGAGCTTGCATTTGCATATTACATCCTATTTGACAGTGGGGAAATATTAGAGTAAGACACGTACCTTTACTTAATAGTTTCTTACTACTCATAGACATTCAACAAATTCATGTTAACAGTTGCTTGACTCTTTGTGTCACTGAATTTCAAAGTTTTATCACCTTGGGTAGCAAAGGAAAGGTTACATTTCCTGTTATACTCATCTTGGTTCTATATATATATATACATATACATATATATATATATATATCTGTGTATATATATATATATATATACACAGATATATATATATATATATATATATATATATATATATATATATATATATATATATATATATATATCTTCTTTTCCATTTCATTTGATGTCTTTTTCAAATTACATCTAACTTTATGTTGTTATTTTCTTGATTTTGCACTTGCAAGGCCAAGCAATATCCTTAGACAACTTGACGGTTTAAATTTCTGTTTTGTTTGGCATACTCGTTTCTCTTTCAACTACCTGAACATTTCTCTCTGTAGTCAGATGAATTTCTCCTTTTCTATGAATATTTCTATCAAACTCATTTTTAAACAACATTAACTTTATCAATATGCTGAGACTTGTAATGTATCTTTAACATACACATCTGTGTGTATGTGTGTGTATATGTGTGTATGTTTGTGTGTGTATGAGAGATTGGTAACTAGTGATTGTAGTCACATTAAACTCACTAAAAATAGTTTAACTATATTCAAACTGCAGTAAATTTATTAATATATAAATATAAAACTTAGGAAACAATAAGCTTTCCAATTAATAATTATGTATGTTGTAATGATGGAAAACCTAAGATCAAAGCTTTCTGACAACATTTACATTTTGTCTGTATTAAAAACCTCTTATCTTGACATAATATCTCCTCTGGATAGAGCGTCTCCTCTATTATTTTCAGGAAATAATTTATTGACTTCTCAAATGCTTTTTGAATTCTTAAGTATTTAGTAAGTAATGTGCCTTGTACTTTATATCACATATCACATAGTCTACATACACAGAGCATAGGTAATAAATGAATATTTATTGTTAAAGTATATAATTAATCAGAAAACTGCATTTAGCAACCATGTTGAACACTTAGGATAATATTTTATGTAATGCTATCTTACACTTGAGTTTCTTATAACTTCTACCTTTGTTGAAAGTATATTCTCATTTATAACATCATTATAATAAAGCATATCATTTAGGTATGTTAAAGAAATGTAAGACGTGTGGTGAGCATGTTACCTCTAATTCAGCATTGTTTAATGAAAGATTATAATTAGGTAGCTTATCTAGTATTTTGCATTATGTAGTACTCAATATTTCATCCACATAATATATTATTTGAATAATAATGAGGATACGTACAGTGGGATATGCATTACATCACTTTTCAATATTTACTTTCTTTTTATACAGCTTCCTTCATAAATATGTGTTTTTTATGGTGAAGAATAGGAAATATTTATGCATTTTAATCTATTTCAATAATAATTTAATGCCTTCTCAATATTAAGTAATAGATTATTTTACCTTTTAAATAATCAAGATGGAATGATTTCTAAAACATTTACTAATGAAAACAATTTGCAAAGTATCTGAAAACAAAGGAATGCAAAAGCAATCTGGAAAATTATCTACTGGGGAGCATGGAAATAATACAAATAATTCTAATGGAAATGAAAACTCCTAAAATAAATTCTTAGTGATATGAAGCTTGAAAGTGAGGAGTCCTAAACAGTCAGTTGGAGTAATCAAGTTACGTGCGGCTTAAAAAAGTAGATAAAACTGTAAAAAGGTTAAAGTTTTTAGACTAGGTGGTAAGTACATAGAATGAGCTGCTGTCTGTGTTGTCGAAAATCAGCTGTGGAAAAATTACAGAAATTATAGGAGATGTTGGATGTGAGAAATGACATAAATTTTTTGAAAATGCTTAGACAGAATAATGACTCTTATAGTGTTTCCCACAAAATAAGACCAGGTCTTAAATTAATTTTTGCTTAAAAAAAAAAAAAAAGCATTAGGGCTTATGTTCAGAGGATGTCATTCTGAAAAAAAACATGCTAGGGCATATTTTCCAATTAGGTAGTATTTCCTGGGAAACACTGTATAAAATCATGGAGGAAAGGTGATATTGCCTTGGGAGGAGAATACATTTAGGGGGATATTTAAGTTCTACTGTCATCACACCCTTAAATCATTTTGGGAAATCTTTCAGTGACAAGCACAACAGAAATGACCAGCATCAGCCCTGGCTGTTCAGTGTGAATGGGATACTAATGCAGGTTTGGCACAAAACTCTGTTGGGATGAGGAGCTGTAAAAAAGAGGTGTCACTGACCATTTGATGTGAGGCATTGACAGCTCCCTCTGCTCTTGCTTTGAATCCTTTGCAATGGTACATCAAGCTACAGAGATTAGAGAGGTTTTCCAACTTTTGTTCCTTTGTGTTTAAATATGTACTCATTAGCAGAATGGTTGCCTGGTGAAGTAGTAAGAACTAGAGGTGATCATCAGCAGTTTCATGTTACTCTTCCTAAAACCATTGAAAGGCCCCAAACTTTCATATGACATTTAGCTTTTCCATTACATATTAACAGACATGTAAGCTGATACTGTCAGCAATTCAGCTTGTTTGCAAAAATTACTACAGCCCTTATAATTTCAACTACTATAAAAGAAAGACACCAAGTAAGTTACAGGTATAACATGAACCATAATTATTAAACAGAGAAATCTGGAAATTAAAATAATTACAGTAAATATATTCCAAAAAAAGAAATGTATAACATTAATAATATGAAGCAGCAACAAAAAGTATTAAAAATAACAATACAGAAGAATACAGAATGAAGATTACAAATAAGATAAAGAATACAACAAAAATAAAAATAACAGAAGAGATAAAGAACAACTTAGATATAATTTCATGCTAGACAAAACAGAAAAATCTATGAAAACTGGAGGAAGGACAATGTGATAGAAAATAGAAAAGGGCAGAGCTAATAGATGGAGGATAGAAATAGAAGAGCTGACATCAGAAACAGGTAACATTCTCTTATGAGCTTATGTATACTGTGTATTGCACAGCTTGCATGACTATCATTTACATCTATACCCATCACAATTTGTATATTTATTATAACTATGTCCTTGTAGCTAGCAGTAAATTGTTTTGCAGTAGAGATTTTTTCTTTCTAATTTTTAAAAATGCACCATTTATTTTCCTGTGCCATCCACGATGGAGTAGGCCCACTAAAGGCAATCACCTCACAGATTACAGCTAAAATTCTGGAGACTACAAAATGGGTTACTGAGGACTCTGGAAAATAATCAATGTCAGACAGATTGGGCAGAAATAAAAACTTGTAAAGCTACCAGTACAACAGTGATTTTCCTATTTTCTTTGGTGCTTTATCCTTTATCTCTATTTTTTACCTGAATGTGCCCATTTGAAGGACTGCATTGCAGGCAAGGACAACAAAAACTCATAAGAAACTACTTCTTTCTGGCAAGAGGATTCAAAAAACAGAGTTTCTATGAGGTAGAAAATGGCTAGGTATTCATTTTTATTTTTTTAATTTTTATAGTCTTCCTTGTCTCCTGACTGTCCTAGAAGATAACTCCCAGTTGTAAAGATATAGTACTATTGAAGAAGCATAATATGCACCCAAAACCCCAAGAAAGTTCTATCCCACTGGTCAAAAAAGCTAAGAATAAGAACTATTGCAGTTCTAGAGTTTGGCAACAATCCTTATTAATTGTTCCTCCCCCCCATAATTTTCCTAGAGGCCCAAATTACACTGAATTGTACAAAAATAAAGATTTTAAGAATGAAACTACTATATAAATTGTTATCCAAGCTTAAACCACTGAGTTGCACAAGTGTTGCACAATTGTATAGAAAAATACATAGGAAAGGCTTTGAAAACTATACTGGATACCCTGGACAAAAAACGGCAACAAAAACTAACTTTTTCTGAACCTAACTGGGTCGATATTTTTCTTAAGCAAAACAAAGAATATTGTCCAAAGGATTATAACAGGAACCAGATTATCACAACAGTTAAAAATACCTGACATACAAAAGAAATGGAAAGAAAAAACAAAAAAAAAGCCATAAAAATATAACCTATTTTCAAAGAAAAAGAAATTCAACAGGTATCAAATGTGAGATGACACAAATGCTGGAATTATGAGACAAAAACTTTAAATCAACTATTATAACCATGCCCCACGAATTAATAATGAACATTCTTGAAATTAATGGAAAGACTAGAAATTATTTGAAGATAAATAAGAGCTATAAAACAGATAAAATTTATATTTTAGAAATGAAAAATAAATACTGGAATAAAAATTCAATAGATGGGTTAATAAAGAATGGAGATAAGAAAGGAAAGGGTCAGTGAACTTGAGGATAGATAAATAGTGATCACTCAATTTTAGAAGATCAAAAGATTGACAGAAAATTAACAGAGCTTTATGGTCTTCTGGGACAATATCTAAGTATTTCTGTCACTGGAGTTAGAGAAGATGTGAAAGAGTTTAGTGCTTAGAAATATGTGAAGAAATAATGTCTAGAAACTTCTTCAATTTGATGAAGGCATGAACTGGTAGAATCAAGAAACCTAGCAAACTCCTAACAGAATATATTTAATAAAGAATACCACACAGAGAAAGATTATAATAAAATTGCTATAAAACAAAGATAAATGAAAAAAATCTTGAACACAGCAAGAAAACATTGACAGGTTACATGGGGAGAACAATTCAAATAACTGAAGATTTTTCATCAGAAATTATGGAAGTCAGAGGACAGTGCAAGAATATCTTTTAAAGTGATGAAATAAAGGAAGCATCAAGTTAGAATTGTATATCCAGTGAAAATATAACAACACAATTTAGACATTTATATATATATAGCAAACTAAAAGAATTCATCACTAGCAGACGTGCTCTAAATGAAATAATGAAGAGAATTCTACAGGTTAAAGGAAATGACCCAGAAGGAAATTTGGAACTTTAGGAATAAATGAAGAGGAATAGAAATGGTAAAAATTTGGGACGATAGGAATAGATTATTTCCTCTTAACTTCATGGTATATGTATGACTATTGAAACCAAAAATTTTAACAATATTTTATGAGGTTTTCAATATATGTAGATATAAAATATATGACTACAACATGAAGGGGGGAAGGAAAAGAGAGCTGTATGTGACTAATGTTTCTAAATGTTATCTGAAGTGGTAGACTATTAACTTTATGTAGATTATGAAAGGTTAGGTATGTATACTTAAGCCCCTAGAACTACTAAACATATTTAATGATATATAATACAAATATCCAATAAAGAAGCTAAAATGAAATACTTAAAAAAAATAAAAATTCTAAAAAATTGGAGGAAATCAGGAATAGACAAAATAAAAAGTAGAAAATTTAAAATAAATAATAAAAATTTAGGTCTAAACCTAGCCATGTCAATAATTGCATAAATGTCAATGGTCTAAACAAATGAATTAGAAACTTAGATTATCAGATTAACTATAAGGACCCCAACTCTATAATACTAATGAAAATCCATTTTAAATATTATTATATTGACAGGAATAAAAGTGAAAGGATAGAAAAAGATATACTATGCATATGCTTTTAAAAAAAACAATGTTAATATTACAAATAAGTAATTTTTGGAACAAGGAGAATTATCAGTGAAAAGAAGTATTTATGATAAAAATGGCCAATAAACCAAGAACATTAACGATCGTAAATAACTTTGCACTTAACAAAAGAACTTTGATGTAGATAAATAAATAACTGACAGGGTGAAATAAAACAATAAAAACACAAGTCAAAATACACTTGATCATCCCCTCGCGCGAGGGAAGTAAGAGAAAAAATAAACATGTGGGATTACATCAAACTAAAAAGTTTTTTCACAGCAAAGGAAACCATCAATAAAACAAAAAGGGATCCTACTCTATGGGAAAAGATATTTGCCAATGATATATCTGATAAGGGATTAATATCACAAATCTATAAAAAACTTACTCAACTCAACTCCAAAAAAACAAACAACCCAATTAAAAAATGGGCAGAGGACTTGAGGAGACATTTTTCTAAAAAGGACATACAGAAGGCAAGAAGACATATGAAGAAATGCTCAACCTCACTAACCATCAGAGAAATGCAAATAAAAACCACAATGAGATACCACCTCACCCCAGTCAAAATGGCTATCATCAATAAATCAACAAACAACAAATGCTGGTGCGGATGTGGAGAAAAGGGAACGCTAGTGCACTGTTGGTGGGATTGCAGATTAGTACAGCCACTATGGAAAACAGTATGGAGGTATCTCAGGAATCTGAAAATGAAACTACCCTATGATCCAGTAATTCCACTCCTAGACATCTACCCGGAGAAATCCAAAACTCCAATTCAAAAATCAGTATGCACTCCTATGTTTATTGCAGCACTATACACAATAGCTAAGACATGGAAACAACCGAAATGCCCATCGGTAGATGACTGGATTAAGAAGCTGTGGTACATTTATACAATGGAGTATTACGCAGCCATAAAGAAGAAAGAAATCTTATCATTTGCAACAACATGGATGGATCTAGAGAACATTATGTTAAGTGCAATAAGTCAGAAAGAGAAAGACAAGTACCATATGATCTCACTTATATGCGGAATCTAAAGAAAAGAATATGTGAATGAACTGATCAGAGACAGTTTTGAGGACACAAAGAAAAAACCGAGAGTTGTTAGATGGGCGGGGGCGGGGGGGGGTTGGGGATAAGGGGAAAGGTGAAGGGATTAGGAAGCAGCTGGTAACCACAAGATGGCCTCAGGGTTTTCTGAAAATTAATTTGGGGAACTTATTCAATAATGTTGTAAAGATTTTGTTGGGTATCCGATGGACATGTGTCCTAGTTGGGAGACCATCTCAGAGATAATGTGGATGCCTGACCATGGCATTGTACACCAGAAGCTAAACATTAATGAATGCAAACTATAATTTTATGTATATAATGTGATGGCTGGGTGTAAGGTCGGAGGGATAATGGATGGGGGGAGGGGGGTTTACAGTGTGAGGGATATAAATGATGAACGTCTAAGTATTACCTTGTCTTGTACACCTGAAACTAATAAAAAAAAATACACTTGATCACTTAACTTCCCTCACTTTAACAGATAGAATGAGTAGATAGAAAATCAGCAAGAATATAAAATACATACAAAATATGATTGACCCACTTAATCTAATTGCCATTTGTAGAACATCTTATCCAACAATTGCAGAATATACATTAGTAGGTTTTTATTTCTCATTTTTATAGAAAGTCCTATTGGGGCTAGATTGGGGCTAATAACATATAATCCACAAAAAGATTTTTCAAAATTAAAGCAGGGATATAGTTGCCAAAATAACGATAAATTCCCCATTCTTAAAGAAAAATGAAAAATAGAATTAAATTCTAAATAAAATGAAAACATGATATTCCCAGACATGTTATAGCGTTACTTATGAAAAGGTGGAATATGACAGAAAGAGAAAATCATACACATATCTAAAGGAATATGAAGAGGAATAATATTACTTATAATTCTTAACAGCAAAATTGGATATAAAAGATGTGAGACCAATGCAAGAATCTTTCTCTTTAATATTCTTGAGTATTGCTGGGAGAAAAATACTTAAACATGGATTTGTAAGTCCAACCACAATTTTGTAATAATATAATATACATAGGTATAGAAAGTTGTGGAACGCAATGTCCAACACAGGTTACACAGTTGTCTGTCTGAGATGTCTTGTAAAGTAAACCTGAGGAAGTGATTGAAAGTAGCCATTATGTAAGTGGGTGTCAGTAATTATATTAGCTGCATTTCTTAAATGATAGAAAATAAACTATAGAACTGTGTGCTTTGGAGACATGGGAAAGCTGAGTGCTCCTGGACCCCAAATAGCAAGTAATTTGACTTAAAAAAAATTAAAAGGCAAATTCCCTTCACTATTTCTCAAATAATGACATAAATTTAGCCCATCAATAAAAATCAAGTTAAGGGTTTGCTTTCCCACACAAGCCAATTGCTTCAACCAGCTATCATTAAATTGAGGAATATGGGCAAAGAAGTAAAGAAATGTCAGGTTTAACAACCATAGCTTGGAAATATTTAGCTAGTTACTAACTCATAAGCAAATAATTCAGCAATCTATTTCATTTTTGAGGTACTATGCTGATAAATCAATAATTAACCTGATCTGAAGATATTTCAAATATTTAAATATCAAAAAAATATTTAGGCCCTCTAAATTTCCCTAGCAGGATTGAATTAACAATGCAGCCCTGAAGAAGAACACATTTCTCAGTGTTTATTTCCTATGTGGTCCTGAAAGACAATGAACAAAGAATAATATCTCAAAAAGAGGATCCAGACAATGTGGAGGACAGGGCCTGTTTCAAGGGTGTTCAAGCTGTGCAGTTACCCAGGGTCCTATGATTGGTTTCATGCTCTTCTTTCACAATTTTGAAATTTATAATTTTATCTTCATACCTGTGTTTTATAATGATGTTTGATAGGACATGCACATAAGCAGAGTAGTTATGCACGATATGTGTTCTGCAGTCTCTAGGATATAGTATTTGAAATGCCCTATGAACACAGAATTCCAGGGGACTCACAATTTGTGGGACTTCTGTGAGACCAAAAAAGGCCAATTATACAATTTGCTGGACCCAGTGCAAAATGAAAGGCTAAGCTCCTTATTCAAAGTAAGCATTTTAACATTTATTACTGAGTTAACAGGGAAACTTATAGTCCCAAATCTTGCTTTCCATTTAAACCAGAGTTTGTTTTCAAATACAGAAATAAAGCAAAAGCATTTTAAGAAACACAAATGACCAAGGGATCCCCTGGTCTTCTTCCTGGCTCTTATTAATTCTATTAGCCAAGTATGCACACTGTAAACAATGACATGAAAAGAAGAGAAACAAAGAAAAATGATATTTTATTATAGTACATTATGAAAAATACTCCACTGTATCCCAAGTATTGTTTTATTTAATAAAATAGAAATATGTTCTATAACCGAATTCCTTCCAATAAAGCCATATTCCACTATGACTATATCAAAGAAATATGCTGAATTTTTCTATTGTTCTTTCTGAAGAGTTATATTTTTAAAGTTATACTAAATTTAGTGCTACTTATAATAACCTGTCATTTGGGAGAGAAAACTGAGGCCCAAGAGGTTATCTTAATAAAAAAATAAGAGCAAAGTTTGTAGACAAAATCAAGTCCTGTGATTATCACTTCAGCCTTTTTCCATACAAGATAAGTTTTCACATCATATCATAAAGAATTTATTTGGAAATTATTGTGCATTCCTAGGATATGTAGTCTCTGTCAGATGAATATATAGAGTAGGTCTCAGAGAGAAAATGGGAATAAAGAGAAAATGACAAGAGAGAAGAAAGAGAACCAATTGATTATACTATATTAGTATTATTAAAATATTTGACAATGTGTATACAAAATTAAAATAAAGGAAAATCATTTTCCTCTGTCATATTACTTAAGTGGATAATAAAATTCATTCAAATACTATGTGAAAAATAATATTTCAATTTAAGGAAATAAAAGATAGACCTGACTTGACATGTTTATATACTGTCCAGGAATAGTTCATGAAGAAAAAGATAAAATGCATAATTTTATTTACACACTAAGACATGATTCTAATTTTAGCTAATTATTTTCAGTGGACTATAATTCTTCTGGGTAAATAATGCCTTGAAATGATATGATTTGATTTCTTTTAACTTTAGGAAGAAGACTGGTTTGCAACCGAAAATGTGATACATAGTTTTATGTGTTTGTGCATCATTTGTACTTCTTTTTTTCAAAATAAATTTTGATTGTATAAATATAGATGAAAATAGTATCTTTCACAGTAAAACAAAATGCTCAGATATTGCTAAAGTACACGTTAGCTAACATTCTCAGTCTCCTTGACCCAACTATTCTTCCCAAGTTACTCATTGTTGTTAACTGTGTCATATATGTATAGGTAATTTTCTACCTTTAAAACAAATCTGTGAAGACCTTTTATCCTCTACATTGTTAGTTAATTGAAATATTTCATTAATTCTTGGAATTACAATATGAATCAGCATACCTTAATTATTTTACAATAACTCAAGTTAAACCACATAATATTTACATTTTTATATCATGAGTATTGTTACCTGACTGGATTCTTTTATTTTTCCATGAGACCATTTATAATTGGTTCCAGTTTTCATGTCTTTAAAGTGGATGAAAAATCTTAAGTAATTATGAAGGAATTTGAAAACTCCAAAGTTTTTACAAAGTTTGTCCTCAGGCTTTTCAGGGAAAAATTTTTCTTTTGTTTTTTTTTTTGTTGTTGTTGTTTGTTTGTTTTTCTTGGTATTTCGATTGTGTTTATAGAAACATTTTCTTTTGCACTCATATTTCATTGATCTAAATTTTTATTAAATTACATAAATCCAGTAAAAAGTAAAACTTAACCAACTAAAATGATTTTGTACAAAAAGGCTGGGAAACCATCACAGTAAACCTTGATAAGCAAAACTCAAGTGGTAAGAAAAGTACATATTCATAAGAGAAACTGCCTTTCTCATAGTGAGTTTTTAATAAGCCATGAATGACTGTCAGTTGTTTAAAGAAGGAATGGAGAGCACACTTTTGTTTATTGGCTCCCTGGATCATATGAAAGAGCATTTAAAGTATGTTACAAAATAATTTCTGATGTAAGTTACAGAATTGAATGTTTTATATATATTATAAATGTGTGTACATATATGTAAACATATTGAGTGGATGTGAATAAACATATAAATGTTTATGTGGGTATGGGAGGGTTATACATACAGGAAAGCTCTGAAAGTAGAAATGCTTTATAGACATTAGTAGTAATTTATAGTATACATCACATGATCCTTCATAAACAATACATTTGGGATATTTTTCATATTGGTGTGTATAGATCTAACATATACCTTCTAACAACTGTTTTGTATATCACAATATAAAATGCTATTTTTGTGGAACCATTCCTTTATAGATGGATATTTAACTTGTTACCTATTTCTGACTACTAAAGGTAGCATTTAAATTAGCTTATTTCCTGACCCTTGTGAACATAATGAGTGTCCTTTTTTATAATTGCACATGTGATGTCTGAAAATATAATTATCTTAATTGAGATTTATTTGTTTCAAGAAAAAAGGATATTTCAATATTTATTTGAGTAGATATTAAAAGCGATACATCATTTCCAAGTGTTTAATAATAGTTTTTTGAACTACTAAAATCTATTTCTTCTTGTGCTAATTTTGGAAATATGTGAATATGTCAAGTAATATATCAACTTTACCTAGGTTTTTATTGTTGGCTTATTTTATAACTTGATTCATTACTTTTATCTAGGTTTTATAATTAATTTTTATTTTTTATTTTTATTTTGTTTGATTTTTAATCATTATACTACAGTAGTATTTCTGAACAATATACTTTTTAGCTTTGTAAGATTTGAACTTTACATAAAAGAAAACATATAGTATGTACTCTATAATTATGTGTTTGCTTAATATGTTAACAACTTATGTTGATGAATGGAGAAATCGTTCATTCACTACAATAGATTTTTTTTTTAAACAATAGTAGATATATCACACTTTGCTTGTTCATTCCCTTGGTAACACATATTTCTGTTAGGCCCTGGTTTTGTTAGTACTGAAAAAAACATTATCATGAGCATCTTTCCTTTTGAGTAGAGTGCATATCCAGAAGTGGGATTTCTACATTGTTTTATCTATGTAACTTCAATTTATTCATGTAAGTCAAATTGTTTTCAAGTATAGTTATAAAAATTCTTATTCCACCAGCATATATACAAGACCTGTGACTACATAGCTTTGAAAGCATATGTGTTTATTTTTTTTTTATTTTGATGTACCAAGTATGTCTAAACTAGTGTTGCAAACTTGTTTTAGTGTACACTTCCTGATACTTTTTTAGTAATTTTTGATGTTAATTAACCATTTTTGCTTATTTTTTTCTAAAATGCTAGTTCAAGAGTTGTGCAAATTTTTTGTTGGCTTACATGTAATTTTATTATTGATTTATCAATGTATATATAAGACTCTTTGATATAATAACAGATATAAAACTTAGGAATAATTCTGTATGCTTTTCTCATATTTCTACATATCCTCTGATCAGATGTACTAACAATCTTTTTCCTGGCTATATTTCCAAGAATTTCCTTTTTATAGAAAATAGCCTTAAAAGACAGATATATATATAGTGTGATCCTCCACCAAGGAAGATGAAAGTTTTGTTGTTGTTGCTGTTGTTAACGCCTCCCTCAGAGGGAGCAAAAGTTGGACATGTTAGCTAGTAACCAACCCCCTTTAAAAGCCTAAGGTTCCTCAGCCGTGACAAAGATTACTGATTGTGCAGCGTCCAACATGGGCTCTCCCATGTCACTCTAGTGAGATTTGTCGGTAAGGGGCACAGGTATAATCCTTAATCTCATGCTATCTATTGTGCCTTTAGTAAAAACATATTTTGTCTTTGACCCAGAAGTCTCATATCTTCTGTTAGTATCTATGAAACTGCGGCAGTCTAAATTATTAGTTTGCCCATAGATAAAATACCAGATCTTTCACACAGTTCTTGTCACTAAGTACTTATCAGAACAGATGATAATTAGAAAAGAATATACTTCTGTCATCCTTTTCAAGCTAAAAAAATTTAAAAGGCCAAAAAACAAAAACATTAAATTAGCAGGAAGCTCATATATCTTGATACAAAATGTTCGATGGTAATTGTGTACAACATCTTAATCTCTAATCAATATGTCATTAAAATTACACACTAATCCAAATGATGGAACCATCTGATTGGGTTACCAATGCTACCTACACAATTATCAACATTTCCAAATAGTGACTTGATCACTAAATTATGCTCACGCCCATATAGATTTATTCCCTCAAATTTACAACCACAAAACGATTATATACATGCCTTGCATGTGCTGTTCTACTTCATCTCCTATTTTTCTTCTCAGACATATGCCTTTTCAGTTTTGTGTATTAACAAGAAGATATTGAAACCCAACAAATTGCACAGTGCCAAAGTGGTTAGAAAAGAATCTACAAGAATAGATGTACATAAAAACAAAAAAGAGGTTGAAAAACAAGTACATAGGCATGAGAAAGTATAGAAATACAATGAATTTTAAAGGTAAATATAAAACCTACTAACAAAAATGACCAACAAAATATGACAATTAACTACCATCTTGTAAAAGGACATATTTTGCATGTGTAGATTAAAAAAAAAAACAAAGCAAAAAAAACTCGTTCCTTTATACTCAGAATACTTCTGACACCAAATTGTGGGTTTTTTTCCCTATACCATGCAATTCTCCAACTCTCCAGACATTAACTGGATATCCTATAATTCAATCATGGTGTTAATTACCCAGATTTAACACAGACCCTTCAGGTTAAGAGCATAGTCCTGCAAGACTGCCTCCCACCCCCACTTTAGACACCAGTCACAAGTACAAGGTTGTCACGTGTACTTCTACAAACAGGTATAAACTGGGGATTCTCTAAACCCCTTCATCAGGTTCAACATTTGCTGTAGCAACACGCAGAACTCAGGGAAACATTTATTTACATTTACCAGTTTATTATAGTTTATTATGAAGAGAGACACAAGGCAAGGTCTGAAAGCGTCCCTGTGTAGGTGGGTGAATCACCCTCCCATGTGCACCAACCCGGAAGTTCTCAAACACTGTTGGTCAAGGACTTGTATGGAGGTTTCATCACATAGTCACGATGAATTACTAACTTGATTTCTAGCCACTCTCCCCTCCTTGAATGATGGAGGTGGGGCTGAAATTCCCAAGTTTCTAGTCATGGCTTGGTCTTGCTGGTGACCAGCTGCCATCCAGGATCTCATCAAGAGTTGCCTCATTAGAACAAAAGACATAACTATAATATTACCAGGAATTTGCAAGGGATTTAGGCACTCTATATCAGAAATGGGGTTCAATGACAAATATTAGAGTAAAAGTAAAAGAAGTAAAAGGAAAAGGAAAAGATGCCCCTGGCTCCCCTATCACTTGGGAAATTACAAGTTTTTTTGAAGCTGTGTCAGGAACTAGGGGCAGAGATCAAATATATAGACAGATAGATAGATATTAGACACATAGATAGATAGATAGATAGATAGATAGATAGATAGATAGATAGATAGATAGATGATAGATAGATAGATATTCAAGATAAAGAAATACGTCTTTTATTTAATACTTTAAATGATATGACTTTAATGAGTATTTTACCTATATTATAGTATCCAATTACTATAATCATTCATTTGGAAAGTACTATTATTATTCTTACATTTATAAATAAGGAAATTAAGACATAAAGGCTTTAAGCTACTTGTTCATATCTAGAAAGTGCCTGAGCCAGAATTCTAGTCAATGCAATTCAACTCTAGAGTTGACAGTTCTTAATATTATATGAACATTATTGTAGTGATAACTGCAATGTTTTAGATAAAAATAATTCTGGAATATTTTATATGTAACATATTGATTCTATAGCCAAGTGGGTTTTCATGGTTCTACTCCACATCATCATATAGAGATGGCCGAGTTTACCCACTTGAACAAAGAGAATGATAATTTTTAATAGGAAGTTTGTTGGAAGTATTAATAATTCCTATAAGTGATATAAAACTTGACTCTAAAGAAATTGTTTTGATCTATGCGGTGTGTTTATTACTTTACAAAGAACAAGCTCTTCTGAGAACATCAGGGAACATTAATTTAATTTGCATATACTACAAAGATATAAATGAGTTTGTATATTGAAACAAATTTATATCTGGAAGACTCATTAAAACTAATTTGTTATTTTTTCCTCTTAATGAATTGTATTAATACCAATAATTATATATCCTACAGTACTATGATCAATGATAATTCATTTTTTCTATCTAATTTAAGAGAAAGTAGCAGATCAAAATATTCATATTGATAACAAATCTGTTTTTAATACATTAATGTTTATATGCATATAAATATAAAGGCTTACCTGATATCAAGTAAAGAGTAAAAATGTTAGAATATATTTTTCCACTCACTGGCTTAGTCTTTCTAATTTCAAATGAAATCATCAAGAAATATAAGTAAAAATCTCTATCAGCAAAATAGACTAAATTCCACCTACAAATTTAACATTAAAAAAAATCACTCCCACATATAAAACAGTCAAAACCAACTTGAAAAATTAACCAACCGAAAATGTGTGAAGCAGAATTGCGTACACACTATAGGCTCTAAGAATGACCACACCTGTGACCTCTAGAATTACACTAGATGAAAGAGCTGACTAGTCACACTTAATCAGACAAAAATCCCAGTCTTGTAGGAATCCCTGCCAGGTACATGAAGAAATAGTGCATTCAGGACATGAATCTCATTGAATTGTCTTCCATTTGCTTATATGACTGCATAGGGCACAATGGGAGCATTTTCATGAGTTTTTGACAATTTGAGCAACTGTGCTGTGAAATCTACCTGGTATGGCTTTGCTTTAGCTAACTTCAACAGCTTTGTCTTTTGGGGAAAGAAACTCTTAATGCAGAATGAATTCACTTGCCAAGGCTACATCAGGATGCAGCGCTTGCCTTGCTATCCACTGCCATTAGCCCCATCTGAAGAAAGACAAATCAAACACATTCAGGATGGCAGAGAAGAAAGATGAAAAGAACTGAATCTTTGTTGACATTATTGGGTGTCAACAAATACCCTTTCAGTTAAAAACTAAACTTTCTAAATTTGGTGATGTCCTGTCTTTAAATACCTTATATGCAATTACATACGTACTGTTTAATGCAAATTATTTTGGGCTTTTCTGTTATTTCAATTCAGAACATCTGACTATATGTACTGGCCTCTCGTGCTTGCTTCTCTAAAAAATTTCCTGATGACCTTATTACACTGACAATATTATTTCTGGGATGTTTCTTCTATATTTCTGTCATCCCAGTATCATTTCCCAGTTGTGTCTTTGATTGAACAATAATATTACCTTCAATATACTGATCCAGAACTTTTAATTTGGCAATATATGGGAGACTTATTGGATCAACGCATTCAGGAAAAGGGTTGTCTACTTATTAGTTAACCATTAAACTAAACAAGAGACTTCACTGGCAACACATGACCCAGAATACAGACTTTACAGATTAGTTCGGGAAAATAAAAAAAAAATTTAAAAAAGTAATAAGGTAACAAGAACAAAAAAACATCAAACCCTGTAAAGAGGGAGAATCTTATTTCCAAATTTGCCACATTATATTATTTTCAATGTCCACTTTTCTTTTCTTTTTTTTTTAATTAAAGTTTATTGGGGTGACAGTTGTTAGTAAAGTTACATAGATTTCAGGTGTGAAATTCTGTATTACATCATCTATAAATCCCATTGTGTGCTCACCACCCAGAGTCAGTTCTCCTTCCATCACCATATATTTGATCCCCTTTAACCTCATCTACCATCCCCTCCCCCCTTATCTTCCAGTAACCACTAAACTATTGTCTGTGTCTACAACTTTTGGTTTCTCATATGTTTGTCTTGTTCTTTTGCTGTTTTTGGTTTATATACTTGTGTGGACAAAACCCCAAAAAACAGTTTCCAGGCTCTCGGCCTCACATAGAAAGGTGCTGGCTCGGGTAGTAAATGGCCATCAACTGTGATCAGATGCCAGCAGCTGTGGCTAGTTGGCCGTCAGCTGTAACCCGTAGGCCATTGGCCACTAATATAACGGCTGTGGCTACGCTAGCAGAGGAGAATGGGGGCTAGCAAGAGGATGGTGGCTGGCAAGCGCAGACTGCTGTTAGGCAGATTATGTAGATCCTGCTTCCTGTGTCTCCAGCCTAGCCGCCAGCGAGAATATATTGGTTTGATTCCCCTATCTATGGCTCCGTGGGTGTTCCTTTTTGGCCTTACCGTGTCCTGCGTTCTTGGGCGGGGAGTGGGAGCTGAGACCCTGCACGACAAATGGCGCAGCGAGCAGGGTCCCCTGCGTGACACATGGCGTAGTCGGCAGGATACGGTGCTGGCCAAAGCTTTCCGAAGGGCAGTGGAGCAGTTTGTGCGTAAGAAAACTCAGTCTGAGGAAGACCAGGAGGAGCAGCTGCCGGAGAGCTCGATTCCCGTGGAGGGGTGGAAAGATGTGGATGGTTCCCCAACCAGCAGAGGCCGGAGAAAGCGGAGAAAGCGAAGGTTGTTGCCGCCCTGTGGGCTGGGAACTGCTTGCTGAGGCAGCCCGGATGCAGGACTTTTAGTCCCAGGAGGAAACGCTTGCTGAGTCCTCCATGGGAGATGAGGGTGAGGTCAAGGTCATCCCTCACCCCCAGGACAGCCCTGGCGAATGACTATGGACTATGGGGAATTGCCTTCCATCCCTAATTTAATGGACGCTTGACTGTTTGGGAACATACCACCATGTAGTGGGACTGGCGAGATTATGTAGCTTTTGTGTCTTGACTGGCCGCCATTGATAATATGTAAGCACCTTGATGTGAGCCGCTGTTGTTCCAGCACAGTACCCCGAGAGGCCCAGAGAGAGAGTGGCAGTGCCCTGAGAGCCCTGGCTGAGACCAGGAAGTCTGGCTGTGCCCAGAGAGAGTGGCAGTGCCCTGAGGCCCTGGCTGTGTCCAGGAAGTCTGGCTGTGTCCAGAGAGAGTGGCAATGTCCTGAGAGGCCCTGGCTGAGTCCAGGAAGTCTGGCTGTGTCCAGAGAGAGTGGCAGTGCCCTGAGAAACTCTGGCTGTGCCCGGGGAGACAGGTGGTACCCTAAGAAGCCCAGGAAGTCTGGCTGTGACCAGAAGTACTGTGGTGGTCCCCTGAGAAAACCTGGCTGTGCCCGGGGAAACAGGTGGTACCCTAAGAAGCCCAGGAAGTCTGGCTGTGCCCAGAAGTACTGTGGTGGTGCCCTGAGAAACCCTGGCTGTGCCCAGAGAGCCTGGCTGTGTTCAGGATAGTGCATTCACCTCCAGGCTCCTTGCACAGGGCCCCTCGCAGAAGACGCTTGTTGCGTAGATTGTGAGGCGAGACCCTGTAGGGGTGGAGTGTGTGGACAAAACCCCAAAAAACAGTTTCCAGGCTCTCGGCCTCACATAGAAAGGTGCTGGCTCGGGTAGTAAATGGCCATCAACTGTGATCAGATGCCAGCAGCTGTGGCTAGTTGGCCGTCAGCTGTAACCCGTAGGCCATTGGCCACTAATATAACGGCTGTGGCTACGCTAGCAGAGGAGAATGGGGGCTAGCAAGAGGATGGTGGCTGGCAAGCGCAGACTGCTGTTAGGCAGATTATGTAGATCCTGCTTCCTGTGTCTCCAGCCTAGCCGCCAGCGAGAATATATTGGTTTGATTCCCCTATCTATGGCTCCGTGGGTGTTCCTTTTTGGCCTTACCGTGTCCTGCGTTCTTGGGCGGGGAGTGGGAGCTGAGACCCTGCACGACAATACTACATATCAGTGAAATCATATGATTCTCTGCTTTCTCTGTTTGACTGATTTCACTTAGCATTATAGTCTCAAGATCCATCCATGTTGTCACAAATGGTCCTATTTCATCTTCTCTTAGTGCTGAATAGTATTCCATTGTATATACCACAACTTCTTTATCCATTCATCTATCGAAGGACATTTTGGTTGTTTCCATGTCTTGGCCACTGTAAATAAAGCTGCAATGAACATTGGAGCACACGTGTCTTTATGGATAAATGTTTTCAGATTTTTGGGATAGATATCCAAAAGAGGGATTGCTGGGTCATATGGTAATTCTATTCATAATTTTTTGAGGAACCTCCACATTGCCTTCCATAGCGGCTTCAAGAGTCTGCATTCCCACCAACAGTGTATGAGGGTTCCTTTTTCTCCACAGCCTCTCCAACACTTGTTACTATTTGTCTTGTTGATGACAGCCATTCTGACTGGGGTGAGGTGACATCTCATTGTGGTTTTTATTTGCATTTCTCTGATGATTAGTGATGTTGACCATTTTTTCATATGTCTATTTGCCATTTGTATATCCTCTTTGGAGAAATGTCTCTTTAGGTCCTCTGCCCATTTTTCAATTGGGTTGTTTGTTTTTTTGTAGTTGAGTTTCATGAGTTCCTTGTATATTTTGGATATTAGGCCCTTATTGGAGGCACTGTTTGCAAAAATCTTCTCCCATTCAGTTGTTGCCTCTTTATTTTGTCGATGGATTCTTTGGCTGTGCAAAAGCTTTTAAGTTTGATATAATATCATTCATTTATTTTAGCTTTTACTTCCCTTGCCTTTGGAGTCAAATTCATAAAACGCTTTTGAACCCAAGGTCCATAAGGTTAGTACCTATGTTTTATTCTATGGAATTTATTGTTTCAGGTCTTATGATTAAGTCTTTGATGCATTTTGAATTAATTTTGGTACATGGTGACAAATAGCAGTCCAGTTTCATTCTTTTGCATATGGCTTTCCAATTCTGCCAGCACCATTTATTGAAGAGGCTGTCTTTTCTCCATTGTATCTTTTTTGCTTATTTGTCAAAAATTATGTGTCCATATTTATGTGGTTTTATTTCTGAGTTCTCAATTTTATTCCATTGGTCTACGTGTCTGTTTTTTTGCCAATACCTTGCTGTTTTGATAATTGTAGCCCTGTAGTACTAGCTAAAATCAGGGAGGGTGATACCACCAGCATTGTTCTTTTTTCTTAAGATTGCTTTGACTATTCGGGGTCTTTTATGGTTCCAAACAAATCCAACGGTTTTTTGTTCTATTTCTTTAAAAAATGCCATTGAGATTTTGATGGGGATTGCATTAAATCTGTATATTACTTTGAGTAATATGGCCATTTTAACTACATTGATTCTTCCAATCCATGAGCACAGAATGTCTTTCCATTTCTTTGTGTCTTCTTCAATTTCTTTCAAAAATGTCATAGTTTTCAGCATATAGGTCCTTCACATCCTTGGTCAAGTTTATTCCTAGGTATTTTATTCTTTTTGCTGCAAATGCAAAGGAATTGCTTTTTTATTTCTTTTTCTGAGATTTCATTGTTAGTATACAGGAATGCAATGGACTTTTGTATGTTAATTTTGTAGCCAGCAACTTTACTGTATTCGTTGATTGTTTCTAATAGCTTTTTCGTGGACTCTATGGTTTTCTATACATAGCATCATGTCATCTGGAAAAAGTGACAATTTAACTTCTTCATTCCCAATTTGGATGCCTTTTATTTCTCTCTCCTACCTGATTGCTCTGGAGAGGACTTCCAACACCATGTTGAAAAGCAGAGGTGATAGGGGACAGTCCTGTGGTGTTCCTGAACCTAGAGCAAAGGGCTTCAGTTTTTCACCATTAATTATGAGATTAGCTGAGGGCTTGTCATATAGCCTTTATTATGTTAAGGTATTTTCCTTCTATACCTATTTTTAAAGTGTTTTAATCATAAATGGATGTTGTATCTTGTCAAATGCTTTTTCTGCATCAGTTGATATAATCATATGATTTTTGTCCTTTATTTTGTTTATGTGATGTATCCCGTTGATGGATTTGCGGATGTTGAACCATCCTTGTGCCCCGGGATGAATCCCACTTGGTTGTGATGAATAATCTTTTTAATGCATTGTTGTATTCAATTTGCTAGTATTTTGTTTAGGATTTTTGTATCAGTATTCATCAGAGATATTGGTCTGTAGTTTTGTTTTTTTGTGTTGTCCTTACCAGGTTTTGGTATCAGGGTAATGTTGGCCTCATAAAATGAGTTAGGGAGTACTGTCTCTTCTTCAATTTTTTTGGAAGAGTTTGAGCAGGATTGGTATTAGATCCTCTTTGAAGCTTTGGTAGAATTCACTGGTGAAGCCATCTAGTCCCGGACTTCTGCTTTTGGGAAGGTTTTTGGATGACTGATTCAATTTCATTACTGGTGTTCGGTCTGTTTAGATTTTCCAGTTCTTCATGGTTCAGCCTAGGAAGGCTATATGTTTCTAAGAACTTGTCCATTTCTTCTAGGTTATTGAATTTGGTGGAAGGTAGTCCTTCATAGTATTCTTGGATGATCCTTTGTATTTCTGTGGTGTCCGTGATAACGTCTTCTTTTTCATTTCTGATTTTGTTTATTAGTGTCTTCTCTCTTTTTATCTTAGTGAGCCCAGCCAAAGGTTTGTCAATTTTGTTAATCTTTTCAAAGAAACAGCTGTTTATCACATTACTTTTTTTTATTGTCTTTTTGTTCTCTATTTCATTTAGTTCTGCTCTGATTTTTATTATTTCCTTTCTTCTATTGACCTTGGGTTTCATTTGTTCTTCTTTTTCTAGTTTTTTAAGGTGTAAGGTGAGGTTATTTATTTGGGATTTGCTTGTTTCTTGAGATAGGCCTGTAATGATATAAATTTCCCTCTTAAAGCTGTTTTTGCTGAATCCCAAAAATTTTGGTAGGATGTATTTTCATTGTCATTTGTTTCTATGTATCTTTTGATCTCTCCTCTAATTTCTTCTTTGCCCCAGTCGTTCTTTAAAAATATGTTGTTTGATCTCCATGTATTTGTGTTTTTTCCTGCTTTCTTTTTGCAGTTGATATTCAATTTCAAAGCCTTGTGATCAGAGAATATGCTTGGTATGATTTCAATCTTCTCAAATTTGCTGAGATTAGTTTTATGTCCCAACATATGGTCTATCCTTGAGAATGTTCCATGTACACTAGAAAAAAAAAAATGTATCGTCTGATGTTTTAGGATGAAGTGCTCTATAAATGTCAATCATGTCCATTTCATCTAATGTGTCATTTAGAGCTGCTATTTCGTTATTTATTTTTCTGTTTGGATGATCTATCCATAGCTGCCAATGATGTATTTAGGTCCCCTAATATAATTGTGTTTTGATCAATTTCTCCCGTTAGTTCTGTTAGTAGTTGCTTCGTATATTTCAGTGCTGCCTGATTGGGGGCATAAATAATGATGACTGTTATGTCTTCTTGTTGTATAGTCCCCTTTACCACTATGAAATATCCATCTTTGTCTCTTATTATCTTTTTCACTATTAAGTCTGTTTCATCTGATATCATTATGGCTACACCTGGTTTTCTCTGGATACCATTTGCCTGGAGTGCCAATTTCCATGCTTTCACTTCGAGTCTCTGCTTGTCCTTGTAGATGAGATGTGTCTCTTGGAGACAGCATATGGTTGGGTTTAGTTTTTTTGATCCAGTCTGCTACTCTATGTCTTTTTGTTGGTGAGTTCAGTTCATTTACATTTAGGGTGATTAATGATATGTGAGGATTTCCTATCATTCTGTCTTTAGATTTCTGGTAAGATTGTGTCTCCATGGTTTTTTTTGCCTTTTTGTTGTTGTCTGTTATTTCTGTGTGGTGGTATTCTATGATGTTTCCTTCTGTTTCTTCTTTTATTACAGTATACATTTTAGCTCTGGATTTTTTCTTTTTTTGAGTGGTTACCCTTAAGTTGATGTAAAAGAAAGTCTGATATATTAGAGTATTCCATTTTCTTTATCATGCCGACTTTCTCCATTCCCATATTTTGGTTCTGGCCTTTTCTTTGCCCCCTTTTATCTTTTGATTGATACAAATTGTCTCTGTTTATGGTGGTCGAATAGCTCCCTTTAGTAATTCTTGTAGTGCAGGTTGTGTATTAGAAAATTCCCTCAGCTTTTGTATGTCTGCAAAAGTCTTTATTCCTCCTTCATATTCTAAAGAATATCTTTGCTGGGTATATTATTCTTGGCTCATAATTTCTCTCTTTCAATAGTTTGAATATTTGGTTCCACTCCCTCCTGGCTTGTAGAGTTTCTGCTGAGAAATCTGATGATAATCTAATGTGCTTTCCTTTGTAGGTTACCGTCTTGTTTTCCCTGGCTGTCTTGAGGATTCTTTCTTTGTTGCTGATTTTTGACAGCTTCAATACAATGTGCTTTGGAGAAAGCCTGTTGGGATTGAGGTAATTAGGTGTTCTATTTGCTTCTTGGGTTCGAAGATCCAGTTGTTTCTACAAGTTTGGGAAGTTCTCATCGACTATTTGTTTGAATATACTCTTTGTTTCATTCTCTCTTTCTTCTCCTTCTGGTAGGCCTATTATTCTTATATTTTTCTTTCTGATGGAGTCAAAAAGTTCTTGTAGAGTTCTTTCATTTCTCTTAAGTCTCAAGTCTCTTTCTTCTTCCATCCGTGTCATTTCCAGGTTTCTATCTTTGATGTTACTGATACTTTCCTTTATCTGGTAAACTCTACTATCTAAGCTGGCTATTTCATTCTAATTTCTTCTATTGAGTCCTTAATCTCCAGAAATTCTATTGGGTTCTTTTTAAAATTTCAATCTCTATGGTAAAATGTTCATGTTGTTCTTTAATTGTGTTTCTGAGTTCATTAAACTGTCTTTCTGTGTTTTCTTCTATCTCGTTGAGTTTTTTCAGAACTGCAATCTTGAATTCTCTGTCATTTAAGTCACAGATTTCCATATTTTTAAGTTCCTTTTCTGGAGACTTTTCATTTTCTTTCTGAGTTGTCTTGTTGCCTTGGATATTCATGACAATTACTGATTTATTATTTCTCTTCCTAGACATCTACAGGAGTGGCTTCTGCAACAAGTGGATAGGAAACAGTCTTTCTTTTGTTTTCCAGTGCTTGTTGGTAAAATGTTTTATTTTCTCTCCCACTGCAACCTTTTTTCTCTCTCTCCCATGGTAGTGCTATGTTTTCTCTGCACTATTCCAGCTTCTCACACAATGGGGGGATTCCCTGGGAGATGGGCTTCTTCTCTATTAATAGTTCGCCTGGGTCACAGGGTGCGGTTGCCGTGTGGGTATGTGGAGAGCTATTGAAGTTCCAAAGCTCTTCCTGCACCAGATTCAGAGCCCTTAAGTTTCAGCAGTTCTGTTTACTCCTGCAGGGGTCTGCCCAGATAGGTGGGGCAGGGGCAGGGTCAGTTGTGAGAGGTGGCCCAAAGCAATGACGCTGACCACCACCATAGCCAGTTCTGCTTCCCATCTCCCTCCCCTTTGCTGGAACTCTTTGGGCTACGAATCTGTGTCTGCGGTCCACAGTTCTCAGAACTGCAAATATTCTCTTCTTTTGATCTGACACTGCTGCTGCTCTGCTTCTAGCACTGAACAGGTGGGGCAAGGTGACCTCTGGGAGGGTAGGATGGGTCGGCTAGTCTCAGTGCCTAAGGCTACCATTCTCTGAGGCAGTGAGGGCTGAAACCACCATTTTCAGCCATCTTCCCTCAGTCTTTGCTCCAAGGTCTCTGCCATGAACACTGGGTTCAGCCATGTCATATGCTGTTCCCTCAGCCCTGTGGGCCATAAACGGAGCCCTAGCAGTCCGAGTTCTTCCCTCTCCCGCAGCTGCGGTAGTTCCTGGATTCAGCTGAGCTTGGAGCACTGAGCTAGGTCTGCGTCCTGCGCCCGCAAGTCTCTATCTCCGCACTTCTCCCTTCCCTCCTCCCTTGTTCACGCAAGTCGCCCACCTTTAAGTGAATTCTGTAGTGAGACTCTTTGTCTTGCCTGTCTTGCTGTGCACGGAGTCCTTTGTGGAATTATAGTTGTTCGATTTGTTGTAAATTCCAGGGGAGATTTCCAGAGGCTCACCTCATGCCGCCATTTTGATGACGTCTCTCCCCAATGTCCAGTTTTCAATAAAAATTATGAGACTTGTAAAGAATCATAAAAGTATAGTACACACATAGGGGGTAAAAAAGGAGTGATGAAACCATCCCTCAGAAAACCCTGATGTTAAATTGACTTGACAAAGATTTATATCAGCTACTATCAATAACTTCCAACAACTAAAGTAAAGCATGTCTAATGAAGGAAACATATGATAATTATGTCTTGCCAAATATAAAAAAGTTACATATATTTACAGGTGACATGCTATTGGATACAGGAATTCCTAAGGATTTCACACAAGAACACACACACACACACACACACACACACACACAACTATTAGAAGTAACAAAAGACTTTAGCAAGATTATAGGATACAAAATCAATATGAAATATCAATTTTCTATACAGTAGTAATGAACAATCAAAAAACAAGACTAAGAAAATGACTCTATTTACAAGAGCATATGAAAAAAAAATGTTTAAGAATAAATTTAGTAAAAGTAGTCCAACACTTGTATGCTGAAAACTCTAAAACATCTTTGAAAGAAATTAAGAAAGACTTAACATAAATGGAAAGGTATCCTATATTTGTGTATTGGGAACTTAATATTGAGATATCAATAGTCCACAGATTGATTTTCAGATTCAATTCATTCCCTGTAGAAATTCTACCTGGACTTTTTTTCTTTTTCCCCACAGAAATTTATAACCTGACCCTATGAAAATTTAAGGGAACCAGAATAGCAACAATAATGAAATAGAAAAATAAAATTGAAGACTCTCATTTCCCAATGTCAAAACTTGCTACAAACTACATTATTCCAGGCAGGATGGTACTGTCACAAGGTCAGAGATATAGTTAACATATCCCATCTCTTCATAAACAATGTTGAAAATATTACAATTTAAGTAATATTAAGAAAAAAACAAACAACAAAAAAAACATGGTTACAACTTGTAACCCATGGAAATATAATGCAGAATCAAATACATTGAACAATATAAAAAAGCGTTAAAGGAAGATATTAATTCTGAAAATAATCCATCCTGTGGATGGATTAGGAAATAGTTCCTAATGTTTAGGAAATAATTTTGAGTTCTCAGAAGATTACACTATTGATTAGGTGATATGGGGAACAATGTAAACAGCTTTCCCAAAATTCACAGAACAAGATAAAAATTAGCAAATGAAAGATACAAGGCTGTAAATTGTTGATTTAAAATGCAGATTACTGATAGACCAAAACAAATAGGGCAGAAGTGGTAGCCAAAATTACAGGGTAGATAAGTTTTCTAAACCAAAAAACAAAAACAACAACAAAATCATGCATTGCATGTATAATGAGAGGATTCATGATGGTTCATGATGTAACATGATTCTTTAAACACCTACACGTAAGCACACAGGAGTGGGGGAGAAATCTCATCCCATATAATATACAAAGGCAAATTTATAAAAAGAGATTAACTTTATACTAACAATAACAAATATACTGTTTCTTACATTTTCTGTTGAACCTCAAAATGATGGAAGAAATGTAAAGTAACAGCATCATCAGTAATTTAATGTTAAAAAAAAGAAAAAAACAACTTATGACCAGCTAATTTCTGTAAAGTCATATTATCTTTGAAGATAAAATCCACTCAAAGTAATTTGGGCTCAAGAAAAATATGAACCTGTTTATTTTCCTTAAAATTAATTTATAAGAGCTATTCACACCAATTGATAAAAAGAGAAAAATCAATACTCATACTTGGAAAGACAGGTAAAAAATGTGTAATAGCAAGCCTTAGTTATAATTCAGAGTTGCTACAGTCATTAATTTCATTGTATCTATAGCAACAAATTATAATCAATAAATAATAGCTAAAATATAGCCCCAAATCTAAATTAAGTTGTAATTACTAGCTAGATATCCTTTTACCATATACTGGTAACAAACACAAACACACCATTTTCGTTACCTTTCTACTACCTGGTAGAAATTTCTATCAAAGTGTGTCATTTACCCTTCAAAGTTCTGCACATTGAGGTTGTTTTAAATATCAAGTTCTTTGTCTCCTTTCACAAAATATGTGAGTCCTTGGAATATGGACTAGCTTATCAACTCATTTCTAATGACTAGAATGTGTCAGAACTGACATTGTGTAAATTCTAAGTTAGAAAAAGGCAACACAACTTCCATCCTGCACTCTCATTTTTTTCTGGAACTCTGAACTGACATGAAAAAGACTGGCTACTCTGAAGTTTTCATACTGAGGGTTCAGTGGACAAGACCACATAGAGTAAGAGATAGATGCCTGTCTTGTCTATTCTGTTTCTGAGCTGTTCAACTCCATGGACCATCAAACCTTCAGACATCTGAGTAAGGGAGGCTCCAGAAGAGTCCAGACTCCTGCTTCTGAGATGCCCTAGCAGACACCAAGTGAAGCAGACAAGGCTTTCCCATCACGCCTGTCTGAATTACTGGCCTACAAAATTCAAGAGCAAAATGATTATTTTTCACAACTAAGTTTTTGGGTAATTTGTTAAGAAACAGTCACTGCATTATACACAAGCCAACTTTTCAATTAGAATACTTCCTCCACTTAGACAGTATAATTGGTTTTAGGCTGGTCACATGGTTCAAGCTGAGCCAGTCAGAATTATGATTGCTTGTTTGCTTGATTGATTTGATTTGACTTGATGTATTCTTTTGTCAGGGTGGTGGGAAGAGGTAGGTGGAGATATTGACAGGGAAGCTGGGAAAGAGCATCTCTCTGCACGTAGGATCCTGAAAAACAAGTTCTTTGTTAAACTGGAGCTCCACAGGCTGCATTTATAATGGTGAAGAAAGGATGTCTAAGAAAAAAAACCAGAAACAAGAGCTGCAAAAAATGACACAGGTTGCTAGTGACATATTTGAACCCTGGAATCTATTCTCACTTGAAATAGGCACAACTATATACCATTCCCAGTATGGGGATAAATGAGTACTCTTTTGTGGCTTAATCTAGTTTGAATCAAGGTCACTTTTAACTAAAAGACTATTGAAAAATGCAGCAGTACAATGTGTTTTGTTGTTCACTTACAAATCTGATTTTTATAGATTTCTTCTAAGCAGAAAACATTCAATTTTCATCAGCATCATTCCTAAGTAAGTCTCCAAAGGGACATGGAACCCTCTAAGGGCTTTCTTCCATCAAGAAAAATCAAAAACAAACCAAACCAAAACAAAAAACAAACAAACAAACAACAAAAAAAAACATTTAATTTATTTGGTTAGAGGTTATTTTAGTGAATCAAAATTTAGGGACAGTTATTTTTATAAAGGATGTTTCTGTGATCATCTGAAATTGTGAGCTATTGCAAATCAAATTATCACAACCTGAAAATGTCAAAAGTTTCAGCTACTGACGGTGGATTTCTGACCTGACTAAAATAATTGAAAGGAGATACTTGACATCACTTCATTTACATATATATAAAAGACAGCAAGTGGAACGGCAGATACACATTCATATTTATTGGTATTATGCTATCTGTGAGATCCTAATAATATCAGTCTGATATTGTATAAATTTCAGATGCATTTGAGAACTGTTTTTAAGACATAAAAATTGCGGTAAGTTTACTGGAGTAGCAAACTAATGTTAGTTTCTATTCTTTAAATATTAAAAACTATTTGAGAATTAATATTATAAGAGACTAGTTTTATTTTCCGTTGCAAACTAAGGGATTATAAATTAATGAAATAAATTAAGGAATTCAAAATTTTAGAGAGAAAAATAGGTAACTGTACAGTCGTGCTATTCTCTTTTCTGACTTTATCTTTTAAACCTGTAGCAGTCAGGTTTAAATCATGCCAGGTAGCAATCATGTTTTCCCATAGGACATGCAACCTTCTGATTGCACTCTTTTTAAATCCAGTTTTTCCCTTGGAAAAAAGTACAAACTTTATATTTTTATAAACTGACGTCATCTCTTTTCCTCCCTCTTTCCCCTTTTTCTAACCACTCAATCTTTATGAAACAGATTCATGACAAATTCACAGAAATCAGAGATAGTTTCAAGAGGAGTAAAGCATGACAATAGTGACACAAGATCCACTTTTCTGCTGTGTGTGTGTGTGTGTGTGTGTGTGTGCTCTCCATTTCCGTGTTACAGTGTCATTTTACACTATCTAACAGAGCAGTCTGCCTGTGAATTGGCAAACTATACTTTACAGCAAAGAAGCCAAGACCACAAAATAAAAAATAATAATTTTAAAAAGGGGAAAGAAAGAGAAGGGAAAAGGATGGGCGGAAAGGAAGGAAATAGAAGGGAAGGGAAGGGAAAAAAGAAGAAGACCACAAGAGAGAATGCTACAAAACCTACTACCATAAACATTAATCACATAGGTAGCAGAGACAGGTAACAGATAAGACTCAAGAGAGAGAATTAATTGGCTTAAACTACAGGAGAAATTAAAGGCCCTGGAGGATATCAAAACATAGAGAACAGGTTTTACTGTCACACATTTGACAGGATTGTTTAAAGGATGGTAATTTTTGTTTTATTTTTGCAACTGTATCTTAAACACCAAAGAATGAGAGGCATCTGTTATCCTTGTCCTCCAAGTCAGATAACTATTGTGTCCTGGGGATTGTGGCTTTTCTGGATTTGAGGAGAAAAATGTGAAAACAATCTTTTTTTTTTTAATATTCAAATTTAAGAAGCTGTATATTCCAAAATGTGTAAAGGGGAAAAAAAAGGCATAACAAGAAGACAGATCTATGCCCCCAAATGATGGAGTTTTCTAGAGTATTTTCCTAAGGATTGTCTCTATGTCCCAGTTCTACCTCACGATTGTCATCAGTGTACCTCCCCTGAGTCTTGTCAAGAGATGAGCTGATTAAAGAGAGGTGAGCTGCCAGATGTTGAAGTAGTTGATTAAGACAACAAGACAAATGGACACAATGGCCAAGCCATTAATCACTTGTTGAGACAGTACAGTAAGAGGCTAAATAGGAGAAAGTGCCAGCTCACCGGGTAGTCCACTTTCCCCCATGGAATGACACTAGGAGGTGATCAGGTCTATCAGGGCAGATATTTGTCTTCCTGTTGAGGGAGCCCCAAAACAAAAGGCTCCTATCATTTTGGGCCCTGGGAGCTGAGAGGAGGTAACAGGGAAGGCCTATGGATAGAGTGGAAAAAAATGCTTTTAAGGATCCCTGTTAAGGTGATCTGAGCAGAGGTGCCTGACAAACCTCTTCAATTGGCCTCTGCAAGAAACGCCTCCAAATGGAGGGTCTGGGCTAGGGATTCAGATATGTGTAAGGAGTTCTTAACTTCAACCCCCTTTGAAGACTGCAATGAACTGGCTATGCATCAAGTCTGGTGTGGGCAGGGCAGGTTTCCCATGTGAGGCTTGTCAGGAAAGCCTCTGCAGTCGCCTCTGTTTGGACCTGAAAAGCCAGACATAGGATTTTGGCTTGGAGCAAGACAACTTAGTTCTGTTTATGTGAATAATAATAGAGACAAGACATTGGCCAACTAAGTTGGAAGCTTTCAAAGTGAGCATAGGCCTTAGTGTGACATGTTGAATAGATCATGGCAGGAAGCAGGTCTGTGTGTAGGGGAGTGCTTTATCCCAATTTTGTGGTCAGTGACAGTCCCCTGGAGCAAAAGTAAAATCCAGCTGATGATGAAACAGCTCCCCATTGAGTCACTATGGCTGAATAGGGTACATATTTATCACCACACAAGGAAGAAGTGTTCAAAGTAGGTGTTTAAATCAAATGTAATTTAAGAAAATTAAAGCAATGTAATTTTTCTTAACCTGAAAGATGTTGAGCAAAAATATACCCATTCCCCAACTCTAAAAACATACCAGTTAAAGTTATATTTAACAAAACCTTAATGACTGGATTACACACACAAGGACATTTTTTTAAATTATTTTTATTATATAACAACATGTCAGGGTAAAGATGATTCCAGTTTTTGTGTAACGGCTCAGCTATATTCTCAAGATTCCAGGCTCCATTTCATTACCCCTACAATGTAGGCTATTCATTTTTATGCTAAATGCTTCCTGATCAGTGGATCAAAGTCAGCGCTCTAACACTACATCCACAGTCAAGTCAGGAAAAGGGTAACAGGTAGAGTAAGCAGGTTGTTCTCATGCTTGATCTTTTAAAAAGAAACAAGAATTTGCCCAAAAGTGGCCTCAGATGACTTGTGCTTATATGTTTTTGCTCTAAAGTCAGTTACATAACCACTCTCAGATGAAAAGTAGGCTGATAAACCAAGTATCTCTTTCAAGCCTAAACAAGTCAAAACTACAAGAAAGAAGAAACCTGGATTACTTGCTCAGTTAGCTGGATGAGATTATCATGCATGACCATTGTAAAAGAAATGCATACCTAAATTGTAGTATATTAAAAACTCTTTGAAAATCTGCAGTTCTGTTTTACTCCTTTGATACTTATGGCAGATGTCTAATTTATTCATCAGTTTTAACACATATTTAGCTTTGAATAAAATCACTATTACAATAAGTTTAAAGTCAATGACTAAAAATGACATTTTGGTATTATAGTGTGTCTCTTTTAGGTATGCAAATAGGGTGTTGAAGAAAAATTTCAAGAAACATCAGCTGTTAACAAACAATAATTATCAGTACATTTTTCTAAATATAGTTAAAGGAATAAATTTTCACTGATTAAGAAAATAAACTTTTTCTAAAAAAGAATTTATTCTTATAAGACAGGTTATTGTAGAGATGCTTGCAAAAAGGTTGTGTTCATGTACCCATAAAATAAGCAACATTTTAATCCATAACTTACAATATATGTATTTATTTGTGTTTTCTGATGACAATAAATATAGAAAAGACATTATTTAATGCATATTTGTCCACACACTTGAAGGTAAAAAAACAAGTTTTGAAAATGTAAGATTTTTTTTTTTCAAATCGCAATCAAGTAAAACGCCTTCATGGAAGGCTAGAACTTGGATCTTTATGAATATCAATATTTCTGATTGGAAAAAAAAAAAAGTAATCTCCTTAAGCAACTTTTCTGCCCTTATGGTATAATCCAAGCATAGAAGTCATCAGATAAAATTTATGAGTAATTGACAACTAAAGATAATACAGATAGTCAGCATTTTTAGTAGATATTTTCTGGTGATTAATGCGATACTGTAATCTTCAAATATAAAGTACTTTGTCAGAATAATTTTATTAATATCTATACAGAGTCATCCAGTTCAAGCTCTTTTGTATAGTATGTCAGAATCCTTGTTGATAAGTCAAGGCTACTTTCATGGTCTCTTTTGCAGTCAAACAAAATTGTTCCTCAACTTCAAATACCCTATATATTACCCACATCAAAACATGTACTCTCATTCATAGCTGTTAGTACTGTAGGAGGAACAACTACTTGGCAATCACTTGGCAATATGTACTAAAGCTGAAAAACACATACCTAATTACCCAGCAATTCTACTTCTAGCTATATACTCATAACAAAAGTGTATAAATGTTCATCAGACACATGCACGAGAAGAATATTCACAGGGCCTTCATTCTCAGTATACTGAAATACTACTGAAATGCCTAGCTGCATAAATGAATAAATAAACAATCACATATACATATTAAAATACATACAGAGAGGAGAATGAGCAAACCATTACTACATGTAAAAACAGAAATGAATCTCACAAAATTGTGAGCAAAATACATCAGACAGAATAGAGCACTTAGCAGTATGATTCCATCCATATGAAGTTCAAATTCTATTTTGAGAGAAGACAAGATCATAGTTACTCTTGAAGCAGAGAGCTGAAGGTGGTACAAGTACTACTTGGGGACTCTAGAGTGCTGACAAGGTTCCATTTATCATGTAAGTGCTGGTTACATGAGAATGTCCTCTTTGCAAATTAATGAGTTGAGTACTTACAGTTTGTGCATATTCTGCATATATGCTACAGGATGAAACTGTTTACTAAAAAACAGTGTGTAGCTTTTATAAAATTAGCATGACAGAAAATTTGAAAGATGAAACAAAACAAAATTCCATAAAGATTACAATAGGAAAACCATCATTGTTTCTATGTGTGAAACAAACAAAGTCCCTTCTTAATTTTCCAGCAACAAAATTAGGATATGGATTTGGATGTATGAATTTCAAAGAGCACTGAGGTGAAATATCAGGACACCATTCTGTCTAATTGGCTTTGAGAAAGATTTTTCTCTTTCATTGAACTACAATACCAAAATTAGGAGCCAGTAACCAGTATGCATTCTGAAAGTCAGACTCTAAAGAGTACTATATGAATTAAAATCCTATTTTTTTAGAAATTATTATAATTCTGAGCATATCAGTATTTTCATTCATTTTTCTACATTGAATAACAGTTGACACTAGGTCTATAATTACAGAGTTCCAAAAAAGTTATGGTAACTTAACTACTTTGGGGACTGTTATTGTGTCACTGTCAAAACTGTATCAGCATTTAGTTTGCCTGTGAATAGCAGATCACGTAGCCAACTGACAAAACTTTTTAAGAAAAGTCAGACTCTTTATGATAAGTATAGTTCCTGAGATCCTTGGTTTTCATATTCACATTGCATCTCCCAGGGTTTCTTATCAGAAAAAGTACAGAAAGTAATCATGGTGATTAATTCCTAAACAAGGGTATTACATCCAATTTATCTTGAGCTTGTCTTATAAGAAATTTATCTTAATGTTGATATCCCTGGTATAATTTAGGAATGAAATGGTGAAAGCTGTTTGCCCTAATACAAAATGTCGTCAAGATAGAGTAATTCCTTTGTTCTTATTTATTTTTAATTTTTGTCAAAATAGTGTCCTTTTGGAATGTAAATATTACAGCCATTTTCTATAGGGTTAGGAGTGAGTCTTGAAAAATACCCAAATGAATTACCAAAAGGATATATTATGTAAAGAAATTTAAAGTATTATGAGATATTATGTCACTACTTAAAAGAATGATGTAGAGGTGTAAATGTTGATTGTAAAGATGCTCATTATGCATTCTATATTAGGAAAATTTATCAAATGACAAAATCATTTACATTATGTAATCAAATATTTATAAAGTAGAAGTATATGTATGTATGTGTTCATTTCAAAAAAGTATATGGAAAAATACAGACCAGTGTTAAAAGTTTGTTGAAACAAACCTTATAAATTTGTTTTGGCTACTTGTGTATTATTCAAAATGTAAAAATGACATTAACTTAAATGACTGAAATAAAATTTATTGTGTAGATAAAATATAAATATTCCTGAAAAGCAGTTAAGTGTTCATTTGTGAATCACTGAAGTATATAATTATGTAATATTTATTGTTAGTGTAGTGATTATTCGTTTTTAAACTAAAAAAAAAACATAAAATAGGGCATGTTCTTTATTCTTTAAAAAACATGAAATGGGGAGAGATTGCTAGAATGAAAAGAAATATAAATAGTAAAAGGAGCCAAGTCTACTGCACTGAATTCATTGTGTTATTTATTATAATAAAATTAATCAAAGTTTAAATTTATCTTTTAATTCTCATTACGTTTCTATACAGATACTTTTATGGGCTGAAGTATGTCCCTGCCAAAATTCATACATTAAAGCTCTCAAAATATGACTGTCTTTGGAAATAAGGCCATTACAGAGGTAATGAACGCTCTCTCCCACTACCCCATCTTCCTTGAGTTTCTCTCCTTCCCTCCCCGTGTGTCTGCGCAGTGTGTCGCTGCCTATGCAAAGCACTGCTGCTGTCTGGAGGTAGACCCGCCCTCCTGCGGGGAGCTGCTGGGCTGGCTACCTCTGCCCTACAGCCACCACTGCCCCTCACCCCGGCTGGTGCTGTTCTCAATTTTACAGAGTGCAAACAAAAATAAAAGTTGTTTCTTTTTATTTGTATTGCATTGTATTTTTTTAGAGCAAAATAAGTACATGCTGTTGTAATAAAATTGCCTTTAATCACTTAATAAGCTTAACCTTGACTCAAGTAGTGAATACCTATAAACATAATAAATGAAAAAAGCTGTCATTTATAGCTTATCAATAATATAATGTCCTGCAAAACAAAAAGCCCAGTGGAGCGGGAGCGTTATCTTCACGCATATGATTCAATAGCAAATGATGGAGATTATTTTTGTTAAGACTGTCAGGAATTTACTAACCACAATTATGACATGTAGTCCAAAGAATGCTGTAACCTACTTACAATGTTTATTAATTGGTCTTCTCTTTTGAAAATCTATTGTGTTGACTGATTGAACAATAATTCAAATACAGTGTTCCAGAATAAAAACACGTGGGCTCCCTCTTTGGAGTCTGGCTGGAGGCTCTGAGCATTGCCAATGGCCCCAGCCCACCCTGACTTTGTGTGCTCTTTCAGAGGCCTCTAGTTCTATATGCAGCTTTATTAACTGGCCTGAAAACAACCAGGGGTTGAGTGATTTGTTTGGGAGATTTTTTGCCAGGGCCTTTTAAGTAGTATCCGGATGAAGTGCTCTGTATTACTTATGTAAGAATGAGCTATTTTATTTATTTTTTCATTTTTTTTTTTAACAATAGTATCCTGTCTGAAATTTCTAACTACTTTGTTACCGTATGACTTAAATGAAGATGTTGACAGTATGTGTTAAGGATAAAATATGTTCACCAAAAGCTGTTTCAATTGTCTAGGTACTGCCATCAAGTAGCTGACATTTGATAATGGTGGTGTCTCCTAGAGGATAATGCCCTCACAGTCAGTGAGCACAATTGATCCTCTTATCTGTCTGTCTCTTTCAGCTCTCTGAGGATTTCCACATGGTTTTTATGGTCTACCTTAGTAATTGATTTAGAGTAGCATCATAGGAGAGATTAAATCTTCTTAAAATGACCAGGCAAGGAAAGTCACTCAAGATAGCCTATAAGCAATTGACAAAAATTGTTTTTCCAGCATCAGTGAACATGAGGCAAACCCTGAACAAGATTCTGAAATGTGTAATATTGTCTATGGGCATCACCCATTCATCTCTTTTTTTTTCAACCCTCCTTGTTACTAATCTCTTCTCCCCATTTCCCTTTTGCTCTATTAAAATATTTTATTAGTAAATAACAGGATAAAGTCTCTGAGTGGCAAACGGAAAATAAATTCTCAACATATAACATAAATTCTCAACTTTTGGCTTCTGGATGATGTTACATCTATAGATCAATCTCATTTTCAGAAAGAACAACAACAACAACAAAAAACCATGTTAATAGATGGCGGGTTTTGCTTCTAGTTCTTTCCCTGATTAAATAAGTGACTTTGGAATTGTTGCCACATCCTTGTTTATGTCAGTTTCTTAATTGGAAAATAAGTTGAACTCCATCAGAAGTGTTGAAAGCAGCTTCAGGGAGCCCTGGGGCTCTCTGAAGCCTCGTAGGGCCACTATAGAATGAACTGTCAGGGGCTTCCCATTAAATATAATTTCAGAACAAAGTACTATCCACCTCAAAATTAAAAGTGGTTCTCTATATCTCACAGCACTTTTAAACTCTGCCATATTGAAAACTGAATTTTACCCCAGGATTTCAATGATTCCCAGAATAAATATTAGGCAAGGTTAAGATACTTTGGACCTCTATATTTCCCAGAAGAAACTTCAAGCTGATTACATACCCAGAAGATGACTAAGAATTGGGGAGTTCATCCATAAGACTAGAAAGTAGATGTTTCGTGGTTTGTTTTTTTTTTTAAATCTTTTAAAGGGGTCACAAACTTCAACCTTTTAATGTAAACCATCTTAACATGTGATTCTACTCCATGAGAATATATCTATCCACATGCTAATTTTCCTTTTTGAAGGTAATAAACAAGGGTGACTACTTTTTTAATAGTTCAATAAAAGGTAAGAAAAGCTAGAAATGACAAGAATAAGATAACAGGTTAATGTTTTAAACTCACATTACATGGATCTGGTGAAAAAGCAGAGGAGAGTGCATTTAAGATTTTTCAAATGGAAGAGATGATTTGGAAATAAGAAAGATCAGTTTGAACATGGAAATTTCGGTAACAGTGGGTTTTTGAAAGCAAGTATGAGCGCATTTCTGCCATGAAGAGACATTATGTTACTCTCCTCACTCTTGCATCTTAACATCTCATAAGCAAAGGCATAGCAAACTATCTTTAATGTGGTTGTGCGGTATGTTTGTAAAACATTGAAGGGTTTAATATGCATGACTTCATTTGCATTCTTGTAGCTATACTGACAATATTGACATCATTTCTTGGTAATGGAACTTCATTTTCTAGCATGTAAAATTAGTATCTAAGTTTAGGGAAATGCTTGCTTAATTTCACTTTAATTTTGTCACTTAAAATGTAACATAATTTTATTAGAAAACTCTAATGCTCTACAATAAAACTGGAAATAATTTTCAATGTGTGAATTTCATTTGGACATATTTCAGGAGCACACAAAGAAGTCCAAAGATAATGTTCACTCCCTATCCTTCAGTCTTTCTTTATTTTCTTTGTGCTAGAAATAGAAATAATCAAAATGGCAAGGTCTCTCCAGCTAATAGAAGGATAGTAGAAAGCTCTTATTCAAAATGCAAAAGCTAAATCCTGGCCTTGACTTTAACAACTTTTGTCAGCTGCAGTGAGTCCACCTGGAGACTATGACAGTTTATGTACAACCATTTAGTGGGTAAAAGGCATGTGATCCGGTCTTTTGAAAGGTAACAGAATCTGGGTTAGCACACCACCAGTTGATTGCCACTCATTTTACTTCTCAGAATAGGAGTAAGATTAAAAATACTTTGCCCACTTTGTGGTCTATGATTTAGAAATTAAAAAGGCATGATAAGAACATTTCCTAGTAAAAAAAAAATGTACTTCATGTGTCCTCTGTCTTCATTTCAGAAAGTAATACTATTCTAAAGTAAAACAGCACCTGGATGTCAGCTTAAATGATTTATCTCCTAAATTCTTACTAACAAGAAATCAATAATACTTGTTTTTTCTTGTGTTGCTATGTATAATTGAAATAAACCCCCATTAACAGAGGTAAAGTGCACATGCCTTTTCCTGAAATCTTGTACCTAGAGTAATCCATGATGATATGGTGTTTACTTGTAAATCTCAAAAGATTAACTAAAAAGAACTATTGGTTCTTTGACAATAAGTAGAGTTGTCATTTTAAAAATCAGTACTTTTTAGACAGTATTTCTTATCTATAAGATCAACACACTTAAATGTCAAGGTGGTGAAAAAAGAGGCAATGTCAATCATTAGAGGAATTCGACAACTTCTAACCAAACTATGTATGCACTTATTCTTTGGCTCAGAAATCTAAGCCAGCAGTTTGCTTCCACATATATGAAACAACATGCAGAATTTTACTTATTGTCATATGTGCAACTGCAAATATGTAGAAGACTTATTGAGAATACAAAGATACATCTATTTAGTGGAGTATCATACAGACGTAGAAATGAAGAAAATTATGTATACACATAGGTTGATTTATAAGATACGCTATTGACTATGAAAGCAAAGTACCAAAGGCTGTGTGTGAGTTAATTTTTAAAAATAAAGGCACAAATGGCACCATAAATGGTTAGGTATGAGAGAAATACTTCTTTAAGAACACTGTTTTATTGTTTTGAATTTGGCACATGTATATATTTTATTCACTCAGAAAATAATTTTAACAAAGTTAACAAAAATCAACCTGAAATTGAAACAAACAGAAACAAAGGAACCTAACTATATAATAAATTGTTAATTAAGCCATATCCCCCAAAACAGTTAATTCAAGTGACTTGTGTTTGACTTTATATCTTTAGTGGGATGTAGTCTAAGAACAAAAAGAACTATAAGGAAATCTTGAACATTACTTCGTAAGACTAATCTTGGTAGAGATATTAGTATAATAATTATGAAATTATTATGTATGTATTTTAGGATAAATAAAATAAATAAAAATGTTGATCTTTCCGGGACCCAGTTTTCTCTCTGTGGGAGAAGAGAGAAATAAATATGGAATGGGAAAAGGTCAAAAAGATGGTGGATTTGAATTGGAGGAGTCAGTGTGAACCTATTATTTTTCTAATGTTTTATTTCCTACCTCTGTTAACCGAAAAGACCAAGAGCCTTTGGTGACACAGAAGCAATAAGCACATCCACCTGTCCAGATCTTACATTCTAAATTCTAGTCCCCATTTTAAAAGATATGGGTTCTCTTAAAGAAATGCCTGATACCAGAGCTGAGACAGAGAATAATATCACCCTTGCATATGTTTGTCAACAAACAAAAAAAAATTTGCATGGAAACTAATGGAGGTATACCTAAAGAAACAAGGTGGCTTGATGGAGATTCCTCTGGATAAATTCTGACCATCTAAAGGAATCATGCTGATAATGGATTATCACACATTCAAGGAACACAACAAAATAATCTCTAGCTCTTAGTGATTCTCAAATTATAAAGTAGGCTTAAGTGAGAGGAAAAAGTTTTTTTCCACAGAAATCAGCTATTAAATATAAAAGATTATTTAATTTAGAAAAATTAGTATTTTGTAGTCACTGATGTAATAATTGATACAGACAAATTACTAGCAGAAGCAAAAAAATTGTGAAAAAACTGTTGGGTAAGAAGATATTCCAAGAGTTTCAAACTATCACCCCACAGATTACCTGTTAATTACAAGAAGACAATATATTTTTACAACAGAAATATCTGATGAACATCAAGGTAAACAAGTGATCAAACTTATCATCACTAAAAATGGGTCAAATAGAGATTATACACTTTCTAATATGCAATGAAAAGACTTGTATATCAACTATGTAGTGCTTGCAAACAAGTTTAAGCTGAACCTAATAGTAATAATTCAATCATAAAATTACAGATTGTGGAAAATTTTATAATTTTTAGAGGTAACTGGCATATATATATATATATATATATATATATATATATATATATATATTTAATTGAATAAACTATTCAAGAATGAAAATATATTAAAAGAAACTAAAGAGACATAAAAAAAGTGCATTACATTATTCTTGACTGCATATGAATAATTTTTAGAAGAGTATTTTAGACAATTAAAAATTGTAATATGGTCTATATATGGAAATAATGATAAATATTGGGTTATAGTGATAGGGATTAATGTATATGTATATCTTTGCTTTAGCAATATATTATAAATATAATAAATTTTTTAAACCTGAAAACTTATATCACTGTTAAAAAATAAGTTGGCAATGAGAATATATAATTAAAATATTTACTTAATAAATAAAAATAAAACGTCATGATATAAATCAAAATAAAAATTACAAGAACTACATGAAGAAAACTTAAAAATCTCTAGTGGAAGAAATAAGATTCTCTATCTTGGAATTACACCAGGATATAAAACTGAGAGTCTTAGTGTTATTCAAATGTCACGTATGCCCCAATTAAGATTAGCTTATAATATGTCATACAATTTACAACCCTAATGAGATTGTTGATTTGCGTACATATGCACACGTATACACACACACACAGCGTCAAACATTTATTTGAAAATTAGACTAAATAAGGTTTAATATAGGTATTCAATTTTAATAATTCTCTGAGAGAAAGAAAACAAAGTGGTCATGGGTACCTTAAGCAAAGTAAAGTAATTTATTTGAAGGATACTGCAATTCAAGTTTTGAACAGTCGTATTTTGGAACAGCCAGGAAATAGGGGGGGAGCTCCAGGCTACCCAAGAACCAGGAACGCATGTACTTTTTTTTCTAAAGGCTAAAATAAAAATGACACAAAGCTTCAGGCATGATAATGTTTGTGAAGTTAGCATTTTTTCCCTTTTGGAAATCTAACTAAAGAAGCAAAGATACATTTTCAGACAAAGAAAAATTGAATTCTCACTGAAAATGGCAACAGAAATAATCCATAGACAGAAATTAGATAGAGATTGCCAAATCTCCTGAGATTGTCTAAAGCTTCACATAGGTTACATAAAAGAAGTGCAGAAAGTCCTAAGTGAGCAGCAACTAATATCTAGATAATGCCAGCAAAATCTCACTTCCGTAAGGGAAAGAGATCATACTATAGAATAGAATCGATCTCCCACATATGCAAGATGGATGTAGGAATTGGTATGAGCAACAACTCAGAACAAATTAGAAATGCCCATAGCATCCCACTGGTCAACAATATTTGCAAGAAGCAACTGTCTTCCAGTCAACAAAGGAAAAAGCCTGTGTGAAATGTGTTCTAGAAATACCCTACACCCACTCAGGAAGAAATATTCCATGTATCAAACAGGTTCAGGAAATCTAACATAGTATCAGCACTAAAAAATTCTAATGGGAAACTATAAAAATAAAAGCATAACATAACAATATATATAAAACAATTATCAGAAAAAATGATGTCACAGGTCTAATACTTTTTGACCAGCTATTTCACAATTAATTAAAACCAATAATAATAAAGCAACTGTTCCCATGTCAGAACTCTGCGTCTCAGTCATGAAAGATAACACGGTAAGACAATGAGGTTAGCAAAGTTCATTGAAGGAATGAAACAATCAAGAAAATAATATGAAAATGAAAAGAGATAAGAATGAGCATTTTGGAGTTGTTCAATAAAGTGTTCTATGTATATACAGTAGAAAAAGTTTGCTAATTATGTTGTTCAACATTTACATATCTTTACTGAGTTTATTGTTGTGTTTCTGTTTATTTGACAGGTTTCTAGACAAGGTATGTCAAACTCTTCCACTTCAATCATTTGCATGTGGAAATCCAATTGTCCTAGCACCATTTGTTGAAGAGATTGTTCTTTTCCTATGCATGGTAATGGCACCCTTGTTGAAAATCAGTTAGTAATAGATAGTGTTAATTAGTATCAGTTAGTAATAAATAGTGTTTATTTCTGGACTCTCAATTTTATTCCAATTGGGAAGTCTAAGTTTAGCAATTTTGTTTTCACTATTGCTTTGGATGTTCAGGCTGCTTACAATTCTGCATGAATTTGCGGATTGCCTTTTACATTTCAGCAAATAAAGGGTACTGAAATTTTGATAAGGATTGCATTGAATATGAAGACAATTTTTGGTAATATTGATATCTTAATGTTAAGTTTTCAAATCATGGATTTTTGATGTGTTTCCATCTATTTAGGTCTTATTTATTTCAGCAAGGTTTTGCAGTTTTCAGTATACAAGTCTTTCACCTCCTTGGTTAAATTTATTCATAGGGTTTTATTCTTTTGGATGGTAATACATATTTATATATATACATATATAATTATTAAGTTCCTTTTGAAATTGTTAATTATTATTATTAGGACCAAAATGATTTTTTGGGTTAAAATTTTATATATTTCCATCATCCCTTCTTTATTTTGTAATTTAGATGTTAAAATTTTAGTAGCTATTTGAGAGATAGTATGAAATCTAAAATGATGAAATTTAATGTTAGGTAATATTTTTAATTTCTTCCTAAATCATTTAGATACATTAAAATATTTAATTTTACTTACCTCTACCTACATTATATCCTGTACTCTTTTATATATATTTCCTTAATACTTAGTTATGCTTTTTAGCATTTCCTTTAGTGTGATAAATTATCACCTTTTAAAATTTATTTGAAAGTGGTTTTGTTCAACCTTCAGTCCTGGAGGATATTTTTATTAAGTATAGTATTGCACATTGGCACTTATACTCTTTAAATACATAAAACATATTACACATTATCACATTTTCTTCCAACATTCATTAATTCTATTGAGAGATTAGTTCTGTTAAACTGTTTTTGTTGTTGTTATTGTGGTTAGTATTCTATCCTTTAAAATTTCTTTTTTAGCTTTATTGACGTATGATTGACAAAAACTGTATATGATGATTTAAGGAATACAATGTGATGATTTACTATATGTACATATTGTGAAATGATTACCACAATCAAGCTAATTAATACATCTATCATCTCACATAGTTACCTTTTTGTTGTTGTTATATATGTAGTTTTTTGGAAGCAACTCTCTCTCTCTCTCTCTCTCTCTCTCTCTCTCTCTCTCTCTCTCTCTCTCTCTCTTTCTGCCTTTCTGTCTTATTTCTTTATTTTTTTTTTTCAATTGCAGTGGACATTCAATATTATTTTATATTAGTTTCCAATGAACAGAATAGTAGTTGGACATTTATATGATTTACAAAATGATCTCCCCAATTAGTCTAATACCAACCTGGCACTCTACATAGTTATTACAATATCATTGACTAATATTCCCTATGCTGCACTTTACATCCCCATGACTACTGCATAACTACCAATTTGTAGTTCTTTTGATGAACTTCACCAACTTATCTATAATGTTTATTTCACTTTTTAAAAATCTGAAGCAAATATACAAAAGGTTAACAATGGTTAATACTACCAATTTGCACTTCTCAATCCCTTCAACATTTTCACTCAGGCTGCCAACCCCCCTCCCATCTGGTAACCATCAGTTTGTTCCCTGTATCTATGAGGGTGTTTCTGTTTTGTGTGTTCATTCATTTTGTTCTTTAGATTCCACATATAAGTGAGATCATATGGTATTTGTCTTTCTTTATCTGACTTATTTTGCTTAGCACAATGCCATCTAGGTCCATCTATGTTGTTGCAAATGGTAAGATTTCATTCATCTTTATGGCCAAGTAATAGTCCATTGTATAAATGACTACAGTTTCTTTATCCAATCGTGTATCAATGGGCACTTAGGTTGCTTCCACACCATGGCTATTGTGAATAGCGCTGCAAAAAACAGCGGTGCATATATCTTTCAAATTAATGTTTTGGATTTCCTGGGATAAATATCCTGAGGTGGAATTGATGGGTCATAAGGTAGTTCTATTTTTAATTTTTGTGGAACCTCCAAATTGTTTACCATAGTGGCTGCACCAATTTACAATCCCACCAACAGTTCTCTCTCTTATTTCTTAAACTATTTTCCAATTTTAATTTGTTTTCACTTTGTTTGGCTATGGTGTATTAAGATATATATATATATATATATATATATATATATATATATATATATGTATATGTATATATATATATAATATTTTGCTAGTATTTTTTTAGAATGCTTGAAAAATTCCTAATTATATAATTTATAACAATAATCTGTTTTTTTCACAATATAGTGTTCATTGCTAATATATGTAATACCTTTTATCTTCTTGAACATCATACACCTAACTATTTTAAAATATATAAAGTTAAAATACATAAATATTTGTGCTCCACATGAATCTTATTATTTTTTTATAATCTTTTTTCTTTCTGTATATTTCAGTGTATAAATTTTCTTGTCTCTGCATATCTTTGTTTTCAAACATTGTGTTAAAAATATTGTCAAAATTATTTAAGATTTACAATAACACATTGTCTTTCTTAAGAGAGAATTTTATCTTGCTCCCTGTAGGCACATAGGGACACCAATAATCTATAATTATATATATCCCAATCATGAATTGAGGGTTTTTTGTGCCACCTAGAAGAGTAGATGGTAGGCACAATAAACATATGAAAGATGTTTATCTTGGTTCACATGTACTCCTACTGTGCAGCCTTCCAGTGTTTATTCAGATCCCAATTGTTGGTGAGTCCTGGGGTTAAACTTTGTTTCCTAGGCTGTTTAAACCACTGTTAGTCATCTCCTCTGAGCTTTTCAAATGAATAAATATCCCCAGGCCGGATCTTGGACTCTTGATTTATTATTATTATGTGAGCTTGTCAGTTTTATAAAGAGGTGAAATTAATATTTTGTCATGTTGCCCTCAGTTGGTGATTTCTGAAATGCCTGGTGTGTTCTTACTAAAGAGGAACTATTCAATCATTTGCCTATTATGATTGGGACAGCTGGAGATAAAATAAGTATCTCACCTTAAGCATATGAATGTCTATGTTTTTCCATTTATTAAGTAAAGTTCTTGGGTCAGAATACATTTTTGCTAAACATTTATTAAATAAACAATTTGGAATATTTTTAAATTATTTTTTTAATTTTAAATAACTTTTGTGGCATTAATTATATATCTTGAGTATATAACTTCATTGCTCATTTACAGTGTAAGTTCATTAGTAGTAAAATATAATTCCTACCTGACAATGTATAGTTTTGTTTTACTAGTGAGTGAATTATTACATAATTAAATGATTATTGTTATATTATTTAGAAATCCTTCAAATTTGTTGTATATGCTGTTAATAGTCTTTTACTTATATTTTGCAAAATAGGTTAAGTGAGAGAGCATTATTATTTTTTTCTATTTAAAATAATTGAATATTGTTTTCTGTTGTATAAAAATTTGCTATCAAGCCTACTTTCAGCAGTGGAATAGATTCAGAGAATAAAAAAAGTCTCCATACACACACACACACACACACACTTAAATAATAATGTAGGGCCTCATAGAATTTAAGGATAAATTGACCTAAGCATTTTTAAGGACTAGTAACAGGACCACTCTGTGGAACTAAATACTGGGTTTAAAGTATATATCATAAAATTAATAAAAGGTCCAATATAAGAAGGCAGTTTTTATGACCTTCAGGGGAGACAATGAGTGCATCCCCTCTTGATTCAGGGTTCCACTCAGATATTAATGAACTATGGCACAATTAGCCACATATATGTATGCTATATAAATATTGACCTTGTACATAGAGAGCAATTATTGATGAAAGGTTAAATAATATTGGCTAGAGGAACTTTTCTAACCCCTTTAATCTCTTTATAATAAGCATGTTTCCCTTAAGGTAAACTCACCAGAAATAAGAGAAAATGAGGCAGACACACATCCACTGGAAAAAGAATATGGTTTAAATATTAGTTATGCACTAGCTGTTGGACAATTAGCAAGTTATTTAATGTCATTGTTCTTTTGTTTCCTCATTTCTAAATAAGAATAATTAGCTTTATTGTAAGGGCTAGATGAACTATTGAATGAAAATCCTCGATATTGTATCTGACATACATAATCGAAGTATCTTAAAGTGATTATTACTACTATTGACATTATTATTATTATTTTCTCTCTGACATTGGTCAGTCTTGTGATAGAATGTGAATTTCGTTCTGGATCACAATGGAATCTGCTTTGATCTGTCGCTAAGGTAGTTTGGGCTTATTATAGGATGATTCATTTAACCCCAAACAATTTAAAAGTCTAAGTATTAGCCATTATTAACTACTTTATTTTGATAGAGATGACAAAGTAGCCAATATGCACAAATTTAAATAATTACCTGATAATGACAATTGACTAGTTCAAAAGACAATTGTAAATACCACATGAAGAAAACTGTTGTAGGAAAAGTGTTCAAGAAAATTTTAGGAAAAATTGTATGGGAATTTATATTATACAAAATATGTTCTAACAACCTAATGGTTGTTACACAAATATAACATGTCTTTGTAACCAGGCAGATAAATGGAAACGAATGCAATGTTAAATATTACAAAATGTAAAACAACTTAATGTTGGTTAAAGTGTGCCTCCATTTAATAGGAAAATACTAGTTTTCCAATAAATGGAATCAGAAAATCTGACTTAACTTTTAAACACATACACACCTCTAGATAAATTAACGATTTTACTATAAAACAAGAAACTATAAAATAACAAAACTGTATAGAATTAGTGACCAAAAACAGACAGCCACTTTCTGTCTTCGTACTCACATGGCCTGTTCTTAGTGTGTGCACCTGGAGGGAGGAAATAAAGTTTTTTTCTCCTCTTTTTTATAAAGTCAACACTAATCCTTTGGGATTAGGGCTCTATTCTTATGACCTTGTTTAAACTTAATTACCTCCCAAAAGCCTAGAGTTAAATGATCCTGATATAATTCTTAGCAAATTGTGTAACAACAGTTACATCGGGGTTTGGGGCTTTAACATGTGCAATTGGAGGGCTAACAATTCACTTATTAACATACCGTACGCACTAGAGAGCAGGTAGAATCACATGTGTTTAGGGATGCTACCCAGGGACCTTTCATCTAGACTCACAGCATGCCAGAGGCATTAGTTTTAAAGATTTTACAGGAGATGAAAACAATCATTACTCTTGTAAGTAGGTTAGGTGAGTACCAGTTAAGAGCTCTCCTGTAGGTGTTCAATTATGAAAGTGGAAATAAATGTAGGAGGCATTAAATTAAAAGTGGTAAGAGCATTTCTATAAGGTATGGTTACATTAAAATACAAAACATATTTGTAGAAGCTTTTAAATAGGACATTCCTGTGCCCTGATAATGGTCCTGGTCCTAAAAACCTAGCTTCCTACTCATTTCCATTTCTGCTGCCAAATGAGTCTGTGATTCCCTGATTCCATTCCAGTAATTTTGTTTTCCTCTTAGGATTGCTAAAGTTAGTTTGGTCAGGAAACTTGACTGATACAAAATCTGTTATCACTTGTGTGTCAAAGCAAATGAATCTTGAAGGCAAAGTGGAGATGGTGAGGAAAGCAGAAAAAATAGTTCACTGTGGTGGTTCTGTTACCTAATAGGTAATTTTGTGTGTGTGCATTGAAGGCAGATTAATATAGGAGTGGAGCTAAATATTATTTTTACTCGCCAGAATTTTCTTTTTACTTTTCAATGAGTATCAATAAATTTTTTTGTTCAATGACAAAATATTTTTATACACAATATCATTTTCTCTCTTCCCAGAGCATTGATATGCAAATTACCAAACACCATTTTATTTATTAAATTTGTTTCTCAACAAGACATTTTTTGCAAACTCAGGTTAAAAATACCTCAGAGCAATTGAAACTATTATCAATACGTTTCTGTAAAATGTCTATAATACACATTTTTCAGTAATTACTTCTACATACGAGTATACATCTTATCAAACTATAACGCGTAATTTGCTAAGAATTATATCAGGATCATTCAACTTCTTCAGCCTTAAAAATCAGTTTATAAAAATATTATAATTTAATTTTAAAGAAAAAAACATCTGGGAAAATGCCTTAAAATTAAATTTGCAAGGAAAATTATTGTAACACTTCAAATATCTGTATCTGTATAACCATAAATCACACATGCAAATTCAAAATTTTGATCTTGAGCTAATCATCTTAATCACTAACAAAACATATATTTTCTAACAATAGACTTTGTAAGGAAAAGAAACTCTACTAATCTGAGAAATGTCCTCCCTGCTGAACAAAACATACAATAGAAAAATAATTATGCCTCAGAATATATAATTAATTTCAGCCTTCAAGATCTATGAATTATCAATTATGCTTCAAATAAAAGTAATTATGCAAAAATAATATTGACAGTATAAAATATTTAAGTTCTTTATAAGGAAATAACAATCCTTTGTCATGTCCACTGCAGGCATGATTGGTTTATCATTTATGGATGGTTGTAAGTTACAAAATATCACTGCATCTAAAAATATATGGGAGATATTACATTGTATGATTATAAATAAATTTAGTTTTATAATTAGTTTTCCCTGTAATAATCTACATTTTGATAACATTAATAATTACAATCAAATAATACGTATTTAGGGAAATTTTAATTAAGGAAAGTTAGTATTCTGATTTGCATGTGTTTGTGCATAGTGAGAGTTAAATCTATTGGATAAATCATGGAGGGTCATGAGAAACTTTTTGAAATTAGTACTATGATGGGAATAGAGTGATATATTTTCTTGATGATTTAAAAATGAGGGACTACTTGAGACTAATAACAGAGTGATTATAATATAATATTAGTCCAATATAATAGCAAATCACTTAATTAAATAAAACAAAGTCCATCCTACTTTATGTATATTTAATTTTCTGGTATTAGAGACACTACAGTAATCATTTCACCTGGTGTACAACAATAAATATTCTGCCTCTAGCCAAGTGCAATCAATTAAGGGCAATTCTGAAACCATTAAGATGTTGAATCTCATATAGATTGTGACCCCCAAAATCTGTCCAAACTAACTAATTTAAGATCTATAACTCTATTTATAAGCCTTGGAATATTTTGCAAAACTTCTTTCATGCCTTTGTGACTTTAAAATGTCCTATAACTCAGAAATACTTATGTGAAAGAAAGTTGTACAGAGCTCACAAACTGTAACAAAGAAAAAATAAAATTGTTTCTGGTGAATGTTGCTAGGAAGATTATTCTCAATATTTTACTGGACCTTTCCTTTAAGATGGTATAAGATGTGAGGACTGATTCCCAGACCACCAGCTAAGGTTTAAAAAGAATCTATTTGAACAATGTGATAATTCATAAAAATTTAAGTTCCACCCATTTTGTTTGCAGTATGGAAGAAAAACATAATTGGAAAAGAAGTTTGAAAAAGAGAAAGAAGGAAAATATATTTAAGGGGGCTTTCTGAAATTGTATTGAAATGTTTTATGAAATTATTTTGTAAAATTGTGTCAAAATAATTTATTGCAAGTTGGCTAGGAAGTAAATAGTGTTTTCAAAAAAATTTTTTTAGTTGATGCTCTTAATTACACAAGCCAACAGATACATATGCACACACACTATCATGATAAATCATGATTCAATAGAAAATAGGTTTATACAGAAGAACCTAAAGTTGATTTGCTTCCAAATACTTACTAATAAATAATATTAATAATAATATGGAGATGTGATATTAAACTTATAAAACAGAATGGGAGATAAACTAAGAAAAATTCAAATATTTTGCATTTTAATAAAAGGTCTGACAAGTTTGCATACTTGTTGCAGTGATATTGCTAACCTTTTTTTGATATTAGAGGGATTATTCATTATGGATTTGTACCAACTGGACAAACATTTAACAAAGCTTACTATGTGGAAGTGCTGAAAAGGCTGCATGAAAAAGTTAGACGACTTGAACTTTTCATCAACAATTCATGGCTCTTGCATCACGACAATGCACCGGCTCACACGGCACTGTCGGAGGGAGTTTTTAGCCAGTAAACAACTGTACTGAAGCACCCTTGCTATTCACCTGATCTGGCCCCCAATGACTTCTTTCTTTACCCGGAGATAAAGGAAATACTGAAAGGAAGACATTTGGATGACATTCAGGACATCAAGAGTAATACGATGACAGCTCTGTTGGTTATTCCAGAAAAAAAGTACCAAACTATGCATTGGTGCACAGTTTCCCAAGCAGACTACTTCGAAGGTGACTGTAGTGATATTCAGCACTGAGGTATGTAGCACTTTTTCTAGGATGAGTTTGCGAACTTAATTGGCAGACCTTGTGTAGTCCCAGATCTGTGTAATGGACTTGTTTTGTTCATTTCCTTTTTGGATAATTTTAGTAATGAAATCCACAAATAATTGTTCAAGAGTAATTTCCAGGGCCTAATTTAAAAAAATATACCAATGTAGTACTGCATCTACAGCCTAGTCAGGATTTCTAGTGATAACTATTCTTCCTTTATTACGTACTGTATTCTGGAATAACAAAGGTATATGTTAGAAAACACAAATAAATGAGAGGTCTAAAAATTGGTAAAAATTATATAAAATTATTGTTATTTGAAGATGTGATTGTAAACCTTAAAAATTCAAGGTAATCATAATCAATGGAAAATTATTAAAAACTTATGGGAAAATTGATAGATGTATTGTTGAAATTAGTCATTGATAAAAGTATGCCCTACTTGAATATTCTAATTTTGTATCCTTGACTCTGATCCTTCCTTTTTTAAAGCAATTGTTATTTTTATTTATATATTTACTGCCACACTGATTAGTTTACTTGAATTATATTTTTTAAGGATCAGAGGACATTCTGATCATTCTCATAAGTGGGCAACTGGCACTTTAGTTTTCTTCTACATTAGAAGCATGTTCCTTCTTAAAAGTTGATTTGTAGTAAAGTCTTTTTGTCCCCATTTCCCCCCAGGTGAAGTTTTTGTGATACATTCACATAATATGTTAGATATAGATGCTCAATATTTTATATATTATATATATATACAAACACACACATATATATATATTATATATATGTACATATATATATCTCAGAAATATCTGCCTACCAGACATAAAGTATCATGTTTACATTTATTATAATATGTTTTTAAATCCATGCTAAGATTTTATGTATCACTTAGAATGAAATTGAATATTATGCCATTTCATTAAAAATCTCTTTTTAAAAGATTCTAGGCTTTTATTACAGCAATTCATAATGCAATTAAGTTTAATAAAACAGGCACTAAATTGCTTTACTCTCTAAAAATAAGTGTTACACATCGTAACGATTTTTTTACTTTCTAACAAAACTGAGGTACTTATAAGAAAGCTATGTTTTTAAGGAAAAAAATGCAGAAACTAAGTGAGCCAAAAATTTAAGCTTTGAAATACATCAAAAAACAATGAGAAGTAAGGAATAAATTGAAAGGGGCTAATACATAATTTAAATAAAATGTCGTTACATTACAAATATTTATACAGTATCTCAATGAACTAGACATAAGAAAAAATATATAAATGTTATATATCTACTTATTCCCCTAAAGATAAGAGTATTTTTCAGGCTTTTTTTTTTTTTTCTTCGTGGTGACAAATTAACCAATGAAAATTCAGTGCTTCACTGGTTTAGCTCTAATGGGCTCAGGGCTGTGTACAGTGTTTGAAAGGGAATTAAAGGGAATGATTTTGGTGAACCAAATTTCCTTTCAGGGTATTATATTTGAAAATATAACTCTGCTTTGTCTCCATTATCTTCTTCCTTCATTATGGGGGAAAAAGTGACAGTGTGTCCAGTGCATCATTATCCTATCATCTAACACCTATTAAATTTATCTTTAATAAAAAAAATAAATAAATTTCCCATCTTTAGGCAATAGTATCCTTGGCAGTAGTGTCTGAAGCACCAGCAGCAAGTCAAAGATGGTTGAGCTTGTTTTTATAATTCTATGAGAACACTTTTGCTTGTGGGTGACCACTCAATCTGATCTAATTTAAGCAAAAAGAATTCTTTAGCTCAGGGAGAAAAAGAAAACAAACAAAAAAAAAACCCTCTGAAGAGCGAGAGTTCAGTTGGCCACTAAGGACAGAGACTAATGGGAACATTGCCCGCATTCTTCACGTCTAAGTATCAATTGATCTCTGTATGCTGGCTTTAGTTACTCCATCTAGTCCACATCTTCACAGCCTCACCATCAAATTGATGCTTTTGATGGTTGCAGTTTTAAAATTCTCGGGGAAGGAATTGCATTCATCTGGAAGTGGGGGAGATAACATTCCCACTTCATGGTGACATGGAAGCTGAATGCAGTCCGGCACTGTCTCCTCTGGAACCCTATGATGTGGAGGCAGACCAAGAATTCTCCTGAAAGAATGGAAGGCAGCTGGGCAAAATTAATTAATTACTTTAAAAATAACACATTTGTATCAAATAGAATATTTTAAAAGTGACGTCACATCCCATACCTCTAAAAGAGCTTAATCATTTGTAACAAAATATTTTGGAAACAGTAAGCTATAAAAGGCTTATGTGATTTCTAAAGTTAACACACAGTAATGCCAGAGCTTAAATGAGAACTCAAAGTTTAAACATTGATATCCAGACTCGTCTGTATTTCAGATTTGGTGCTCACATCACATATTCAGAGATTCATGACTATTCAAAGCCATTGATACACAAATCTTTTAATATTAAGGGCTTAATTCTAATCATACAACAGAATATTGTTCAAAGAAAAATAGAGTAACTTTAGCTTAATGACAGAAGTTTTAAAACTCTCGCTCTATTGCTTATAACCTCCACCTCACTCTAACCACCAAGTATTTTCTTTGTGTTCCAATTAGTATCTTCTAATACTTAGTGCTTTGGTTTTTCATAGTGGATTTCCTCTCTTACACAATTTATAATAGAGAACATTCATCTAGATGTAAACATTCTGAAAGTATTGTTTCCTGGTACTAGGTGACAACATTGTTTTTAAGGGAATAGACATAAAGACTGCATATTTCCTTTCTATAGTTAATATAATCACACCCTTTATGAGTATTAATGTCTAGAATGATCAGAAAGGAGTTTGACTACAGAAGATTAGGTGGGGTGGGCATCAATGGTCATGAGTTTTGGAATCCGTCAAACACTGGCAAACTTCCTGTTTACTTATTTCCTAAGATAACCTTTGATAAGTTCCAATGTCGAAAAATGTTCAGTTTGGACCCTGACCTAAATGCAAAATATGATTCGTCAGTCAAAATTATACCAACAGTGTACACCATTGATGATGTAAAACCTACTGGAATTTGGCTTTCTTCTTGCTGAATTCCCCCTCTATTATTTCTTTCTTCTTCACACTGGCCTTGTCCCTCTCTTTATCCTTGAGAATTTTCCACACTTTTTCCTTCCCTTCTACCAGAAATACTATTTAGATTTCTTGTCTGCCCGTTATTTGCAAGTTCAGATTTCCTGATTACTTTCTAATGCTAATTATCAGAAATAACTACTGTCTCTTATCATGTAATTTTGATATAAATGTATTGATCATGTCTCTTTTGCTTTATTCCATGTCCACATTACTCCTTCTCCACTAGGGGAAAGAGTAAAAATCATTCCATGCTTGTTCAGTTCATAATGTTATGGAATGTGTGTTGTCTGTTTCCGCTAAGTTTTCAGGTGAAACTATAGTTGAACAGAACAGAAATATATACGAATAACACTTGTGTTGTGTTGTTCATTCAAGGTGGTATGTTTTCAGGTACATTGCTATTTAAGCTACAATGATATAAAGAATCAGGCCCTCCCAGGCCCATTCCTTTTGCTGTATATGCCTTGCATTTTCTAAAGTTCCACCCCCTCTTCTCGTGGAAGAAATGAAAATTCAACTGTCAGTGAAATACATATTACCCTTTATACTGGCAATAACTAAAAGTGATTATGCCCAGTGAGTGCTGGGTAGTTTGACCCCTCATACCTTTCACTCTTATCGCTACTATCTTCCCAGTAGGAAATTCTATATCCGCTAATCCTTCAATTTCCCTTCTATACATTTATCGTAGGGAAATTATTACATGGATGAATCACTGTGGCTGAACAATGATGCATATGCCTAACATAGTGATTAATTTATAAAGCATGTGTCACTGCAACTTGGTTGAATAAGGGTAATACATTCATGGAAAATAATTCTAAAAAGAGCTTTAGAAAAACATGACTTAGAATGATTTTTTTCACATATTGTTCATAGTGTATAGTTCAATGAAAATGCAGGCTTCTATATATTACAGATAATATGGCACCATTTACCCATAATTTATGAATAAAAGCAGTTATACCAATGGTCGTTGAGTATTTATCCTGTCAAGCTCTGTGGTACTTGGAACTAGAATTGTAAACAATATTCTTCATGTTCTACTAGGAGAGAAATGCACAAAAGCTAAAAGGCAGTAGATAAACCTGAGAATATTTGTTTAATTCAGATCTAGACACAGTCAAGCATTTTTATTGAAATACTTAAATCTATCTCAAAATTAAAATTACACTGACGTTTTTAGGATTGGCGATAATAAGTTTAATTTCAGGTAAAAAAAAAACCATTTCCTGTGTTTATTGTAAATTTAGCTATTTTTAAAGTGGTTAGTGAAGGTATAATTAGTGAGTTATAAGTCTTGCCAGTGTAAACATGTGTATTAGCTATCTACTGATGCTATAACAAATTACCACAAGCTCAGTGACTGAAAACAACACAAATTCATTATCTTACAGTTCTGGAGATCAGAAGGCCAGAATGAGTCTGACTCTTAATTATTTGCCTTCTTCTGCTTATTTTGGGTTTATTTTGCTCTGTCTTTAAATTACATTTCATTTTATTTTTGTTGGCTCTTAATTTAGAAGCTGAAATCACTAATTTGAGACCTTTATTTTCCTCTAATGTAAGCATTTGATATTACAAATTTACTTCTAAACACTGCCTTACTGCATTCCACACATTTTGATGTTGTGTTTACATTTGTTTTTAATTAAAATATTTTAAAATTCTCCTTGAGAGCTCTTTTTTTATCCATGAGTTATTTATAAGGGTTTTAATGTCTAATTACTTGGGTATTTTCTACGTATCATTCTCATGCTGATTTCTGGTTTAATTACATTATGGTCTGAGAACACATTTTGGATAATTTATTTTAAATTGTTGATGTTAATATTATGGCTCAGAGTATGGATTACATTGGAGAATTTTCCATGTGTATGTGAAAGAAGGTGTATTTTGCTCTTGCGTAGATTGTTCTATACATGATAGTTGTGATTAATTATTTGATAGTGGTATTAAAGTCTTCTATAGTATTACTGATTTTTGATCCACTTGTACTGTTAATGACTGAAAGAAGAATTTTGAAGTCTACTATTATTTATAGTTATAATTTATCTACTTCTTTGCTTCAGTTCTACCAATTTTGCCTCAGGTATTTTGACTCTGTTAGATTCATATACAATTAATATTGTTATGTCTTACAGACATTATATAATATTCACCTTTATATTTGAAAATCTCCTGGGTTCTGAATTTATATTAACTTCCATTACTGCTGCAATAAAACCACAAACTTAGTGATTCAAAATAATTCAAATTTATCATCTTACATTTCTGTAGGACCGAATTCTGAAATCAGTTTCACTGGGCTAAAGTCGAGGTGTCACGAGAGCTGTATTCCTTTTGGAGGCTGCAGGAGAGCGTTCATCTCCCTGCCTTTTCCAGCTTCCAGAGGCTGCCAGCATTCCTTGCCTCAGCCTTTCCTCTACCTTCAAAGGCAGTAGTTTAGCATCTTTAAATCTCTTTCTCTGTGACCTCTGCTTTCATCATCCCATTTCCTTCTTTCACTCTTGTGTCTCCTTCTTCCATCATTTAAGGCTTTTGGTGTGTGCATTGGATTCCCCTGAATAACTCAGAATAATTTCCCTCTGTTAAGAGTCTTAATTTAATAACATCTGCAAAAGTCCCTTTGGCCAAGTAATACAAATTCACAGATTTGGGGGGTTAGAACATGATCATCTTTGGAGGGGCCATTCCTTGAATTGCAGAAATCTGCTTTATCTGATATTAATAATAATTCTATCAACCTATTTTAATCTATCTATATTCTCATATTTAAAGTGAATTTCTTATAGACAGCTGGCCCTTGCCTCTTTATTTAGTCTAATAATCTATTCACTATTGTGGTTAGACAGTTCACATGTAATGTGATTATTAGTATGATCAATTAAATTCAACCATCTTAGCTTTTTTCAACTTGTTCCATTTTTTCTTTAATTTTGTTCTTCTTAACTGCCTTCTGTTGGCTTTATTAAGATTTTTTTATGTTCTCTTTTCTCTCTCTCTCTATTGGCATATTATTTATACCTTCAAAAAACAAGAATTACATATTTTAATGACATGTAATCTATATTAAAATAACACCACTTAACATGAAGTTTAAGAACCTTTTAACAATGTTTTTCCAAAACCTTCACCCCATAATTTCGACTATGTTGTCATATTCTTTACTTTTACATATGATATAAATACACCATGACGTGTCTCTACTTTTGCTTTAGATAACCAGTTATATTTTACAGTAATTAATCATAGGAAAATGAATTTATTTTAATTCTGTTTATTTCATTTCTAATATTTTTTTAAAAAAATATTTATGTACAGTCAGGTTATGGTCTGATAGCATATGATTTTTTTTTGTCTGAAGAACTTCCTTTAATATTTCTTGTAGAGAAGTTCTGGGAGCAATTAATTCCCTCGTTTTGTTTTCTGGAAAATCTTTCTCCTTCAATTTTAAGAGTGACAGTATTTACTTTACTCTGTCTTTTCTGGAAGTTTTGAATATTTTTATCAAATTATCATTAATTTCAGAAAATTCTTAGCCATTATTTCTTCAAATATTCCTTCTGCTCCTTTTCTCTCTTTTGCGTCTGGGATTTTTGTTATTCTATGTTAGACTGGTATACTGTTTAGTACGTACTGGATACTTTCCTTTTATTTTGTTTCTCTCTCTCTCTCTCTCTCTCTCTCTCTCTCTCTCTCTCTCTCTCTCTCTCTCTCTCTCTTTCCCTCCACCCCCCATTTCAATTTAACTATCGTCTCTTGAGCTATCTTCAAGTTCTTTGACTCTCTCAACTGTGTCAAGTCTATTGACGAGGTCAATAGAGGCATTCTTTATTTCTGATAGTAAATGATAGTAATCTTTTTTCATTTTTAGCATTTTTATTTGATTCTTTTTATAGTTTACAGTTTTCACTCTGATGACATTACTCATATGCTTTTGCATGTTGTCCATGCAAGGTTTTCTTTGGAGACTTTCACACATTGATCATAATTATTTTAAATTCCATGTCAGATAGTGCCAATATCTATTTATATTTGAGTGTTCTGATGATAATTTTCCTTGTTCATAACCTTTTTAATTTCTTTTAAAAGCCAAAAATTTTGTGTAGGACAATATAGACTGAGGTAAATCAAGCTTAAAGCCTGGAAATGGGCAAACAATCCTTAGGTCCTTTGAAGATTGTTTGACATAATCTAGTTAAAATTTGACTGGTATTTCAGTGAACCACATACTTCAAATACTATTGCAATATTTTGTTTATAGGGTGGGATAGATTTGCACGTCTGTTAGATTCTGAGCGTAAATCTTTTCTTTATATTATACATCAAACAGGGCCATCGTCATGCTCTTGTTCCACTCCTTCCTCTCTCCCAGTAATGTAATGCTGTGATTTGTCTTTTAAGGCTTATTAGCTGCGTAGCAGAGGTCTCTTATTCTGATGAACCTAAGCTTTTGGCAAGCACTGTGTCCAGGGAACTCCTGGGTATGAACCTCTTACTTCTTCTACCCTTTCTTTAGCCAGTTATGAGTCTAATGTATAAACTAGCTTCTCTGCCAGAAATAGAATTGTTTTCTCTTTTTGCCCTTTCCAAGCTGACATGAATTCATACTGATACCCAAGATTCCTTGTTATCATTTTCCCCTAAGTTCAGACATTTTTTTCCCCAAAAATGATATAGGGGAGATGGATCTGGGCACACTTTACAGGCCTTCACATACAGCCAGTATTCCCCTCCCCCACATCACTACACTGGATAATTCTTAGTACTTTCTCTGGAATTTTCAGTGAGAATCCTGTCGTTCACAGAGAAAGAACAAGCAAAAGGCTTTGAGATTCCCATTCATTAAGCAGCCGCTGGGGTCTCATGCTGTCTCATCAGGTTGATTTTCAGGTTCAGCAAGGCCATCAACAATTCTAGCTGAACTCAGGCATACCTACTGTTCAGTAGCATCATTCTACCAGAGGTGAGCGAATACTCCTGTTTCCTCTCTCCCTGTAGGTCTCTGTCTCTATTTGGCTTGGGGCTAGTTAGATCTCAATGGGTTAAAAAAAAAAAGTGAATTTGAAGTTAGTCTTTTCTATTATAATGTGAAAGCAACATTCTTTTTAGCTGTATTATGTAGTGCCAGCCAGATGTACTCATCATTTATTTTTAACATAATAATACAGATTCTATAAATAATTTGGAATTTAGGCTATTTTGAAGAAACTTAGTTTTCTTAGTTAAGTTTCTTAGTTAAGTATATAATTCTTTAACTCTGTGATCTCAGCTTCCATGAATTTAAATATACTCTAGTCCAGGAAACTCTCCTATATGAATATTTTGTCTTCCTACTAAATCCTTGAATTGTTTTTCATGGATTTACACCACAAAGGAGAACTTAAAATGTGCATACCAAATATCTGGACTCTTCTGTCCGAGGCATCTCACATTATTCTCACTCTTGTCTTAGTAAACATAAAATGAAACAAACATTGTTATAACTAAATATAAATACATCTAATGGGAGAGTTACAGTAACTGAACGTTAATGCAAATTAACAGATAGTTCTAAACTTTGTTGGGTGGTTTTCAGGAAAGTTACAGAGGTGAAATTGGGAGAGTATCATGGAGTGCTTTGCTTGAGAAGCAGGACTTGTCCCACAACCTCAGAGAAGTCGCACGAGCCAGTTTCAGAGAACAATACTGCAACTGAGTGAAGGAGTGTAGGGATAATAGGTAAAGTTAGATTATTGAAATATACATCACATGATATTTTACAATAAAACGCCTCAAGTGATTGTCTGATATGTGGTATTTGTGCAACGTGACAACTGCAAGTGAAATGATAACATGTTTATAACTTACTATTCCATTATTACAAACAAGTTTTCCTTCTTGTGGGTTTAATTTTAATATAATGAACTTTTAGATAATTAAGCCATTATTAATAGGACTTAAACATTTTGCCATGATTTTAAAAATTTCTCCACCAGCTAAAATGTAAGCATCTCAAACATAAACATAGTGATTTAGTATGACAACTGTTTATTTTTGGCACCATCATCTTTGACTTTAAAATACCTTTTGCAATTACAGAATGTGTTGCTGCATTTGATTTTATTATGTTATAAAAACAAGAGAAGGGAAAATGGAAGAGCTGATACATTATAAGAATTTTAGTTATTAAAAATGGAATTAAGAGGCATCTTAGATACCAAAATTATTCTTAGGTTACATGTGTTTCATTATAAAGAAAAAAAGAAACTGGCAAATTTTATAAACTAATTTGTGTAAACAAATCTAAATGGAGTAATTAGACAAAAATTCTATTTTAGACACTAGAAGAAGCTAAGCTACTTTCACACTGCAAAATTAAAATTGCATGGTTGGTTTTTGAGCAAGACAGTTGGAAGGTAAGCAGTGAAATCCAAATATTTTTTAATATGAGTTTGGGCCTCCCTGCAGTCTCAGGATATTTAATAATCTGTGATGGATTGAGGGTTGTAGATTAGATTGGTTTCACTCTAAATGTTAAGGATAACTTCCCCTTTCCTTCCTTGATCTCCCTCTCTCTCTCTCTCTCTCTCTCTCTATATATATATATATATATATACATATATATATATATATATATATATATACACACACACACATATATATATACACACATCTATACATAAATAGATATATATATATATAGATAAATGTATATCTATATCTATATATCTATATATAGATATATATAGATATCTATATAGAGACATATATAGATATCTATGTATCTACATATATATGTATATATTGAGAGAGAGAGAGAGAGAGAATTTCTCTCCTTTTGTAGTTTGCCTAACCATTAGAATGGTAAAAGCTAAAGTACAGTACTTCAGCCATCAATCCAAGAAATTTTCATGCTGGTCTTAGATAAATCATGGGTTTGTTTGTTTGTTTGTTTTTTAAGTAATATGAATGACTTTGATACCCAATGAAGAGTCATCATTTTAGACTGTCCAGAATAGAATGGAAACTCAGTAAAAAGTGCCAAAAAAGTAGACCATGACCCTTTTGACTAATACTAATTTAAATAAAGTTTCTATAGTTTACCAGGAGATTAACTAATTTGGGTTCAAAATCCAGCTAATAATAAAGGAAATGCCCATTCCTGTCTTTATTCTAGGCACAGGATTGAGTTAAGACAAAATTCAGAGATGCTATTTTTTCAATCTAAATATAAATGATGTGACTCCTCAGGACTTGGTGCTTCCACAAAACATAATAAAATGTGTTCACTTGAGGAGGGGAATTCTATATCTTTTGAACAAACAAGCCAACAGGATTTTTAATTTATGAATCAATAAAACATAAAATCTGTTAAAAACAGCTCTAAACTCCAAGGTTGAAAGACAAATGAATTTTAGTTACCTAACCTGATTTCAGATCAAGGAAGAGACTGTTTCCACACATAACACAAACACCAGACAATCAGCTAATCTCTAATTGAAAAGTGGTGAGTTTGATCTCATTCACACACACACACACACACACACAAACACACACTCTTCTATTCCGTAGTTAATGAGATCTTTCATTATGGCTGTTTAACAAGAGCTTTTATGTTTGATCAAAGCATCTAATATAATTCTGAAGTTATTCCACTTAGCAGTCGGCTGATTGGTAACTGCCTTCAGGGACCTCTGACTCTACCCCCATTTAAAACTTGGTTTATGAAATGTGTTCTGCAGACTTCATGTTAACAGAGGCTGTGTTTTCTGTAATTATAATAGGGATATTGGGAATTCTTAATTAAACATGCAAGAGATTTCACAACTTCTTGCAACATGAGAAATTACGAGAAGTCTTCTTAAATCAGAAAGACCAGAAAGATCATTGGATTGTATTTCATTTTACCATGCAATATAATAATGTCATTAATAAGTATTGATTAATATTTAAAATCTATGTATTAATCATAGTTTCCATTTTTAGAACTTTCTTTGGGCCGTAAGAATATTAGATTTTATACCTTTACTCATATAACATTTATAAAAATCCAACGATATAGATACTATTGCTATTTTACAAACAAGAAAACAGAAGCTTAGACATGATTTTACGGTTCACAGCTAGTAAATGATAGCACTAGAAATGTATTCCTAGCGATAGGAAACTTAAGCTAATATTTTGAACTAAGTACAAATTTCTTGTCATTTTCCCACACATTGTCTTTCTTTTGTGCCCAGGGACTCAATTGTTTTGGAGTTATCTTGCCTTTCTGGTAGTATTCTGCTAGTATTCAGAATTTTTTATTATTTGAACTTGTTGGGGCTTATAAACATTTCCTTGCTACTCTGAAGTTAAACAATGGAAGTCAAATTAATGTGTTGTTTTAAATTTTAAAAATATTTTTTTGTGTTTTAAATAATATTAGTCTGTTGTTGTTATTATTTTTTTGTTTGTTTAGAAACTCTTAAGCAAATGTATGCTTTTTCATGTAAAATTATTCCCACAGTAAAAATTTCATTATTATAACAGGCATATACATAAAAGTCAATTTTATCGTAGAATAGTTTGAAACTGCAGCGAAGTATAAAACGATACAAAATAAACCCTGCATTATTCCATAATGGAGAAAAAGCTCACTGTTGGTAGACAGCACACATCTTTTAGAGCTTGGGCTATCACCCACACAGCAGCCATTGATCTGCTCGGGAGTTGCAATTTCGCCTTCATACCACTTGGGGACCTGCTATCAGAGGTGCTCTGTTTCAGGGCCACAACTTGTTTTCTACTCATGCCATATTCTTTTTTTTTTTTTTTCATTAAATTTATTGGAATGACATGGTCCATAAAATTACATAGGTTTCAAGTGTACAATTCTATAATCATCTGTATATCACATTGTGTGCTCACCACCCAGAGTCAGTTTATTCTTTTAAGACATCAATTCCACTGTGCTACAAAATGGTGCTTATTCTTCACCATAAAATAAGGAGGGAAATGTGTTTCTCTTGATTTCAACAATTTCAAAAGGATCTCATAGCTGAATGACTTGGGTCTCATTGTTGACTTTTTCATATATTTCACCTATAGATTTTGTCTTCCTAGCTTGGGTGAATTCTATTAATGGGTCTGTATTTGAAATATACATTAACAACAATCACCGAGTTGTATCTGAACATACCACCTGATTGTTATTCTCAAGTTAATTGTTGATGTTAGCTAACATGTTAGATTATTTCTTTTCTCATGGTAGAGCCCTTCCGACAGAGCATGGCGTCAGCTAATCTGTGCTCAATTCCATTGGTTTCCATGCCTAATTACCCAAATATGCCATCTGGATTTCTGAATTCTAAACAGCTCACTTATAAACAATAACACAGAACCATTTTATGAAACACATCTTTTAGAAAAATCAATGAAATAGTTAAATTCTCGTAATACTGATTAAATAAAAAGGAAAAATGCACAATATACACTGATAGAGCTAAAAAGACTGTGGACTAAGATCTATGTTTCATAGAAAAGTCTTAAGTTATTTTTATTTTTTCCAGCACATAAATTAAAAGTTTGATTGACTGACTTCAAATTGTTCGTTAGTTTAAATATGTATGTTTTCTGAAAGCTAATATAATATTTTCAATCATTTAATCTTCCATTCATTTTAGGAATGTGAAATAATTTAAATAGTACTTTCTAAGTATTCTCCTATTTTTTGATATTCTGAAAATGCTTAGCAGAAAATTTACTATAAATATTTTGGCTCATCTATATAATTGGTTATATCCATAGAATACAATGTCAGAATCCAGGAATCACCACTTTATACTCTCAAACACATAATATGAAAAGCATATGTATCAGGAGTTTCAACAATCTTGTTCTTACATTTTTATGTTTTAGTTATTCATTCTGTATATGACATATTCTTGTTCTTCCCTACTATTGCACTTATTATTTGTATAATGAATTTCTTATATTTGAGTTAACTTGAATAAGACTGTTTCTTGCCAAAAAATTTTCCTAAATTAAAAAAAGAAATCTGCAAAAATTTGCAAAAAGGGAGTATAATGAGTTGAAAAATTTCAGAACGTGATCTTATATAGAAATCGTGTGTGTGTGTGTGTGTGTGTGTGTGTGTGTGTGTGTGTGTGTGTGCGAGCATGTATATGTCACTAGTTAGGAATCTTGAGGAAAATATGATCATAGATTTAAACTGTACCCTATATTCAGTGACTGATGTCCTTATCAAAAAGAGGAAAGGACCCAGAAAGACCCACAAAGAATGGCATGTGAATATAGAAGCAGAGATTTCATTGGTGATGCCACAAGCCATGGAAGTGTGCAGGCCAAAAGAAGCTGAAATATGAACAGAAAAATCTCTACTTAGAATCTTCACAGGTAGTAGGGCCACTGAAAACTTGATTTCAGATTTCTAGCCTCCATTACTCTAAAAGAATAAATTTTTGTTATTTTTTAAAAAGTCTGTGGTAATTTTTTATGGTGGCCTCACAAAACTACTACATTTGGTATAAATTTGTTTTCTTACTTTCCCCTAAATTGTTACTAAGTTTTCCACAGAGCATAATGGAATACGTGATCCTATTCTCCTTGGTTTGAAATGCTAATCACCATCTTTAAGATACTTGTATTAGCGTCTGGAATTTCTAGGAAAAACACTATTTTAAACATACTGAATAATTCAATTTCTTCCAATAAATGATTGAAGATATTCATAATTATTTTAGTCCTTCCTTAAAACTTTTAACATCTATTTTCAGAACTTTCTTCTTCCCAATGAACTTTAGAATTGTTTGTAATTTTCTTTAAGTTACCATTAGTTTTGCATTAAGAATATATTCAATATATGGAATATTTTATGGAAATGAAACATTTTACATGACTTATAATTCCTACCAAGAAGGTTCTATATTTGCCATGAATCAAGCCTCGTTTACATTTTTCAGTAAAGTTATATTCATATATTTTATGAGTCATGTATATTTACTATTATCTTTTTTTATGAATTCAATTGATAAGCCTTTAGTGTTCTATCCTTTAGTAGGAAGTTTTACGTTAAGTCTTGACATATATTCTTTATTATGAAAATAATTCCTATTTATCTAAGAGGTTTGATCAGAAATCTTTGTAGATTTTATGAAATGTTTTCCTAGCATCTATCAAATTAATCATTAAACATTACGCCATTGACCTATGTTGTGGAAAAATGCAAAAAAGTAAGGATTTTTCACTACTCAACTCTGATTACAAAGATAAAACAATTGGACAGAATTCAATAATCAATGTTTGAGTACTGTACACTGTTTTCTTTAAATATATCAATATTACAGTGACTTTTCTGAATATAAATAAACAGAGCCTCTCCAAGAATTGCCTTACAAACAGCCATAATGAAGTGTATCTTATATCATTAGGTGAGTTTCATGCTCTTTAAGGGACAATATAAGAAATATGATTATCATAAATTAGCATTTTTTAAAAAACAATTTCTAAGTGATGCAGATAAAATGGCCTAGAGAGGGGTCAATTATTCATTGACTGAAATATTAAGAACCAAATTCCACTTTCTGTCGTGACTGAGAAATAGGCATTGAAATTAACCTCCCTCTGTAAACCATTAGAAAATTGAACTAATTAAACGTGTGTCCCTCTTGTCTGGAAAGTATGTAATAATTTAGGAAATCCAGATTTCAGCACTAATCTTATGAGAATATTCCAGAAAAGACTCATTTGGTAGCTTTCCTTTCTCATGTGACCATAATTGCTGCTTTAATCCAGTCTGGAAACAGTCAACGTCTCTTCCTTTCCTTAAGGCTTTTACAAGAACCTTGACTTTAAGTTTTGTTTTTATGCTGCCCTCAAGCATACTGGAAACATTCTACTTTTTCAGTATGACACAAATAATGAACTCAATAAGATTTCAACAGATCAATTTATGAAACAAAATATTGCAAAGATTTTGTGGCTCCTCCCTCGTATCAGCAGTTTTACTACCTTCCTGAGATTTTTCCCAGATTAGAAGCATGGCAACCCTGCTCTCAGATTCCCAAAATTAACTGGGGTTATCTATCACAGTTTTGGCTAATGTAGGACATGGAGCCCATTCTTAGGGCCACAACTGTGTCTGAAGTCTATTTCCTCTTATAAATTATTTTTCTCTAGAACATGTAAAATATATGTTTTAGTTAGATATAGTTTGGGGAAACCTTTGTCTTACTGGTTATGCATAGCATCATTAATCTTGCTTTTACTAGATCTTGAGTTTGGGAAATAAAAAACAACAACAACAAAAAAAAACAAGATCGGGCCAGGCCCTTCTTCCCTTCTTCCTGTACTCTGATTATTCTTCTGTTTCTTGAGGCAATAATCATAAAACACCTTAGTTATATTCAAGGGTTAAATTATTATACAAAGCTTCAAAACCTAAACAAAACGACAGAAAATGATATATCTTGATACATGAATACATGAAAATATTACTTCTTAGATTTATATGTGTGGCCTTGAAATGGTGAGATGGTCTGGAATAACCTTTGATTGCAAATAATTGGGCAAGCAGTGGAGGAATGTGATTCCTGAGAAAAGAGAAACAAATTAGATGAGCCTTATCATAACCTAGTTTTTCTGCCTAGAGGAAATTCTTAAGCTGTGTTGTACTAAGAAGGGTAGAAAATAGTTTGGCAATTTGAGAAGTTAAGAATTCATTTATGTGACATACAAAGAATCTAGAATAGTCAAATTAATTTTGAAAAATAGCAAATTTGGTAGAATATCTCTAAAAACCTAATGCTGAATGAAAACATCAAGTTGTAGTATGAAAAAATGTATTCAAATTTTGGAAACACTAAATTTCCCTAAAATTAAAACAAAAACTAGAGGTAGGTATAAAAGCCAAAAAAGAAAAATAATGACAATTTCTCTTTGTTTTGAATTATTAAAATGGTATGTGATTGTGAATTTCCATTCACACACTCCAGAGTGCAAACATCACTTGTTTTATTTTTTGAAAACAAAGCTATAAAATTAATATTTCAGGCTCCATTATACGATGTAGAAGAAATTTAACAGTTAAATTTAAATGAGTCGTACTGTGGGTTAGGACTATATCTATGTTAAACACCTGCATTTTTTTCTTCTTGCATCTCGCAATTAAATTGTTTTTTCCATTTACTTAGTTCCTGTGAAAACTTTTATCTACCATCTTTAGAATTCAGCAAAATTTCTGATATTGGTAAGTGGGTAAAGTTTATGGTGTTGTTTTGTTTTTTTTGTTTAGTTTTGCTTTTCTTTCATTTTTTACATATTGCAAGGATTAGCAGATATGTTCACATGTAATTGTCTTTCCAAATACTATGTATTTGCCTTCTCATAAAAGTAATTGACAGAGGATATATTTCTGGTAAAGGAAGAAAGCAAATAAAAGATAAACTCTTTAACAAAGGATAAATCTGGTTGTAATATAATGCAAAATTCCATAATAGAGATATAAAAAAGACAAGTATATCTTGCTGCTTTCATGATACAAAATACTGATTTTTGCTCCTCCTAACACACACTTCCAGACAAATCTAGGTTTGTTCCATTTAAACACATAGACATATGTAAATAATAGTGTCTGTGACAGAGTAATAGCTTCATTATTTAAAAATTAGTTCTCTCATCCTCTTAAAAATTACAAAGAAAAGTATTTTCTTTCATAATTGTGGTGCTATGGTAAGTTTTCTAAACACAGTGGGTCTCCATATTTTATTGAATGATGTGAAATTATATATCTATATATTCATGTATTCACATTTTGATTGAAGTTTCCTGAATTGTAACAAGGCAATTTTCACAAATTTTAAAATTTATAACCATATTCTAGGTTGAAGTCGTTTCAATCTTCCTGACTTAAGAAATGCTATTTCAAATAGATTTTCCTGTTTCTTAAACAAATGTATTCTTAGCAGATTCCATTCTTTTTGCTTCTGTTAATGTTATATTAATATTTAAAAAAATAACCCCTTTAATAAATTTGAAATTTTTTAAATTTTATAAGTGTATGAGGTGTTGATTCTGAGATTACATAGAATTTTATTCTTATAAAATTGAACTCACTTCAACATATTAACTCTGTTACTATCTATGAAATTTATTTTTATAAAAAATTTCAGTATAAACTTTAAAAATGCACACGTTTTTTAAATTAATAATAATCCTATCATCTTATTTTTTCTTCAAGTTCAAGTTTATTTTACAGGTAATATACAATTGAGTTGTTCTTTTTTAAATATTTTTAATGCAAATGTTAACATTTCCAGAAGCAGCTAATTTTTCTCATTTATTATACTATTACCAACTATTACCATCTTCCTTAATCTTTCATATTTTATTTCTAATAGTTACATAATTTGGTACATTTTACATATTATCTAGTGCTTTCTTTAATGATTTAATATATGAACTCTAATACTAATAGATTACATACTTATCATTTTATATAAATTTAATCTGTGTATTTATAGTTAAACTAAATATTAAATTACATTTATATAACTGTTTTTGTAGTTTAAAATGAGAAGTCATTACATATGTATGATATATTTGTGTATATATATACATATATACTATACTACATATATATGTGATAGTGTGTGTATATATACACATACACAGATATAAATAATACAGATGATAGTACATATGTATATATAATATATATATACACAGATATATATATATATACACATATACATGTGTATATATATAATACATATATAAATACAAAAAGCATATAATACATATATAAATACAAAAAGCATATAATACATATATAAATACAAAAAGCATATAATACATATATAAATACAAAAAGATATATATAATACATATATAAATACAAAAAGCAAAGCATTTAATCTTATCTCCTATGGTAAATGAAGATGAAGTAGAGGAAGTCAGTCTGAATATTTATAAGATAAATGCAAGAAACAATAGAGGAGGCTTTTTAAATTTCTTGAATATTAACATAGAGATCTTTAGGCATTTAAGCATGAAGTACATTTTTGTGTTACAGAATGCTTCTGGAGATTTAAGTTCCATTGCTTTTTGTCAGGATATATTTGCTTCTTTTGTAGTTGTTACATGTCTAGCCTTTTGAGATAACTATAGAATATTTATTTTAAATAATACATCACTGCAAGATAATTTATGCAATGGATATGAGTATTTATTAGAAAGGGAGGGATATTTCATTACTACTTAAAAGCATAGAATTAGAAATTATTCCCAAAGTTAGAGGAAATAAACAATTGATAATGTAGTTATAATGTATTACAATGGTTAATATGAACATAGTAATAGAAAAATCAACAGAAAATAATTTTACAGAGAATTATTTAAGATGAAAAAGAATTATAAAATGAGTACAAAATAATACAGGAATCAAGGAAAGACCTGCATCTTCAAGTTGAAACGGTCCATTACAAACAACCACAATCATTTATTTTCAAAAAATCTTGGTCATTTCAATGTTGCAGCTGCTTAATTTATTAATTCTTCTCTGCCAAAGACCTCCACTCCATATCAGCCTCTTACTCCCCAGGGACTTGCTCATTCTTCTCAAATATTACCACTGCAAGTACTCCTTTTTCTGTACATCACTCCCATCTTTTCGTATCATTCCTTTTATTATTCCAAAACTCACAATTCTCTGAGCTTATAAGAAGCCACAAATTACTGATCCAACAACTTTTCACCAAATACCACCATTTTTATATCTTTGCTTTTCACCTAACTAGTTTACATTCATTGTTCTAGTATTTGAATATTTCATTGTATACTAATTCAACTCCCTTGCTCCTTATTTAATTGTCCATACGTTCTTGAGAATCATCAATATTCTGTCTACACTGTGACTAGACCTACGTTACTGCATTTGACTAGAGAAAACACTTTCAAAATCATGATAGACTTATCAGTCATAAGTTTATTTTCTGTCCATACAATTCTGATCCTGGGTACCTTAAGTCCAACCTACAACTCAGCATAAAGACTTAATCCACTGTTTGACATCACCATTTCAACAGGTGGCTTCCATTGTACTTCCGAAGATACATATGCATTTTCTATTTATAATCAATTGTCAGAAAGCATCACATGGACTGACCTGATTACAAAGTAATATGGAGGCGTAATCTTCCTTTTACTCAGTAAGAAGAGGAGAGTTGACCATAGGTTCACAAAGACATAGTGTACTCATATTATATGTCTTAAGTGCAAACATTCTCTCCACGATAGCATTTCATACTTTCTTCTCTCTCTTCAAATGTCCAACCAATATATTCCAATCCTTACTCTCAACCACATTTTTCTTTCTAAACAAAATAAAATCAACTTATAAACTGCACAAATCCTTACAATCACATCTTCTTCTGTTCATTCTTGCATATATTACATTTGTTTCTGTTATCATGATTAAAACCTCCATATATAATTTTATAAAGGATCGGCTATAATATTTAACACTAGAACCCTTCTTCTCTTGCTACCTCAAGGAACTCAAGTTCAGGAATTTCTCCCTGTAACTTGTATTTCCGTTTTTCTTTCTTTCTTTGTTTCTTTTGGATTAGACCCAGCAGCATACACATATTCTGTAATATCTCCCATCAAGAAAATATCTTCTTGAGCCCACACTATAACCCAGCTGTCAGACTACCTCTCTTCACTTTTAATCACAATGTTTTCAACATAATTTCTAATTTCCCTTTTCCAATTCCTTATTCCCTATTTTTTCTATTGATCTCATTCTAAATGTATTTAAGTAAAAATTCTGAAAAATCTCTTTGAAAAATATTCCTGAAATATATAACTAGCTAGTTGAGCATATCTATTCACTCTGCCAAGTAATTCTCTCTATCCTAAGGACATTAATCAAAATACATAAAAAATAAGCAACACAAGCATTGTGAAGATTTTTCTGCTATTCTATAGGCATAAATGTGCAGAACTTAGATAAATTTTCAATAGCAAAACTATAGGGAAAATTGTAAATTTTTAAATTTCTAACAGAATGATTTAGCAGTTAAGTAAAGGTTCTATATCTTTTGGTGGTAGAAAAATTAATGCAATCAAATAAAAAAAATACAGCGATTTCCATTACAGCCACTTCCATCTAATTTACATTTATTTTGAGGTATTAAATAACTCAGGATTTCCCCTCTTATGTTCTTCAGTTTTCCTCAGGGAAATATATAGTTTCATGGGGTTTGATAAAAATCTTATCTATCTTCCTGGCTGTGGAGAGCCTCTTGGTTCACAATCACTGCCATCCATCCATATTAGCTCATAAGCTAAAATATCCAATAAGCAGAATAAGCATCATTTTGTAACACTGTCTGCAAGCCCACTTACTTAGACACCTTGTTCAGCCTTTAAAAACACAGACACAGAATTCAGACACGTAAGTATTTCAGACATATAAGACGTGTTGCTTTGTTTCAAGACTTTAGATATCTTTTCTTGAGAAACAAGTCTCCATGAATCACACATATTTCTGAACATCTTCAAAGGCCTTCACGGCTTATTTTTTCCAGAGTGTCTTTTCAAAGATGTTTGCATAGCAGGTAGCCTTGGGAATATAGACATGTATCTTCAACAAACATATATACTTATATTTTGGGATAATAAATTTAGAGATGCCTCATTCCCTGAATCAGATTTATTTACATTCTAGGATAATAAAGATAGAGATGTCACTTCCCTGGAGCAGATTTGTATGACATTTCAGGGTAATAAAGATAACGTGTCTCTCTGTTGTACAAGAAGAACAGAGTTGGCAATACACATTATGTCAGGGTTTCCTAATATCAATTTTCCTTCCTTCCTTCCTTCCTTCCTTCCTTCCTTCCTTCCTTCCTTCCTTCCTTCTTTTCTCCTCCTCCTCCTCCTCCTCCTCCTCCTCCTCCTCCTCCTCCTCCTCCTCCTCCTCTTCTTCTTCTTCTTCTTCTTCTTCTTCTTCTTCTTCTTCTTCTTCTTGTTCTTCTTCTTCTTCTTCTCTCTCTCTCTCTCTCTCTCTCTCTCTCTCTCTCTCTCTCTCTCTCTCTCTCTTTCTGTTTAACACTCTCTTCTGTGTATTTAGGCAATAATTGGCCTTTATTGCATCGTCCTTTGGGTATTAAGGCAATGATTAGAGTAGCACAAGATAAGAAAAAAGATTTCTTAATCAATCTTCATTTTCATCTAACAAATTAAAACTGAACAATTTTATCTAACCAATTAAATATTACTAGCACATTAAAAATCAAATATGGAGTATGTCTAGATAGTGAATGTAAGTAATTAAAGTTATTTATAAATACCATATGTGAAAGCCATGCAATCAAGATATACAGACCAAATTAAAAAATAATAATAATTTAATTATAAATTTTGAAATGAAATTTTTCCATATGAGGTTTGAAGTAAGAAATAATTATAAGTAGCTCTATGATAACAACAACAAATCTGGGAAATTTTCAAATTCTAGTTACCACATTATATTATTTAAAACATCCAGGTTTCAAGGACAAGTAAGACACACACACACACAGACACACACACACACACACACACAAAAGTAGGGTCAATACACAGCAAAACAAGCAATCAATGAAAAACTCCTTCTAAAGTAAGCCTATATAGAACATGAAAGACACACCTTGAATAAGCTCTTTAAATATGTTTAAAGAACTAAAGAAATCAAGTCTAAAGAATTAAAAGAAAGTATGAAAACAATGTCTCACCAAATAGAGAATGTCTATAAGGAGATCAGAAATTATAAATACAAATAAGCCAAAAAGAAACCCTGGTGGTGAAAAATATAGTAACTTAAAAGAAACAAACAAACAAACAAAAAAAAAAACTAAAGGGGCTAAACAGATATCTTCCGGCAGAAGGAAGATGCATAGAGAGTGAGACAAATTCATTGAGATTATTCAGTTTTAGGAACAGAAGAAAGAGAATGAAGAATAATAAACACATCCTCAGAAATGTGAGGGATATCATCAGGAATACCAACATAGGAATAATGAGAGTTACAGAATGATAAGAGGTGGAGAATAGGACAGAAAAAAAAAAATTGTGAAGAAATGAAAGTTGATAAAATTTTATAGAGAAAAAAACTTTAGTCTACACATCTAAAGAGTTCAATGAATTCATACAAGATAAAATAAAAAATATCAACATCTAGACATGTTAGGATAAACCAGTGGAAGTCCAAAGACAAAGATATTCAAAGCAACAAAAGAGAATCAACTCATCACAAACAAGAAATCCAATTGCATTTATACTTCTCATCAGAATCCATGGAGGCCAGAAGGCATTGGGATTACACATCAAAGTGCTGGGAAACAATAGTGTCATCCAGAAATTCTATACTCAGCAAAAACTATCTTTCAAAATGAAGATAATTTAAGAATAAACAATTCAAAATGAAACTAAGTAAACTGTTCCATATATTAATCTGTATAAATTATAGATAGATATAATATAGATATAGAGATAGAGATGATATAGATATAGATGATGATATAGATATAGTTATAGATATAGATATAGATATAGATATAGATATAGATATAGATATAGATATAGATAGATGGATATAGATATTCTATTAGTTCTGTTTCTCTCACAACCTCTAACAAACACAGATTTTGGCAGCGAGAGTCATTCTCGAGGAACAGAATTTTAAGGGTAAGTTTTCTTCATTGTCTCTGGGATTTGTGGAATTGATTAATCTGATACTAATGACCCTATTTTCAGTAGTGCTGAGAGTCCATGGTACAATATGTCAATAGAGATATGCAAAAATATCACTATTGGATACTGCTAACCAACCACTTATAAGAAGCAAGGAGCTAAGTGACTGTTTATATGATACTTTTAAACACTTTTGTTCAATTATTGAATATAATTATTTGACTGTTCCCAATGTCACTGAACAAAGTGGGGAAGGAAAATGATGAGATCTGGGAGTAGAATTCCCAGCTTAAATCATTCATAAATAACATTAAAGCTACTATGTGTGACCTGAAGGAGACACTTATTTCTTATAGCTGCAGGGCTGATTGCTGAAAATCAAAATCAGAATCTTATACTGTGACCAACCAAATTACAACAAAACTTGAACTTCCAGTCTTATAGCATATGTACTGTGAAATTAAGGGCATTGATTGAGATGGAATGGGATTCTGAAAGTTGGAATAAGAACATTTGGGAAGACACTGGAAAAGCTAGGGATACTGAGCCCCTAAATTCTGATGAGTCTTCTTTGCCAGTAGAATGGGACTCTTCACCTCCACTGCTACTGGCTTCTGCACCTCTGTTGAGGGTATCACCCTGCACTTCCTGAGGAAAGTGTAATTACCTCTCCTCAGGCAGATGCCCTGAAAGACAATGCTAAGTCTCAGACCACCCCCACTACCCCTCTTTGCTTCCAGACCTATAGCTAGACTTAAGTACCAGCAGACTCCTAAAGTGAGGTACAGCGTGTGACCCAAGAGGAGATACACTTCATGACAAAAGAACTACTTAAGTTTTGTAACTTACAGGACAGAAATCTGAGAAACATGTACAGGAATGGTTATTAAAGTGTGGGACAAGAATGGAAGGAACATAAAGTTGGATAAGGCTGAATCTATTGATATGAACTCACTAAGCCACAATTCTGCTTTTAATATTACAGCTCAAGGAGTTAGCTGGCTGAAACATAGACCAAAAGGAGGCCACAGTGAGCATGTAACAAATGTCAGAAACTTGCCTTGGTTTTATGTAGAGGAAGGAATTCAAACACTTAGGTAGTTTTGAATGTTAGAGTGGATTTGTCATTTAAGACCTACTCACCCACCCTAGGAGGATTCAGGAGATATATTTTACACCATGACAGTGAGAAATAACTTTGTGAGGAGAGCCCCAACATCTTTGAAGAACTGTGTGATCATTCTTCTCTGTGGGCCACACCTTAAGTAGGAAGTACAGTCACTGAATTGGGTAATCTAAATAAAGTGGAAGTAATTCAATCCCATTTGGCAGGAGCCAAGTGGCAGTACTCAACTATCAAAGGCAAGATTAGTGTGGGTACTGTAATAGAGAGGAGTCAAAGTAGCAATTAGAATTGTCTGGCTCATGATGTTGGCTAGTTGATCATGGTGTTCCTAGAAGTGAAACAGATGGGAAACCTACTGAATTATGACTTGACATTATAAGCAGAAAAATTCTAGGTCAAATGAATAAAAGTCTAGTCTGAATCATAAAAAAGAAAGTCACAGCCCCTCTATCATTTCTCAGACTTGAGCTGGTTAACAGCCCAAAACCCCTTGAAGGAAGAGAAGGCAAGGCTGCTTAAGAAAGAACCCTGGTGCACTGTGAAAAGTATATATTGTAAATTTTTCTCCCAGCCTTCCGCAAAGGGACCTATGGCTTTTTACCAGGGTAGCTTCATTGGAGATAAGGAAATAATCAGACATTTCAGGGACTAAGGATACTTTTTCTGAACTGACACTTAATTCCAAAACATCATTGTGGTTTACCAGAAAGAGTAGGGGCTTAGGGAGTAAGATGACCAATGGAGGTTTAGCTCATATCCATGTTATAGTGGGATAACATGGGGTACTTGTTATCCCCTGTGGGTACTTGAATCCATCCTGTGGTTGTTTCCCTACTTCTAGATTGTATAATTGAAATAAACATACTGAACAGTTGGCAGAATCCCCATGCTAGAGTCTTGACCTTTAGAGTAAGAGCTATTATAGCAGGAAAGGACAAATGGAAGCCACTAGAACTACTTCTATTAGGAAAATAGTAAACCAAGAGCAATACTGCATTTCTGAAGGGATTGTCTCTACAATTAGTGCCACCCTCAAAAACTTGAAAGATGCAGGATGTTTCTTCCTACCAAATCCAATTCAACTTGCCTATTTGGCCTGTGCAGAAAGGAGATAGATCTTGGAGAATGACAGTAGATTATCATAAGTTTAACCAGGTGATGACTCCAATTATAGCTGCTGTACCAGATGTGGTTTCAATACTTGAGTAAATTAACACTTATCCTTGTTCCTTGTAAATAGCTATTGAGGTGGCAAATGGCTTTTTCTGCATCCCTATTAATAAAGTCCACCAGACCTTATTGATAGCTGCCAAGGCCAGCAATACACTTATACTGACCTATCTCCGGGGTCCATCAACTGTCTAGTCATATGTCATAATTTAGTTCACAAGGGTCTTGAGCTCCTTCCAATTCCACAAGATATCACACTGGTTCATTTCATTGATATTATGCTGCTTAGACCTAGTGAACAAAAGGTAATAACTACTCTAGACTTATTTGTAAGACATTTGTATGCTAAAGGGTAGAAAATAAATCTGATGAAAATTCAGGGGGTTTGTACCTCAGTTAAGTTTCTAGGAGTGCTGTGTTGTGACCTTGTCAAGATTTTTCTTCAAAGTGAGGGATAAATTGTTGTTTCTGGCCCTTGTTACAAACATGAAAGAGGAACAACTCCTAGTGAACTTTGAATTTTGAAGACAATATAATCTTCATCTGGGTGTATCATTCTGTCCCATTTACCAAGTGACCAAAAACACTTCTACTTTTGAGTGATCCCAGAATAAGAAAACACTCTGTTAACAGATCCAGGCTGCTATGCAAGCTGCTCTGCCAATTGGGCCACATGACTGAGTAGATCTAATAAAGTGCCAGTTGAAGGTAGGGATGGTGTTTGGAGTCTTTGGCAGACCCTGTAGGTTTACCACAACAAAGACCCTTATACTTTGGAGGCAAATATTTGCTAACCTCTGTGGACAACCACTCCCTTTTTCAGAAACAGATCTTGGCCTGCTACTGGGCCTTAGTAGAGACTGACTGTTTAGCCATGGGCCACCAAGTTACCATGTGACCTGAAATGCCCATCATGAGTTGGGTGTTGTGGGACCCACTAAGCTGTAATTTGGCATACACAGCAGCATTCCATTTACAAATGAAAGTTACATTTATGTGATCAGGCCTGATCAGACCCAGAAAACACAAATAAGTTTCATGAAGAAGTAGCCCAAGTGCACATGGTCTCTACTCCTGCTACACTGCTTTCTCTTTCCCAGCTTGCATTGATGGCTACCTGGTGGCAGGCGGATTACATTGTGTCACTTCCATTATGAAAGGGACAACGATTGTTTTACTGGAGTTGACAATTGCTCTGCATATAGATTTGCCTTGACTACAGGCAATTATACTAATAGAATGCCTTATCCACCAACATGGTATTTCACACAGCGTTACTCTGACCAAGAAACTCACTTTTGAGCAAATGAAATATGGAAATGGACCCAGTCTCAAGGAATTCACTGGTCTTACCAAGTTCCTCACCATCCTGAAGCAGTTAGTTTGATAAAATGATGAAATTGTCTATTTGATAAAGGCTGGTTAGTTGGTAATACCTTGCCAGCTAGATGACCATACCTTGCAGGGCTGGGACAAGATTCTCCAGAAGGTTATATATGCTGTGAATCAAGATCCAATATATTGTGCTCTTTTTCCCTTATGTAGGACTTATAAATCCAAAAAAGTGGTTTCATTAAAGGGGTAGAAATCAGAGTGTTACCACTAATTATTTCTCCTAGTGAGCCATTAGCAAAATAACTTGCTTCCTGTTCCCATGACCTTATGTTCATCAGGTCTAGAAGTCTTAGTTCCAGAGGGAAGAATATCTCTACCAGAGACACAACAACGATTTCATTGACTTGGAAGTTAGGACTGCCACCTGGCAACTCTGAATCAACAGGTAAAGAAGGGAATTACTGTGCTGGCTGCTGTGATTGATCATAAACACCAAGGGAAAATTAGACTACTACTTGTCCATACAGGTGAGGAAGAACATGTCTGGAATATAGGCCATCCTTTACAGTATCTTTTAGTATTACTGTGTCCTGTGACTAAGGTCAATGGAAAACTACAATAACCCAATTCAGGCAGGACTAGTGATGTCCCAGACCCTTCAGGAATGAAAATTTGGGTCACACACCAAGTAATAAACCATGACCAGTTGAGGTGCATGCTAAAGTTAAACAAAATACAGAACCGTTGTGGAAGATGGTAGTTTGAAATATCAGCTGTGACCATGTGACCAGTTAAAGAAACAAATGTTTCCTCTTTTTGTTATGAATGTTTGTGTGTGTATATATATATTTATATATCTATTATAGATTAACATGAATGTCAACAAATATAACATTTATCTTACATCATTATAGCCAATTAATTCTAAATCTGATTTACATTTTCCAAAGCAAAGTCTTCAGACTATTTTTGTTGTAACTAAAACCCAAATGTCACTGTGAGATTTGACTATACAGCTTATTCTCAACCAATTTCAACTGACAGGAAATTCAATTTTCAAGTAAACTAATAAACACTTTTTTTCTACTTTAAAAAGCAGCACTTTATGAATCTCTAATAAGTTCATATCATCATTGATATTGGAATAAATGTGCAAAGGGAGTTTCACCATTAATTAATTTGACCAGACTATAGGTGATAGGTTCAAAAACGAACCTCACTTTGTTTACCTTTTTATATTACTAATGTTTCCCCAATTGTTTTATTCAAGTTGACTTTTTACTCACTGCCCCAATATACCCTGTCCCAACTTTCTTTGAAAACAAAAGGAAAATAAAAAAAGATCTCATACCACAAACATTTGGAAATTATTAACCATATATTTCTAGTCAACATGGAATAATGAATAAATATTTTAAGACCTTCAGCCCCCAATAAAAAACAATGATAGATTAAATGTTGAAGTAAAATGAATTACATATATCTGCCATCCACAACAGAGTAAATATGTCCAAGAACAGAAAATATAACATAAACACATGTGTTCCCAGAACTCAAGCTGATTCCCCACAACCCTGATTCTGTAATCATACAGAAGTGGCTCCTGAACAAAACAAACAAACAAACAAACAAACAAACAACAAACAAAAGACCAAAAGTCTCATTCAAACATTCAAAGCATTAAACTGAAGTCACCTTCAATGCTTAAAATCTGGGAACATATTAAAAGAATCTGAGAAATAACAATCTACCTTTGCCTGCATTTGCGGATCATATAAAAGGGGCTTATAAAAGGAGGTTGGAGTGAGCATGCAGAAACTTGCAGTCAAGAAGGAGCAAACCGTGTACCAGATTGAGAATATCCACAATACCACTATGTCATGGGATCTCTGAACAAGCACAAAACTTGGTTTTGTGTTGGGAATTCAGGAGGAGGCAGCATACAACTGCCATCTGTATGGTGTGAAAATCACAGTGTATGGCATAAGAATCATATTATAATCCACCATATCATATCGATAGTTTCCAAATATACATGTGACTTTCAAGCAGTTTCAATAAAAAATCTCAACACATTTTCTTTTCCTATAAAATGAGAAGATGACCCCAAAGTTAAAATATATGGAAGAGTAAAGAAGCAGGAATAGCTAGATTATTTTCTAAGAAGAAACATGAGGAAAATCAGACTTTTCTTACCTGTTGCTAAGACTCATTGAAGCTACAGTAACAAAAAATGATGTGAAATTGGCAGAGTGGAAATCACATAAATTAATGATACATACACTAGAGAACCAATAAATTGATCCGTACAGTTAAGGAGACTGGAAGTATGACAGAGAATGGAGCATTACAAATTAGTGGGAACAAATTCAAGTATTCAATAAATGGTGCTGAGGCATAAAGCTCTTCATGAGAAAATGAAAATTATACTGTCAACTAATATCATACTCAAAAAACTAGGAAAACTGGGTAGATTATCAGACTATTTGTAAAATGAAAACTTTGAAATTTTATATTTATATACAGGGGCACATTTTCATATCCTCTGAGAATGGAAATGTTTCCAATGATGCAAAAGCCCAAATAGAGCTTGATTACAGTAAATTATAAAACTTCTTATTGGTATGACAAAATATAAGTGAGATTGGAAAAAAAAACAAATTTGGGGTAATATATTTCCAGTGTACGTAACCAACAAAAGATGAATATTCAGAATTTGCAGACATGCCTGGTTCATTATACTAAAACATATACAAAAGCCTGAAGTGAACATTGTATAAAGGATATAAACAGATAATTAACAGAGGAGGAAACCACAATACCTAATGTGAATGTGGAAATTTTTCCTGATCATCACTAAAGAAAACATAAATTTAACAAATGTATATCGAGCACATTGGCAAAATCATAGACTTTAACATTACTACCTTATATCTAAGGATTTAAAACGTGGAGTTCTCTTATAGTGAAATAGGAGATATAGACCAAAGTACTTTTGAGGAAAATTTGATATCCTTTTAAATTTCAAGATGAACATCACCACTTACACATCAATCAGAACTTCTAGATATGTCGTAGGTAAATTTGTACATATGCACAAAAAGATGCATGCACAGAATAATGAAGAAATAATTGATTATTCAAATTTGGGAAATAATATGATGCCTACCAGTTGAAAAAAACATAGCATATTCATTCAAAGGAATTAATATAGTAGCTACAGCTTATAAACCATATTTCTTTCTCTATATTTCAAAGCAAACATGTCTAAAATATGTTTCTTAAGTAAAAGCAAATCAGAGATGGCCCAGAGAGTCACCAAGATGGTGCAGTAAGTAGGTAACTGCTGTGCTTGCCTTCTCTCACAATCACATCAAACTTACAAAACAACCATTATTGAGAATTGCCTAAAATCAAACTGAACTGAAGCCCTTCAACTAAGGACTTGCAGAAGAAGCCACTTACAGACTGGTAGGAAGGGCAGAGACGCAGAATGGGCTGGTCCCATACTCTGTGTGATCATTAAACATCGGGTGGTATATTTCAGCTGTGGGGGTCCCCCACTCAAACCTCAGAGGAGTGAGAGGTCCCAGACCAACCTCAGCCCAGGGTTCCAGTGCTGGGGAAAGAAGTCCCTATAATTTTTGGTTGTGAAAAATAGCAGAGATTGTGCCTGAGTGAGACTGAGTGCAGTTGCACTCCAAGATGCTCCTCTTAAAGGGACTGCAGGGACTTACCCACCAGCAGAATCGCTCACTCTGAGCTCTAACTGGAGAGGCGGCAGGGACAAATGGTGAGGAAGTGAGTTGTCTGGTTTGGGACGGGCACTGGAGAGGCAGCTTTCTCCTGGACAGCGGAGCTGGTGGAGGCCATTGTTTCTTCATTGAACCCGCCCCCTGCTAGTGAACAGAGACAGGTGGCTGCAATTTCTGAGTCTCTACTGTTAGTCACGCCCTGACAATTTAAGACCTGACCCCACCCAATTGTCAGCCACACCCAGGCTACTTCCAATGGCTTTTTCATACAAACCATCTGCTTTAGCTCAAGCTGCAGACTTTCCTAGGGTCTCTCAAAAGTTCGTGGAACCCAGACAAGCAGCATCTGGCTTGAGCATGTTCTGTATCTCTTGCTGAGTAGCCCTAAGCAGGCACTAGCAGCAGCTGGCTTTGGAATGTGGCTTAGCCTCTCAGAGAGCTTCCAAGTACAGCACAGGTGGCAGCCATCTGCAGATTTCTTTGTGGCTCCTGCTGGGTGGCCCCAGGTGGAGCACAGGCTGTGCCTGAACTTGACCTACAGCAGATCCCTCCAAGGTGGTCAGGCTGGTGCCCCCAGTGGTCAACTTCAAAACAATCTGGAGCATTACCCAGCCACCTCCTAGAATGATACACCCAAGGGACAAATTGGGCAAACACCAGAGTCCTGCTGAGACAGATCCTGCTCTGTAGGATCAGCCCCTGCACCACAACTCTTCCAATGTAGTCAAGGCCACTCCTCTCAACCAGTGAGCCCAAAGGTCAGTCCTTCCCATTGATGTGCAATTATCAACCAAGGCTCAACCACAAGAGGAGGGCACACATAACCCACAAAAGGGACACAACCGGAGTGTGTGACTCAGGTGACCGTAAAGACTGTGCCACTGAACCAAAGCACACCTACTACATAAGGCCACTCTACTAAGACTGGAAGACATAGCAGTTCTACCTAATACATAGAAACAAACACAAGAAGTCACCCAAAATGGAGAGACAAATAAACATGTCCCAAATAAAAGAACATAACAAAGCTCCAGAAAAAGAACAAAACAGAATGGAGATAAGCAATCTACCAGATGCAAAGTTCAAAACACTGGTTATAAAAATGCTTAATGATCTCAGGGAGAACTTTAACAGAGAGGTAGGAAGCATAAAAGTGGAGGTGGAAAACATGAAAAAGAACAAGTCAGAAATAAAGGGTACAATAATGGAAATGAAGAATATATTACAGGGAATCAACAGTGGATTAAATGAAGCAGAGGATCCAACCAGCAATGTAAAAGATAACGTAGCAGAAAACACCCAACCAGAACAGAAAAAGAAAAAAGAATCAATCTAAAAGATTGAGGAGAGTTTAAGGGGCCTCCGGGATACTATCAAGGGTACCAACATTTGCATTATAGGGGTACCAGAAGGAGAAGAGAGAGAGCAAGGAATTAAAAACCTATTTGAAGAAATAATGACAGAAACCTTCCCTAACCTGGTGAAGGAAATAGACATATAAGCCTAGAAAACACAGAAAGTCCAAACAAGATGAAGCCAAAGTGGCCCACACCAAGACACATCATAAATAAAATGCCAAAGGTTAAAGACAAAGAGAGAATATTAAAAGCAGTAAGTGAAAAACAGTTACCTACAAGGGAGCCCCCATAAGACTGTCAGGTGATTTTTAAACAGAAACTTTGCAGGCAAAAATGGAGTGGCAGAAAATATTCCAAGTGATAGACAGCAACGACCTCCAACCAGGATTACTCTACACAGCAAAGCTATCATTTGAAATTGAAGGACAGATGAGGAGCTTCCCAGATAAGAAAAAGCTGAAGAAGTTCATCACCACCAAAACAGTATTACAGGGAATCTTAGAGGGACTTCTTCAAGATGGGAGGGGGGTTAAGGATGGGTGAAAGGGGAAGGGATTAAAAAGTACAAATTGGCTGTTATACAGTAGTTATGGAGATATAGGGTACAGCATAAGGAATAAAGTCAATAATATTCTAATAACTTGGTATGTTGCCAGATAGGTACTAGATCAATCAGGGTGACTGATGGGAATGGGGTTGGGGACAGGATGAGAAAGGTGAAGGTATTAAGAAATACAAATTTGTAGTTAATACAGTATGGGAAATATAATCAACAATGTTGCAAAGATCATGTAAGATGCCAGATGGGCACTGGATTTATCAGGGCGATCACTTCACACTGTGTAGATGCCTGACCAATGCACTATACACCTGAAGCTGAAGTAGAATGATACTGAATGTCGACAATAACTAAATATAAATATATATATATATATATATATATGTGTGTGTATATACATATATACATACGTATATATGTATATATGTATATATATATGTATTTACATATACATATATACATGTATATATATATATATATATATATATATAGGATATATAGGATCCATATATCCTATATATTTTATATATATATATGACTATATATGTGTGTGTATATATATATATGTGTATATATATATATGGTCACAGAATGTGGAGTACAATATCAGGAAGATAGTCAATGGTATTGTAATAGGTATATAAGATGTCAGAGGGGTTGTAGCTTAGTAGTCAGAGGGGTTATCACTTAAGGGGTTTAAATGTCTAACTATTAATTTGCTTTGTACATGTGAAACTAATAAAAATAATATTTTTTAAAAAGCAAATCAAAAACCATTTTGAATACTATGACAAATTAATGTAAATAAAAGAAACATGAATATTATTACATTTAAGGATAAATACATTCATATAAATATATAGATACTTAAAATGCACAGAGATTTCAAGAAATCAGTTCCCTTTAGAGAGGGAGGAATGAATGTGAATAACTTCAAAACATGTTACAAATGGGGCTATACATATGTTTGTGCCATTAACTAATTAAAAATTTAAAGCAAATAAACATCATTCTAAAACTGGATGTTGAATATTCATTATGTTTTTTTAATTCTTTATAATTTGAAATGTATAACATTGTTGTTAAAAAATCGCTAGCCAATACTTATTCAGAAGTTTAAACTACATAGAGTACACTATTAAAGAGACAGAAGTTGATAGTGGGGAAAGGGTTAAGAAAACAAAGAAGAAATCTTCTCAGGATTCAGTGAAAGATATATATATATTTTTTATTCCCCCGTCCCTTCAATCAGAGAAACAACTCTACCAATCAGATAAATAGGTAAATTGGTAATTCTATGTGCTCTACTCCTACATACTTACTTGTTTTTTGCTAACCACAGTATTTTCTATGTTCAGGAAGAGGATAATATTTTAAGAAAGTAAGTTAGGTGATGGGGTGGAGAATAATTGGCAACGATGTGTGCAATATTTAACAGCTTCAGTCATTTGCATACCACATTGGCTCTTTGGTTGTGTCTGCATACTAATATTATTATTATTGATTTAAATCAACTTAATTCTTAAATATAAATAACGTGTTTAAGAATTTCATTTTATTCAGTTTTCTTTAAAGGGAACTCATATCACTTGCCAAAATAGAAACACCATAACAAATTAATGCAATAAAAATCAAATCATGTAATTAAAATGAAAGAAGCAAATTATGTAATTAAATGTCTTTAACAAATAAAGTGATACTAATTACAAAAAGAAAGACTTGACCCAATTTACAAAAATATATACCTGAAAATAATTTTAAAGAAAAGAATGAGGCTGATTCTGATCAATCAATGAAATTGATAATCTGCTTGATGTCACTTAGGAAAAAAAAAATGTAACACAAGAATTCAATTCTGTTCTATAATCAATGAAGCTGCTTTTTCTTGACATCTCCAACTCATAGATATACAATCATAAAAGCTGCTTACTGTGTTTTATGACTTGATATGTTATTGTGTATTAATTTCTTAAGAAAATTACAGAAATGTTCAACCAACTCACCTCAAAAAGTCTTCTGAGCAAGCTCTAGATTCTATCTTTTTTCTGATTAGTTCAAATTATCCATAATGCTCACAAAGTAATGGTGAAGTTTCTCATGGTCAATTAGTGTTCACATACCAACACTAATTCATTTGGGACAGTAAAGATAAGACATTAAAAATACCTTCATAACATTCAAGCTATTGTAGTGAGTCCTTTAGATGATAATATAAAACCATTAATATAAATCTAGGCATGTTTCTACAGGTTTTGCAATCAAGTTAAATTTTCTGATATAACTGTACCTCTAAAGATAAGTGAAATAATTAAATCTGCATAAGGAATAGAATCAGTGGAACTGTAACAGCTATATATGATGTCAGAGGGGTAATAGATTGGGGGAGGAGGGTTATAACTTTGTGTAGGGTGTAAATGCCTAACTGTTACATTGTTTTGTACACCTGAAACTAAAAAAAAAAAAAAAAAAAAAAAAAAAAAAAAAACCAAAAAAACAAACATCTTAACATACACAAAGTTAAATAAAGCATCTATGCATTGCCTCTGAAATCAAGTCTTACTTGGAAGAACATCTATTTTTCTTTTTTTTTCCAAATTTTATTTATTTATTTATTTTTATATATTTTTTAATTTATTGGGGTGACAATTGTTAGTAAAATTACATAGAATTCAGGTGTACAATTCTGTATTACATCATCTATAAATCCCATTGTGTGTTCACCACCCAGAATCAGTTATCCTTCCATCACCATATATTTGATCCCTCTTACCCTCATCTCTCACCCCCCACCCCCCTTACCCTCTGGTAACCACTAAACTATTGTCTATGTTTATGAGTTTTTGTTTCTCATTTGTTTGTCTTGTTCTTTTGTTGTTTTTGGTTTATATACCACATATCAGTGAAATCATATGGTTCTCTGCTTTTTCTGACTGACATTTCACTTACCATTATACTCTCAAGATCCATTCATGTTGCAACAATTGTTCCTATATCGTCTTTTCTTACCGCCAAATAGTATTCCATGGTGTATATATACCACAACTTCTTTATCCATTCATCTATCGAAGGACATTTTAGTTGTTTCCATGTCTTGGCCACCGTAAAAAAAGCTACAATGAACATTGGAGCACACGTGTCTTTATGTATAAATGTTTTCAGATTTTTTGGTTAGATACCCAGGAGAGCGATTGCTGGGTCATATGGTAACACTACTCGTAATTTTTGGAGGAACCTCCACACTGTCTTCCATAATGGCTGCACCAGTCTGCATTCCCACCAACAGTGTATGAGGGTTCCTGTTTCTCCACAGCCTCTCCAACACTTGTTACTACTTGTCTTCTTGATGATAGCCATTCTGACTGGGGTGAGGTGATATCTCATTGTGATTTTTATTTGCATTTCTCTAATGATTAGTGATGTTGAGCATTTTTTCATGTCTATTTGCCATTTGTATGTCCTCTTTGGAGAAATGTCTTTTCAGGTCCTTTGCCCATTTTTCAATTGGCTTGTTTTTTTTTTTTTTTTGTTGTTGTTGTTGTTGAGTTTCATGAGTTCCTTTTATATTTTCGATATTTGCCCCTTATCGGAGGCACTGTTTGCAAAAATCTTCTCCCATTCAGTTGCTGCCTCTTTATTTTGTCGATGGTTTCTTTTGTTGTGCAGAAGCTTTTAAGTTTCAGATAATCCCATTAGTTTATTTTAGCTTTTACTTCCCTTGCCTTTGGAGTCAAATTCATAAAATGATCTTTGAACCCAAGGTCCATAAGTTTAGTACCTATGTTTTCTTCTATGCAGTTTATTGTGTCAGGTCTTATGCGTAAGTCTTTGATCCATTTTGAATTAATTTTGGTACATGGTGACAGATACCAGTCCAGTTTCATTGTTTTGCACATGGCTATCCAATTCTGCCAGCACCATTTATTGAAGAGGCTGTCTTTCCTCCATTGTATGTTTTTAGCTTCTTTGTCAAAAATTATCTGTCCATATTTATGTGGTTTTATTTCTGGGTTCTCAATTCTATTCCATTGGTCTCTGTGTCTGTTTTTTTGCCAATATCATGCTGTTTTGATTATTGTAGCCCTGTAGTACAAGCTAAAGTCAGCGAGTGTGATACCTCCAGTATTATTCTTTTTTCTTAAGATTGCTTTGGCTATTCGGGGTCTTTTGTGGTTTCAAACAAATCTGATGATTTTTTGCTCTATTTCTTTAAAAAAATGCCATTGGGATTTTGATGGGGATTGCATTAAATCTGTATATTGCTTTGGATAATATGACCATTTTAACTATGTCGATTCTTCGAATCCATGAGCACGGAATGTCTTTCCATTTCTTTGTGTCTTCTTCAATTTCTTTCAAAAATGTCTTATAGTTTTCAGCATATAGGTCCTTCACATCCTTGGTTAAGTTTATTCCTAGGTATTTTATTCTTTTTGTTGTCATTGCAAAAGGAAATTTTTTTTGTATTTCTTTTCCTGAGATTTCATTGTTATTATATAGGAAAGCAATGGACTTTTGTACGTTGATTTTGTAGCCAGACGCAAAGTGAAAGGGTGAAAATTGACACTCCAAGCAAATGGTACCCAGAGAAAAGCAGGTGTAGCCATAATGATATCAGATGAAACATACTTCAGGGTGAAAAAGATAACAAGAGACAAAGATGGACATTTCATAATGGTAAAGGGGACTATACAACAAGAAGACATAACTGTCATCAATATTTATGCCCCCAATCAAGGAGCACCAAAATATACCAAGCAACTACTAACAGAACTAAAGAGAGAAATTGACCAAAACACAATTATATTAGGGGACTTAAATTCATCATTGACAGCTATGGATAGATCATCTAAACAGAAAATAAATAATGAAATAATAGCCCTAAATGACACTTTGGATGAAATGGACATAACTGACATATATAGAGCACTTCATTCTAGAACATCAGACTATACATTCTTTTCTAGTGTACATGGAACATTCTCAAGGATAGATCATATATTGGGACATAAAATCAGCCTCAGCAAATTTCTTTTTCTTTTTTTGTTCAATGCAGAGTACTTTCATGCATTAAAGTTCAGCAAGCAAGCATCATTAAAGAACAAAGAGTTGTTTATGGAGGGGGAGAGAGAGAGAGAGAGAGAGAGAGAGAGAGAGAGAGAGAGAGAGAGAGAGAGAGAGAGAGAGACAATAAAAATCTGGTGGCCTGCCCTTAATATGAACAACACATTTCTTCATGCAGCGTATCTGGTGGTGGGGGAGAGCATCTTTGTTATATGAGTCTATTCTTCAACCAAAGGAGCAATACTGAAGTAACATCCAACTTGGATTAGGGGAACAATGTTCATGATGGACCAATTATGGCTTTAGCATCCTCTGCGTTTTTCAAAACAATGTTTCTAGGCTGTATTTTGTTTGTCTTCACATCAATAAATTGCCAATTATTTTTATAATTACCTTTTTCAGTTATAAGTGTGGGGAAAAATGAACAGACTTTCTTATATACAAATTGGAATTTCTTATGCAACTATTAACTGATAATCTGTTGAGTTCATACTATTAGTGGTATCAACAGAGCTTTTTGTTCTAGTTATAATTATTGATAAATCAAGGTTCTAGTCATATCTATAATTCTATAATGTATCATGTTTCACAGTGAAAACCAATCAAAACTGTTCATGGTTTGCTACTGATTATGTCTTTATTATATATATATATATATATATATATATAGATAGATAGATAGATAGATAGATAGATAGATAGATGATATATATATATATATATATATATATATATATATATATATGTATATCCTCCGGTATATCACTGGAATTTATGTGTATATCTATATCTATATACATATAGATATAGATATAGTTATAGATATACATATATACATACATATATATATATACGTATATATGTATATGTATACATACATATATGACACCTCTGTTATTTTACAATCATTATTCCCTGTCACACTTCATAATTTTTCATGATGCTCTAATATTTGATTATTAAAAACAAAACAAAGTTTTCCACGGTGTTATCTTTCTTTTTGTTATTTTTCTTTTTTTTTATTAGTTTCAGGTGCACAAGACAAGGTACTACTTAGACGTTCATCATTTATATCCCTCACACTGTGGACCCTCCTCCCCCATTCCCCCTTCATTGCAAATGGAAATATTTAATATCAGAGTTTATGAATGTTCTTCATAGATGAAAGAAAATTAAATCAGGCTATTCTCTTTGCAAACTTCCCAAAATCAAATTTATAAATTTTGCATGATTTTTTTTTGCATTTGGTAGTTTACCAATATCAAAATATAGTTTAATTGATTCATTAAATTGATTTTTAAATCTATACAAGGACTATGTGAATATTTTATTATGATCATCATGAATATTTAAAACCAGCACCTTTGTGCTTTAAAAATTCCCATTTTAAGTACAGCTTAATGATGCTTCAAAACTATCACTGTCATCAGAACAACAAAACAAAGTCCAGTCTCAATTACTTTTAGTTGTAACACATGCTTATAAAAACTTGCTTTGTTAAATAATTGCTCCCTTCTAAAGGTGATTTTAGATTTATCACTGCAAAAGAATAAAGAAAGTTTTTTGAAATTCAGTTTTCAAAAATCCACATGTGATCCATATCATCTATGTAAGTCCATACTTCCTATAATCTAAAAAGATACAGAAAAGGATGGTTCAGAATCTTCACTGGTAGAACTCCATGCCATCTGTAAATTATGTAGTCTGTACAATGGAGATAATTGTAATAATTTCCTCATTTTAAACAAATAAATTAGTAAAAATTTTATATTTTTCTAGGATACCTAGGTTTCTATTACATATTAAACTACATTAAAATTATTAAAATAAAACATATGTATCTTGTGCTACCTAAATAATTATACTTATCATAAATGAATTCATATACTACATTTTGAAAAACTGATCAAATGTATTTCAGGCATCACATCAACCCAAAGTAAGAATTGGACCGATGATGATTAATCACATTACTTTTACTTTTCCAGGTTTTGGACAAATTGAGAAATATAATATATTATATGATTTTTATTTCTATCTGTCCACCTAGATACCTACCTAGCTACACACACACACACACACACACACACACACACACACACACACACACTCACAATCAGAGGGTAGTGCTTTCCAATGGTCTTACGTTTCTGATGAAGAGACTTCCAGTAGAATGTTGACTAATAGTTTGTGCAAATGAAAATCACCTGAGGAGCTTAAAAATCTGTCTCCTACAGAAATTCTGATTGGGTGGTGTAAAACAGCTTCCCAGGTGATTCTATTATAGTATGTGTGGGGACAGAGCCCCAGAGAGCAGTTTCCAGGCTCTCAGCCTCACATAGAAAGGGCTGGCTCAGCTAGTAAATGGCCAATCAACTGTGATTGGATGGCCATCAGCTGTGGCTAATTGGTCGTCAGTTGTAACCAATGAGCCATTGGTCACTAATATAACTACCATGGCTTCGCTAGCAGCAAAATGGGGGCTAGCAAGAAGATGGTGGCTGAGCTAGCAAGAGCGGATTGCAGGTAGCGAGGAGAGTCAGTCCGTTGGCCGAAAAGCGGACAGCAGGTCACATGTCGTGTAAATCCAGCCTCCAGTGAGACTATAGTGGTGTGACTCCCCTACCTATGGCTCTGTGGGTGTTCCTTTTTGGCCTCACCATATCCTGCATTCTTATGTGGGGAGCGGGACCAGAGTCCCCGCAGGCCACCCCGCATGACAGTATGCCCTCAAGATTGAGGACCACTGCACCAGAACAACAATTCAAGTTTTTTTTCTCCCCTCCTCTCATGGAAGAAAACATCCAGAGAGGACTGGTTTTTTATGCCCTCTTTTGGGCATGTTATTGTTCTTGCTTAAAGATATTAAATTCAAAAATGTTAAAGATAAATGATGAAGTCCCATATAATAATATCACACCAGAATTGTGTTCAGGAGGAATGGTTGATAGCTAAAGAGACAATACGTATATTAGGTTATTTCTACTATCTTAAGTAAAACGATTTTTAACATAAATGTGGAACATAAGCCAGGTACCCAAAGAAAATGGGATTGGGTCAGTTGCCAAACAGAGAGACAGAGAGAGAGAGAATGAGAAAAGGAAGAGGAAGAAGGAGAAGAAGGAAAAGAAGAAGAAAGAGAGAGGGAGGGAGGAAGAGAGTGAATGAATAGGAGAGAGAGGGATAATGAATGAGACAGAGAAGGTAAAGAGAAAGCTTCTATACCAAAAAATGTATTTACAGTGCAATAAATATATAGCTATATATAAATATATAGCAACCTGTGGATCTTTCCTGGGGACTTTGGCACTGAAGTAGTAATTCAAGCTTTAAGAGAGCCATGAAATCCTAAATAACTTCAATTTTGTGCCTGTATTTTATGAGATCATCAAAACACTTCAAGTAAATTACAACTTCAAAATCAATTTCTCTCTTCAGCAGATCATCTATTATCCTATATGATTGAAGTTTGCATCTCTTAACCCATGTATTATCCAAAGCAAAGTCAAACCTAAAGTTCTTTTTTAATAACAGCAATTCAGCACCTTGAAGAAATAGAAAATAAAAATGCTAATCTACATACATCACTTTATGCTGTAGTGCTAGTCTTTTATATTTATGTGGAGAAAGTAATTGGAAATGAAAGCAAATAATGAGTTTGAAGTAGGGGAAATGGCCTAGGTGCAGAATTTGGGAAGTTCCTCTGCCACATACTCGCTACATTATGTGGACTAGTCAATTAACCTTTCTGAACCCATTTCTTCTCCGGTACAAAATGGAAATAAAATATAATGTCTATGGATATACTTAACTATAGATAGATATAGACAGGCAAGTATTATATTGCTAAGTTGGTTCATTCTATCTATAGAGAATGGACTCTATTCAATATCAAGGGTAGGGGTGATAAAGAGACAACAGCAAAATTTATTAGCTTAGGATATACATATGAAAGTATTTGGTCAAATTATAAGTTAGAATGCTATCACTTGTGACTACGGATGTTAGTTACAGAGAGATCGAGAAGAGTTAAGAAAAATGAAGGATCAGAGTGAAGTAAGAATTTTCTGTGATTAGAATTTGATAGCCATGGAACATCTAGAAAAGAGGGAATATAAAGTTTAGAATAATCATGGCATAACACCTGGGAGGGTTAACAGATGCAGAGCACTTCAATTTATGTTTCCAGAATGATAGAAAGTGCCTTGCAAACAGAAGATTAATATTGAAAGCTTTAGAATAAATAATCTTCATTGTTCATAGGATGGAATTGGATAAAAAAGTCTATAATAAAATAGCCTCTTAGCATCGGTGGATGTATTTTTATTCCAGGTCTGGTGGGGTAAAATAAAGGCATACAGTTTCAGCAATAAAAATGACAGTAAATAATAATTATAAAAGATGTTTAAAGAACCAACATTTTTGTTTCCACATTGAGATGAGAGATGTGGGATTGGAGCTATTGTTTGGAAATAAGATCCAAACAATAGTAATTTAAATAAGATGTGAAGAGATACATACCAATGTGTTTATTTTTAGATTCAACATTTGTAGCAAAGAATGTAAGTTAAAGAAATGAGAAGCAATTATATTTATTAATATGAATATATCATAGATAATATTTAAGGTATTTTAAGTTTGGGTTTTACCATTGTTAGTTTTTCCTTTTTTCTTTCTTGTCCTGTTCACCATATGACAATCAAGACCAATTTTGATTAAGATCATTAATAGCGTAGGTATAGTTAGCTCAAAATTCTAATCTTCTCTTATAAATACCAAACTTTCGAAAAAATTATCTATATTTGCTTAGTACAATTTTCTCTACTTTATATGATTACCCATTAATATTGTTTAGCAAAGCATCCCTCATCTGTTAACCAAAGCTTTCAATTATCAAAATGCTTCTTACAAATTATTTATACTATTATGTTTTGACAACTCCGCATTTAACTAGAACATTTTTGTGTATGAAATTTCTCATGAGAAAATTTCCTTTTTTCCTTTTTCTAAAAGCTCTACCTTTTCTTCTTCATATGCCCAATGACAAATAGGAGTTCGTCACATTTCCATTGTATTAACTAGAAACTACTGCTGAGGAGATTATGCATTATATTGAGCACATAAGCAACATAAGTTCCAAAAAAATTGATTTCAGTGAACTCAGAGGACAATATTTGATTGCATTTTTGAATGTTTGCAAGAATGTCAATATAACACTGGAATGAGTCAAGAACAGTTTGCTTCAAAGGAGCAGAGGGTAAAACTGCGTAGGCAAAGGGCTGCATGTTCTAATGCTATTACAAACATAAGAGTGCAATGGAAAACAATAAAGTAAATAATGGGTTCAAAAGTCTTATATAGACCAGATCCACCTTTAGGGATAATCTAGAGATAAAATTATGAAGGGGTTGTAATAAATAAAGCATGAAATTATGAGAGGAAGACTGAACTTGTCTATTGAAAAATTCCTGGGTTAGGCACCAATGTATTATTTCATCACTCAGTGTAGGTGATAGATTATGTAGCTGTTCACATGATTACTTCTCTATCCTCTGCCTAGTTTCTTTTCTTTTATCTTCTTTGCTTTTCTTTCATTTTTTTAATTAAAGTTTATTGAGGTGACAATGATTAGTAAAGTTATGTAGGTTTCAGGTGTACAATTCTGTAATACATCATCTATATCTCACATTGAGTGTTCACCACCCAGTGTCAGTTTTTCCATCACCATATATTTCATCCCATTTACCCTCATCTACCACTCCCCCCCCCCTTTACCCTCTGGTTTCTTATAAGCAAAACTGAACTGGAAATGAGCAGATATGTGATATCTTACTTATCTAAATGATGTATGTATACTAAGGTTTGGAGCAATTTCTTGTAGACATCTACGATTTAGATCACTTTCTCTACCTGACCCAGTTTGATTAGAAATGTTTAGAAAAGTTATTTTCTATTTCAAATCTCTCTTCTTTAAGGTTTAACTTCTCCAATGTCTTAATCTGACAGTCAATGTAAATGGCTCCAAAATAATCTGTTTATAGCCCTGAGCTCTCTCTTCAGGTCCATCTTGGATTTTAACTACCTTTGTTTCCTTAAACTGTGTGTCCCACTGACCTGTCAAGCTTATTATGTAACAATCAAAGAGTGCCACATTTCCCGCAGAACTGATTTCTCCAATTCTTTTTTCCCAGATTTTATTTATTGTTCCCCCTTGACGTCCAGTTGTTGAGAGCAGTCCTAGTCAGCTCAGCTCAGCCTCCTTATTTTCCTCAGTCTACCCAGAGCCATTATAGACAGCTTCTTTGTTAATCCTTCTAGAATACTTCTTTCCATTTCTGTAGCTACTATTCTCATAAAGGATATGATTCCCTTTGCAATGACAACTTTAATAGGCTTTGAACTGGCCTTCCTGCCTCCTTTTTCATTGAAGTCCATGACTAATCTTGTCAAAGAACAGGCCTAATTATTTCACTTCCATGCTCAATTATCTTCTGTGACTCATTTTGGTATGCCAAATTAATTAAAATGTATTAACCTGGCACTTAAGGCCCTCAATAAATCCCCAATCTACTTTTCCAGCATTGTCACCCTGTAACTAATCTCCAAATGAACCATATGCTCAAATCAAAATTAACTTTTATTGTCTCTCTAAAATGCTCATGCTGTTGTTTCTAGGTCTTAACTTATATTTGTTTTACTGTTATTATGCCTCCCCAACCAAGCTGTAATAATTACAATTATTATGGTAACAATATTAGTAAGAGTCTTTTTTGTTTTTTGTTTTTTTAGATTTATTTTATTTATGTGCATATTCAAACACAGAAGTCTTAATAACTTTCATACATATCTTTCATAAACATTTCAGTACTTATTCAGCTGCATATTTTCCATGCTGTTTGGTCATTCAGTATTCATAACAGAATTTATAGTCATCTGAGGCAAGTTGGCTATGGAATCAGTCATTTATTTTTACCTGTAAAATGGCTAGTAAAGGATTTTCATCCTGCAGTCACAGTGAATCTTGAAAAATATTATGGAGGCACATTGATCTGTAATGCTAAACAATCCTCAAATATCATAAGCTAATTTCTCTTAAGCTTTTCGAAATACATTCTGCCCTTCTTTGTATTCTCCTGAGTGTCAAACCAAACTCTCTTTCTGAATTGCAGCAGTTGAAGCCCAAGAAAGTAAATGAGGAAGTGGGACTTTCTACTCACTGCCAAGACAAGGCCATGGAATTGGGAGTGTGAGGTCACAAGGCAAAAGCATGATTCGGTGTGATAGCAGCAAATTCTGGAGACTATTAAAATATCTAGAATAACTTAAGAAAGGGTATTTGTGTTTTGGCCCGTGATTCTATTTATGACCATTTCTTCCCTGTAGGCCCTATGCACACCTTATTCTCATCTCATTTATTGTTGGAGTTGGACAGCAGAGTGGAGAATATTCTTCACTGGCTAAACAAACAGATACTAAAGAAGAAGGAGATGTCACCTTGCCTTGGTATTTTTGGAGAGCTGAAATAGCAAAACCAGTTACTTCTAGCCTGTGAAAGAGGCTCTAATTAGATGCTCCAAATCACAGATTTCCCCCCTCCCCCCCCAGTATTGCCATGCCCAATTGTGCCTTTTGACACTGTAGTTCACAGTGCCTTGTTTCAATACACTCAACAGCCCAGTTTCCTTTTTTGGAAAAATCAAATAACTTATCTAATAGAATTACATAGTAAGCAGCAAATACTGAATAGTAAGAGTAAAATGTGTTACTGTATCCAGGATTTGAACTGCTTAAATTGAATCTGAGTAGTATAAATCTGTACCCACTATCATGGATGACACATATTTGTTCCAATTTCATTCAAAAGTTAATTTCAGAAGAAGCAACCTCTTGGCTGAGTGTAACTTTTTATACATGGGAAATAGGCATCTGTTTTAATTTTCCTCTGAACAAGATAAATATCATTAAGCATTACAGCTTAAGAAATGATCTAGTATTACCACTACAGTATTTATCATATGTAATAAGTTTTAGTCATATGCTCAATATTTTTAACATTACAAAAATGTTATTTTGAACTTTTTTTCTAATCTTCCCCTACTATGTTTTTTTTTATAATAGTTGTTCCTTCAAACTCCAGGTACCAGTATTCATGAGAATACATTGTATGACCATCTTACACACATACATGTTGATACTTTATGGATTACACATAAACAACCAACACATTACATTCAACACATTTAAGGACACCTTAAATTAAATAGATGCATACATCTGCAAAATCTCAATAGTCCCAGTGTGAAAATATTCCCACTCTAAAAGACCCTGCTTCTCAGAACCCTCAGCAGGGTTTTTTGCAAGGTACTTAGCTTATTGAAAAAGTTTCCAGCAGATTTCCATAACACTAGAGTGAAGGAGTCAGGCTAAAATGCAGATAGGTCAGTATAATCATGTTCAAAACAGCTCAATACTTTTTAAATACACACACACACACACACACGTGTGTGTGTGTGTGTGTGTGTGTGTGTGTGTGTGTATAAAGGTATTTTGGATTCTTGTCAGATACTTGACAATCTTGTTTGACACCTTTACTTTTTAAATATTTGATACAATTATACACGGAGAATTTGAAACAAGAATCAAGACACTGGAACAAAGCACACATATATAGAGAGACTCATATAGCCTAATTAGCAGCATAATATTTAACACTAGCAACACGAATTTAGCAGCATAATTTTTTAACAGCATAATTTTTAACAGGCAAAATACATCAGCTTAGAAAGAATCATAAAACCACTTATATGTATTTTCTGCACTTGAGAAAAAACTCGGCATTAAGTGTTAATATTCCGAAAATATTGCAAAACATAACAGAAGCTTCTATTTTCTGAAACTTTAGATTTGAAATTTTTAGTTTTGTCCATTGTCTTAAACTCACAGACTACGTTCATTCTCTTAGTAAATGAGACCAAAACCCCAAATTATATTTGAAAGTATAAATCACAGTATAAAAAACGCCTATTTAATAAGCAATGCTAACAAAAAAATAATTTTCCTTTGTGATTTGGGTAGGTTTAGCAGGTCTCCTCTATAGATACATATACTTTCCAAAGCCAACAAAGTCCAAATTTAAGCACACAGAATGTTTTTTAAATTCGTTGCAATGTAATCAAAATCTTTGTTTGACGTCAACTGGAGAACTAGAAAAAACACACACTCACACACCCCCTGTCAAAATAATTTAGGTATGTATATGAATTTTTATATGCTTAACAGTTATGTAATAGTCTTCTAATGTAAACCGTTACAATTTTGAAATTCAATTTTGAATTATATGACAAGCCCTACTATAACATCAATAATACACTAGATATGGCTTCTCAAGCCTTCCAAGTTTTATACTTTTCTTGAAGTAAGTGAACTTCAGGTTAAAGTAAATAAGAATGAGTCTTTTTTCTTTCCCTTGTCTATTTTTTCTTTTCTTTTTTTAATTAGTTTTAGGTGCATATAACAAAGTAATAGTTAGACATTTATCATTTATATCTCACACTGTGTGAACCCCCATCCCCCATCCACTATCTCTCTGACATCACACAAAGCCAATACATTTCCACTGTCTCTATTCCTAATGCTGTACTCCGCTTCTTGTATGTGTATATATATATATATATATATATATATATATATATATATATATATATGTGTATATATATATATACATGTATATATACATGTATATATATATGTATATGTGTGTGTATATATATGCATACACACACACACACACACACACACACACACACACACACACACACATATATATATATATATATATATATATATATATATATACATATATATAAACTTGTAGTTGACATTCATTATTGTTCAGCTTCAGGTGTACAGTGCAGTGATCAGGCATCTACATCATCCCTGAGGTGGTCTCCCTAATGAGACAAGTGTCCATCAGATATCCTACAAAATCTTTACAACATTATTGATTACATTCCCCAAATTAACTTTCGTAACCCCATTGCGATCTTGTGGTTACCGATTGTGCTTACTAATCCCCTTACCTTCCTCCTTATCCCCACCCCACCTCCCATCTAGCAACCCTCAGTTTTTCCTCTGTCTCCGAAACTGTTTCTGATTAGTTCATTCACTTATTCTTTTCTTTAAATTCCACAAAAAAGTGAGATCATATGGTATTTCTCTTTCTCTGTCTGACTTGTACAATGGAGTATTACGCAGCCATAAAGAAGAAAAAAACCTTACCATTTGCAACAACATGGATGGACCTAGAGAACGTTATGTTAAGTGAAATAAGTCAGACAAAGAATGAGTCTTAATTGAACATGTACTCTAATGCAAGGGGCTGTGCTACACGCTTTATAAATTTTTTCTCCTTTTAGTTTCACAGAATCTCTGTGTTGACATACTATTATCTCCCTCATATACATCATATGATGGAGGCTTAGAAAGATAATATTCCTTGCTCCAGTTCATTACACCAATGGTGGACTTCGTGATTCATTAGGAATGTGACACAACTTCATTTTGTGTTCTCAATACAAATATAAAGGGAGGCTGGGATTCAAAGTGCTCATTTCAAGTGTCACCTATTTAGTGTAGACTTCCTGTTTTGTTTGTTTGTTTGTTTGTTTCAGGCTGTGAACGGTCCTTTTTTTAAGTGACCATACTCCAACAAAGTATTTTTAATGTTCTTCTTATATAAAAAAATACCTTACTGCACTTTATTTTATATAAAAAAATATTCATTGTCCAACACCGAAGATACATATTAGCAGTTAAACAAAAGGACTGTTTCTGACTCTTTCTATCTTCTAAGGCACACTGTTGGGGAGAAAAAAAAATAGAACATGTTGTAGGGGAGGGAAAAAAATCCGTTTACCATTCTAAGCTCTTCTGGCTGGTCTAATGATCAAGTTGACATGAAATAGATCAGTAGGAAATATAACCAAATTTATTACATGTGTACGAGGACTGACAATTAAGTTTGCAAACTCATTCTAGAAAAATTGCTACATACTTCATTGGTATATATCACTATGGTCACCTTCGAAATAATGCCCTTGAGAAGCTGTGCATCAATGCCAGTGCCTAGTCCACCCTTCAGAGCAATTTTGGAACTCTTTTTCTGGAATGGCCATCAGAGCTGTCGTCGTATTACTCTTGGTGTTCCAGAATGCCATCAAAATGTCTACCTTTCAATATTTCCTTTATCTTTAGGTAAAGAACAAAGGCATTAGGAGCCAGATCAGGTGAGTCAGGAGGGTGTTCCAATGCAGTTACTTGTTTACTGGTTAAAAACTCTCTCACAAACAGTACCATGTGAGCTGGTGCATTGTCGTGATGCAAAAGCCATGAGCTGCTGGTGAAAAGTTCAGGTCGTCTAACATTCACGCAGCCTTTTCAGCACTTCCAAATAGTAAACTTTGTTAACTGTTTGTCCAGTTGGTACAAATTTATAATGATATCCCTCTGATATCCAAAAAAGGTTAACAATGTCATTAGGACAAGTTTGCGAACATAATTGTCAGACCTCGCATTCCAGTATAGGTGCTGGTCTTCATATCAAGCCTCTGATTCATTTCCAAAGTGTGAAAAATATTGGGTTCACTGGAGCTTATGCAAGGTTCAGTCAATTGTAGAATGTGTTTATATTATATTTCCAGCCACAAAATATTGGCAAATAGTTTGCCAATATTTTCTCAAATAATGAAAAGAAAAATAATTAGCATTCATTTAGTAATTAAAAAAACACAATGATGACTGAATATAAAGAAATCTGAAGCATTTATGATAGCTACTTCTGAATTAAAATTTGTTGATCAAATTATAATTAACATCTTATAAATATATCCCAATTAAAGCAAATGAAAAACTAGCTTATTATCCCACCTCTCACACACATACACATCACTCTATTGAAGTATATTATATTACAAATCATATTTCACATGTATTTCTCCTACTTTTCTTCAGTAAACTTACTTGATTTTGTTGCAGAGATTTTGATATTATTTAAATTAGTGTAACAAATTTGTTTTCAAAGAAACAGTTTTAGATTAATTTCTCATTCTTTTTTGTTGTACTTTTGTTTTCAGATTCCTAAATATTTGTTTTCTGTTTTATAAATTCATTTCTTCTGTGTATCTCTCTTAACCTTCTTACATTGGATGCTTAATTTCTTTATTTGTATTCTTTCTGGCTTGAAAAGAAAAATATTTTAGTCATCGTATTTTTCTCCAACCACTACTTTGTTCATTTCACAAAGGTTTAAATATATACTATCCAGTACAACTCTGTTTTTTAAAGCCAATTTTTGGTTTGGAATTTACAAAACTCATGCTTTAACAATATAGCTTTCCCATTATTTATATTTCTAAAATGAATATTTTTTTTCTTTTTCAAATCTTTCTTTTAAGTTAAAAAATTGGTTTTAAGGTTTGATCTTTTCTTTTGCTCACTAACTGGCATAAATAACAACTAGACATTTTTTTATTCTCCTGAAAGCCCCCATGGGCAACCTCTCCTTGATACAAATCACTTGCATTTTAAGCTACAGGTCTGGTTGATATAAATTTATGTCACTAGTTGAGCAATCAATTTGCTTAATTGGGAAAGATGTCAGAGCCATTGGCAGTCCAAGAGGAATTCATCTGTATGTTTTTTCCTACGGTTTAATGAAGCTGCTACTTTCTGTACCTTAGGCTACTCACTTTGCCAACCACTGGCTGAATTAGCTCCTCTCGCTTCCTGATGTCTTGCTCTTTCTGGACAGTCTTCACATCCTTAGTTTTCCCATTTGCTATGTCACTGCTGTCCTTGTGACCTAAAGCTACTCTGTTAACATATGGATGGCTGCTCCTGTGAACCATGGCTGATGTTTGTCCCCTGTGCTCACCTACAGATCTGGAGATGCTGGAGGGATCCTTAAACATGTCTCCCCTTAGGATCCAAGGATGTTTTTTCTCAGGCAGGACAGTTTTGTGGAGGCCCTTCACCCAGTCTGTAATCTGACCCATGTTCATCACGATAGCTTTTCTTTTTCTTACATTTTCTTGGAACTGGATAACTACATTCTCTGGTTTTCAGTATTGAACCAGGCATTGCTTTATTTCTATGTCTTATAAATAGAAATTGTTTATTTTGGGTCATGGAACACATGTGATAAGTATGTATGCATGCATTATCCATAGCCCTGAAACACAAAACACATTCTATGAAGTAGTTGTCACTATTCTTTTAGCATTATTAAAATAACGAAGGTATGTGAAGAGATGTAAAGACTGTGCAAGAGTAGGAAATGAAAATAAAAATCCCTCCTGATGATCTTAGTTCTATTACCCAAAACGTATTACTGAAAAATCTAATGCACATTAACTATTAGGTATAAAACATTTCAGATTTCTTCATTCACATAGATAACCTTATATACAGAAATATATGCCACTTTTCTCAGACAATAATATATCATCAGGATATTTCCACATTACACAAACCACTCGTTCTAACTTTCTCAAATGACTGCAAACACTTTATCTTGGTGATATTTCCTTATTAGCAGCTAGAGGTTGGTATCATTCTTGTTAAATAGCTACAGGATGGGGGCAAGCATCACAGAAGCAGCAAGCCACACTCCCTAAATTTTATATTCAGAGAATGATTTAATTTTATGAAAGCATGAATTATTTGTGCACTTTTCAAAACTCGTATCTAACTCATGACTGATCCTAATTTGCATATGGCATCGATCATATCTGGCTAGTTTCTAGAAAGTCTCCTCATTTGATGGCTTTGTTTACTTGAGAGTTTAGAAACACTGTGCCATTTTAGGAAACTCCTGGCAATTTCTAATCCCAGTTTCAGAAGGGTTACTGCAATTGACTGTTCACATGGACGTATCATTTACAACATTGTTTACAACTTTATGGCTATAGGCATAATAGCTAATGGAAAGTGATGGGCTTTTGCATTTTTATGAACACTAATACGTTTAAACACCGACATAAAATTTACTTTTACTTTTGCAAACAGCAACCTCAGGAAAAAAAGAAGAAAAATTACCAGTCCTCATTTAGTACCTCTCTACCCTATAAATGTTCTTGAAATCTTAAGGGCTCTCTTGGTTTTGTTATTTCAATTACATTTTTAATGATACATGCTATCTGAATTCACAAGTCTGTTTGTCCTGCTGCATAAAATAAATCAATTCACAGAGGAATGGTAAGAGAACGTAGATTTGTTAATATTGGGATACATGATATGTAGAAACACACAGCAGAGGAACGGAGAGATTCCAGAGCAGAAAACTCATATAATATACAATAATATATAATAGGAAAAGTCAATTACTCTATTGAATGGCTTGGTACCACTATAAAACACAGAAGCTATGCATTTTCTTCTCCTCAGCTCTGGTATGGAGTCATATCTGAATCATAAAAAGGAACAACTAACCATTTATAAAATAAATGAAGCCCAACAGAATCACAAATAACTAATATTTGCAAATTGAGGGCATTGTTAATATAATACATTATAATAAGTTATCAATGATACATTTTAGAATCTGTAAATCTCCATATGAATTAGAGGCTACCAGTTATCCACAAACCTTTTTTCCTTTTTAATCTATTGTAAGTATCATATGCTTATAACAAATCCTAGAAACAAGATTCATATAAGAAACATAGTGCTGTAAGTGTGAAGAACTTCTATGAAATTCTCTCCAACATGGCATAGAAGCTCATATCAGACAGTCTATAAAACACTATGTGAAAATAACAAACTTCAGAGTTGTGGAGGAATATCTATCTTAAAGTAGTAGTTCTCAAACCCAGATGCAAAGTAGAATATCCTGGAACACTCTAAAAGAGGATGGACCCAATACATCCCAATCTCTAGGGCAGAGAATGGAGGCCAGTGGTAAGTTTTTTCTTCATACCCTAAATTACCTTTGGTTCTATTGAGATCGGTTTTAATAATTCATTTATGTATATTCATCTTACTATTTATTTTCATGTGATGTTTACTCATGTATGCTGGAAGAAACTTAATTGTCTATTTATATTTAAGAACAAAAGATTAAAACTATTACTTATTTGGACTACTTTTCCTCAGTTGTTGATAGATCGGAGTATTTGTTTATATTGTGGTGAACTATTCTAGAATTAGAAAGATTGACTCAGAGCTTCAGTTATATGGCTTGAGTTTGCCAAATGGGTAGATTTACGTGGTTGTGGAAAGTCAGACAGTTGCCAAATATTCCACCCAAAATCAAGAACTATAAAAAAGGGTAAATACTAACTGCAGATACAAGTGCTGTCCTGAAAGTAAAAGTTAGTCATATGGGAAAACAGATTAAAACCCCTAACTGATGCTTTGTTTTTATTTTTTCCAGGTTTATTGAAGTATAATTAACGTGTAACATTGTGTTGGTTTAAAGTGAATTATGTAATGATTTGATACACGTATTTTGTAAAATGATTACCATGATAAGGTTGGTTAACAGGTTAACACATCCATCACATCACATAAACTTATTTTTTGTGAGGTGAGACTATTTAAGATTTCCTCTCTTCTAATATTTCAAGTATACAGTACATTATGATTAACTATAGTCAACATGCTAAACTTCAAATCCCCGTGACTTATTTTTCTTGTAACTGGAAGTTTATACCATTTGCCAACATCTTCTAAATGCCCCCCACCCCAGCTCTTGATAACCACCATTCTATGTTTCCATGAGTCCAGCTGTTTTAGAATACACACATAAGTAGGATCATGCAGTATTTGTCTTTCTCTGTCTGATTTATTCCATGTAGTATAAGACTGGTAAGGTCCATCCATGTTATCTCAAATGGCAGGATTTGGCTAAATTAAAAAAAATGTATACAAGTGAACACTTTGGTCAATGTTGCTCAAGCAGTAATTTGCCATAATCATAAGAGTCTAGACGCCGGTGGTAACAGCTTTGAACACCTTCTGTAATTGCAGAAGTCCAATGTGAGTTGTATTCATGTGATTTTGTCAGTTTATATTATTACAATTTTAATAGCTTTTACTTTTCTTAAAATGTGTATATTCCATTGTGTGTGTGTGTGTTTGTGTGTGTGTGTGTATGTGTGTCACACCTTCTTTATCCAATCATCTATCAAAGGACACTTTGGTTGTTTCCAAGTCTTGGACACCATAAATAAAGCTACAAAGAACATTGGAGCACATATATCTCTATGGATAAATGTTTTCAGATTTTCGGGAAGATAATCCAGGAGAGGGATTGCTAGGTCATATGGTAATTCAATTATTTGTTTGAAGAACCTCCATACTGCCTTCTATAGTGGCTGTACCAGTCTGCATTCCCACCAACAGTGTATGAGGGTTCCTTTTTCCCCACAGCCTCTCCAACACTTGTTATTATTTGTCTTGATGATGATAGCCATTCTGATTGGTGTGAGGTGATAAGATGAAATAATGTCATTTACAACAACATGGATGATCTTGACACTATTATGCTAAGAGAAATAAGTCAGACAGAAAAAGTCAAGAACCATATGATTTCACTGATATGTGGTATATAAAACTGAAAACAACAAAAGAACAAGATAAACAAATGAAGAAACAAAAACTCATAGACACAGTTAATAGTTTAGTGGTTACCAGAGGGTAAAGGGAGGTACGTGGTAGATGAGGGTAAAGGGGATCAAATATATGGCAATTGAAAGAGAACTGACTGGATGATGAACACAGAATGTGATATATAGATGATGTATTACATACTTGTACACCTGAAACCTATGTAACTTTACTAGCAATTATCACCCCAATAAACTCTAATGAAAAGAAATATGTACACATATATGTGTGTGGGGGTCACATTTTTAAGCCTTTCATTTGTCAATGGACACTTAAGTATTTTCCATGTCTTAGCTATTGTGAATAATGCTGTAATAAATGTGGGGCTATATGTATCTCTTCATAGTAATTTTATTTCCTTTGGATATATAACCAGAAGTAGGATTCCTGGATCACATAGTAGTTCCATTTTTAATTTTTTATAGGAACTTCCACACTGTTTTCCATAGTGACTGCACCAATTTACATTCCCACCAATGGTGCACAAGGGCTCCTTTTTCTTCACATTCTTGGCAGCACTATTGTTTCTCTGCTTTTTGATAATAGTCATTCTTATAAATGTGAGGTGATGTCTCATTATGGTTTTGATTTGCATTTCCCTCGTGATTAGAGATGTTGTACATGGCTATGGTCTATCTCCTCATCTGTTGTCTCCAGACAGTTACAAAAACTTTTGATGCAGTCTTTAATACTTCCATTTTGGGGCCACTACAATCCATGATTTACACAGGAGAGAGATTGTTTCAATTAAATAAATTGTTTCCTCTTAATACAAAATAAGTTCATATTACTATTATTCACTACACATGACTCATTCCTTCTCATAATTTAATTTTCAGTACAAAGATCTTCTTGGAGAGAACTTGCATGCCCTTACATGATCATTGTACTAAATTTCAATTTTTATCTATCCTACTCCTGGATTATTTATTTGTTATACATACAATTTATGTAATTTATAATTATTTTTCCCATTAAATTTTTCCTAGTCATATTTCCAACTACTCAATTTCTTGCAATTAAAAGACACCAACATTTCCAATTGCTTATTTCTGTTAAAAGCATTACCTTTGTAATCACCTAAATTTAAAATTTGAAGTCCTTTTTTCATTTATCTTCTCTGACTCTCATATGCACTCATGTGTCACATTTTCTTGATTGTATTTCTGACTTGTTTCTTACAGCTTCCTTCTTCTTTTAATCCTGCTGTCATATCCTTAGTGCAGATCCTTATTATAGCTGTCCCAAATCATGATGTGTTCTCGGAAAAAGAAACTATTTCCAAGATACTCTAAAAATGTCTAAATTGCTATTAAATGTTTATTTCATGGATATAGAGAGACACCAGTTTCCTGATTATTATCATGTGTATTTTAATTGCAAGAAATTGAATATGATAAGGAATGAGCAAGGTGAAGCGAATAAACTTTCCACTGGGAGTTTAGCAGGAGCAATATGCTCAGGTTGGTAAAGAGAGTGTGATGTCCAAAGTAATGTTCAAGTACCAACCAAACTGGGTGATGTATTTTTCTTTAAATGTTTCCAAGGTCATTGAATGAATACATCTCTCTAACGGGCTAGAAACTTTTGGGAAAGTATGTTAAGTAACTGTATAACTATTATTTCTACAGAGGTATCATATTATAAACTGTATTTTCAATAGTAAATGTCAGGCAGTCCTTAAAGGCATTTCATTTTTGTTTGTTTGTTTTGTTTCAGGTGTATAAAACAATGTAATAGCTAGACATTTACACCCCTCACAAAGGGATAATCTCCCTCCCCTAATCTACTACTCCTGTGACATCATATACAGCTGTTACAATTCCATTGCCACAGAGATATAAAACACACTTTCGGGAATATAATCAATAATGTTGCAAAGATTTTATAGGACATCTGATGGACACTTATCTTATTAGGGAGACCTCTTCATGGATAGTGTAGATGCCTGAACAATGTGCTGTATACCTGAAGCTGAAGCTGAATAATATTGAATGCCAACAATAATTTAATATATGTAGAGTTGTTTCTTATATAACATAATGATATTACATAGTATTCCACATGTTTATATCTATTAATTCTTCTACTGATATTCGCCCTAAATGGGTCCATGACAACTTACTATATCTTTACCTTTCTTCATATTAGGGGATAAAGAGAAGGGGAATTATCTGAAGACAATGATTTTAGGATTGTTCTGGTTAGCTTCCTGCCTTCCAGGGACTCATACTCTACTTAGCTCTACTTCTACTTCCAGCTCCTTTTGCTTGAGTTGCTTGTGAATATTTTATAGAACTCAATCCCAAAACAGTAAAGAGTTCGTACATAATACCAACGCAATTTGGTAATATTTAATTATTCTTCTAATAACAGTAAATAAGACAAAAATCCCTTAGTTAAATGCCACAGGAGTAATAAAAAATCTTTCATAAAAAATTTATACAAGGGCATATCCAAATGCATAACTTGCATTTGGAACCAAAGTTCATGTCCTTCTTACTATTAACTTGTCAGTTGTGTTTAGCAAAGTTTAGGTGTGAATGACTAAGCTTCACCTTGAGACTAATTTAGAGAGTCAAAACTGATGAATCCCTTCAATGTTTTCTTATTTTCAGTGAAGGAAGCCGCATTTTTATGTATATTCAATGTTGGGATTTCACTTAATATGAAACTTACATAAAGAGTTATGCTACCTAAAATTCTCAAAGCCATTATCCTTTTCCACATTTTATCTATTTTTTGTACATTTAAGTATAAACATACTGGTTATCTTTTCTAGAATGTCCATCCTGAATATCTATTCTCCTTCCTTGTGTTTAGAAGGCTGCCTTTGCAAGTTTATGTTGGTTAACTCTGGTTCCCTTGCCCTCTAATTTCTAGTTGCAGTCCACCAATGGATGCTACTGGTGGGAGAGGCAGACTAGAGAAGGTCATCGACCAGTTCTTTCCAATTTGCCTCAGTAAGACTCCAGCAGTAGCTATGACTTATTGCTAGATGCACTCAGAATGGGGGATAATGCAGTGGGTAAGAGCATGGACTCTATAATCACATATTTCCTGAGTTTGAATCAGCTCTACTCCATTTATATGCTACATAACTTTAGGAAAGTTACTTGACATCTGTGATCCTCAGTTGTTCTCATCTGTGAAATGGGGATAAGAAAGTTGTCACACAGGCAAGGAAGCAAAAAAATACACCCTATAACAATGAGAAAACAAACAAAAATCATGCTCAACTGGAACTCACCCCAAACCAATACAAATGTTAGAATTAACATATAGGGTATGAAAATATATGTACAAATATATTTAATGTTTAATAAGCTAAATAGAGATAGAAACTATATTTAGTAGATTCAAGTTAAGATTTTTTCAATTAAAAACAGTAATGTAGAGGTAGTGGATGGAATTAATAGCATGTTAGACACAAGAGAAAACAAAAAAAAATCTGTGACCATGAACATATAATAATAAAAACTATCTAATTTGAAACACAAAGAGAAATAATTTTTAAAATAAAATGACCAGTGAGTTGTGAGATAACTTGGAGTTGCCTAATATATGTGGAAGTACTATGCCCAAAGAAGAGTAGGAATAGCATAACAGAAAAAAAAAAAAAAAAAGATGTTTAAAGAAATGATGGCTGAAATATTTGAAGAAATAAGGTCGGACAATTTTCAAAACTTCATGAAAATTATAAACCATAGATCAATAAGCCAATACACCTCAAGAAGTAGAAAACACAAGAATAATATCAAAACCAGTGATAAAGATAAAATATTAAATGGAAAGAGAGCAAGGGACAGTGTTACATACAGATGACTAGATTTCTCATAGAAAAAATGCAAAACGAACACAGTGGAGAAACATTTTTTAAGGCAATAAAAGAAAAGAAAAACTACCACTCTATAATTCTAAGCCTTGTACATATGTTTTTTCGAACATGAAGATAAAATATATTCTTTTTCAAGCATACCAAATCTGAAATACTTATGACTAGCTGACCTGTATTTCAAGAAAAATAAATGAACTGTTTCAGGCCAAAGGAAAATGATGCCAGATGAGATTATGATCAAAACAAAGGAATGGAGAGAATCTGAAATAATAACTAAATGGGTAAATATGTGAGATTGTTTCAATATATTGAAATATTTAAATAGATAATTGACTTTACACACAAATTTTTAAAAAATGTTTTGGTATTATAACATACGTATTACTAAAATGCATGCCAATAATAGTGTAAAAATGAGAAGGAAGGAAAGCAAGAATTTTAAGTTTATTAAACTATACATGAAATGTGATAAATCAAATACCTGTGGTAAGATAAAGATACATAATATACTGTAAATTCTAAAGTAACCACTAAAAAAAAAAAAACAAACTATAGCTAATCAACTAGCAAGGGCGATAAAATGAAATCATAAAAATACTTATCTGAAACAAGTCAGAATAAGAACAAAACTAAAAGAAAAAATCAAGTACATGGAATAAATCCTGAGATGATAAATTTTTATGTAACCATGCTAATAATCACATATAAATGATTTAAACACCCCAATGAAATACCAGAGAATGTTATATTAGATTGATATGCAAGATCCTATTATATGCTGCCTATAAGAAACACACATTCACTATAAAGATACACGTAAGTTAAAATTAAAAGAATGGACAAAGAAACATGGCAAATACTAAATAAAGAGTGCTGAGAAGCCCAAGGAGTAAAGAAAAAAAAAGGGATGGGTAAAACTTGATTTGTTGACCAAGAAGTTACTAGCTGTAGGACATTAATTGTTTAACTTTCTCACAATGACCTCACATGAACACTGAAGCTATAATGCTTAGTCCACAGAATTGTCACAAGCCTTAAACGATATATGTGAAGATATTTTAAAAGTTATGAAGTGCCATACGAATGCAATACTAGATGGGAGTTCTTGGCAACAATTCTCTACCCGTTTAGAGGCTACTTAATGGTCCAGGGAAAGAGAAGGAAGGCCAGAATTGAGATAGTAACATTAGAGTTGTTTTGAATAATGTAGGCATCATTTCAGGGGTAGCATGGATCAAATTGGAGTGTTAATTAGATAAATAAAAGTCATAGGAGAAGGAAGAGCTAGATATGACTAAACTTTGAACCCATATGACTAGGCAAGTGTTGATGATAGCAGAACAGGAATAGAGGTCACTACAATGATCTCTATTTTGAATACTAGTGCAGCATTCATAGGATCTATGAGAAAAGACAAGGTTGGAGTTTAGGAGGGTATGATAGGCAGACTCCTAAATTGTCCATACCCATACCTCTGATTTCCAGCCTTAATCCCTGGGAATAGACTAGGAGGAGACACTATGCTCTAGTTCTGTTATGTTTCATGGCTAAAGGATATTAAAGATTTAATTGAGGTCCCCATCAATCAATCTTAAGTTATCAGAAGAAGACTGGGTAGTGATCTTAAGCTAATCACATGAGCCCATAAAAGCAGAGTTTTACCTGACTAATTGCAGAAAGAAAAGTCATAGAGATTCCAAGCTTGAGAACTAGATGCACTGTTGCTGGCTTGTTGATCGAAGAGGCCAAACATAGGAATGAGAGAGAGATTTCTATGAACTGTGACCAATCCCCAGACAAAAGCTAACAAGGATATAGGGAAATTTATTTTAAAACAACAAGGAACTGGATTCTTTCATCTATCTGAATGAGATAGAAGATGATTCTTCCCAGGAGCCTTCAGATAACATCCCAGTCCAGCCAACATCTTGATTTCTGCCTTTTAGACCCTAAGCAGAGAATCTAGGTAAGCCTACCAAGACTCCCGACTTACACAACCACTAGATGAAAAAAAAAAAGATTGTTGTTTGAAAAAGAAGGAAAAAGAAGGAAGGGAAAGGGAAAGAGAAGAAGGAGAAGAAAGAAGAAAGCATTAGTTACGATAATAATTTCAGACAAAGAAGTTTTAAAGCAAAGAATATTACTAAGAATATGAAAAGCCATTTGATAATGTTGAAGGGTTAATACATTGAGTGGATATAACAACCCTAAATGTTTATTTCCCTAATAACAGAGCTGCAAAACACACAAAGCAATAATGGATAGAACTGCAAGGGGAACCAGACAAATTCACAATTATAGTTGAAGATTTTAATGCCACTCTCAATAACTGAGAGAATAAGTAGACAGAAAATCAGTAAGGATATGGAAAGACATTATCATTCAATTTTATTTAATTGCCATTAACAGACCTCTCAACCCAAAGCCAGCAGAATACAAGTTCTTTTCAAGTATACAAGGAACATTTACCAGGATAGAAACAAATTTCAATACATTTTAAAGAGTCAAGTCATACAAAATATATTCTCTGTTCATGATGAATTAAATTAATACTCTAAACCTAAAATATCTCCAAAAAAATTCCAATTATTTGGAAACTAAATAAAAAACTTCCCCATAACTAATGGGTCAAAGAAGCTAAAAAAGTGAAATAAACAATGTATTTTGAAGCAAGCAAAATGAAAATTCAACATATAAAAATTGTCAAGTTCTATTAGAGCAGAATTAAGTAGGAAATTTTAATACCAAATGCCAATATTAGAGAAAAAAAGATCTCATGCTAATGACTTCATTTCTACCATCAGTAACTAGAAAAAATAAATAACAAAAATAAATAAAATAGAAAAGCACAGAGAAAATCAATGAATTCAAAAGTTAGTTTTTTGGTGAGAAAAATGGTAAACTTCTAATAAGACTGATCACAGAAAAAAAGAGAGTGAAGATACAAATATTTCAATGTCATAAAAGAGAGAAGTGACATTACAACAAATTTTACAGATATTAACAAAATAATATGGCTATGTTATGAAGAACTATAAGCCATTAAATGTGACAAACCACATACCGAGGGTGCCAAAAATGTATACACATTTTAAGAAAGGATAAAAGTGTATTAAAATTGTTATTCAGTATATACCAATAACAAAAGATGAATACAAGTCATGTATATACATTTTTTGACACCCCCAGTATAATGGACGAATTCATTGAAAGACACAAATTGCCTACCAAAGAACATTTAAGAAGAAATATATAACCTGGATAGTCCACTATTAAAGCAATATAATTTGTGGTTAAAATTGTTCTCCAAAAGAATATTCCAGGGACAAATGTGTTCTAGTGTGAATTACACAAAGTTTTTAAAAAATATATTATTAATTCAAAACAAAATTGAATATTTCTTAATTTATTCTATGAATCTAAAATCATGCTTATAACAAAACCAGGTAAAATCATTGCAAGGAAAAAGAAAAATCTAGAAACAGATATCCTTCACAAACATAGATGGAAAATTCTAAACAAAATTTTGGTAAATAAAATCCAACAATATATAAAAAGGTTTAACTCATCATAATAAAGTAAGGTTTATTTCATTTAAATTTATCCCAAGGTTGATTTGACATTCAAATCTCAATCAGTGTAATTCATCATATTAACCAACTATAAAAGGAACACCAAACAATCATTGAAGTAGAGATAGAAAAAATATTCCGACCAGATCTAACATCCATTCTTGATAAAAACATTTAGCAAACTAAAAAGAAAGGGAAACATCCTCCACATGAGGAAGGGCATCAATACCTGACATAATTAATGTTGAAAGAATGAAAGCTTTCTTCCTAATATCAGGAATAAGAGAAGAAAGTCCTCTTTCACCTCCATTCACATTTTAGTGGAGATTCTAGCAAGGTGAGAAAGAGACAGAAGTCATTCCAATTGGAAAGGGAAAAATTAAAACTGCCTTCTTTTACAGAAAGAGGATCATCAATTTATAGAATCTACAGAAACATTTACTAGAATTAATGAGTGACTTTAGCAAAGCCATAGAACAATATCAATATGCTAAATCCACAATATTACTATATACTACCAATAAGCATCTGGAAATTGAAATAAAAATACACTTTACAATAGCATCAAAAAGATATGAGCATCCTATTTGGGAGACCACCTCAGAGATAATGTGGATGCCTGATCATGGCATTGTACACCAGAAGCTAAACATTAATGAATGCCAAATATAATTTTATATATATAATGTGATGGCTAGGTGTGAGGTCAGAGGGATAATGGATGGGGGGAGGGGGGTTCACAGTGTGAGGGATATAAATGATGAACGTCTAAGTATTACCTTGTCTTGTACACCTGAAACTAATAAAAAATTTAAAAAATTTAAAAAAATATATGAACTACTTAGGGATACATTTTACAAAATATGTGCAAAATCTTTACACTGAAAACTGTAAAGTATTGCTGAGAGAAATTAGACAAATTAATGAAAAATATGCCTTGATCCTGGGTCAGAAGACTCAATATTGGTAATATCCTCCTCAAATTCAACTGTAGATTCAACGAAATCCCAGTCAAAATGCTAGCGTATCTTATGTGGAAATTGATAAACTGATTGTAAAGTTCTTATGGAAATGCAAAATCCTCAAGAACAACAGCAAAAAAATAGCTTCCAAAAAGTATTTGACAAAATAAGAACTAATGTGGAATACTAATATTACCTGATTTCAATAATTATTATAAAATTACAGTAATTAGGAAATAAGATATTGGCATCAAGATAGACAAATGGATTGATGAAACAGAATAGAAAGTCTAAATATAGGCCTATACATATATGGATATCTGCCTTTTTATAAAAAATCCCGAAGCATTTCAGTGGAGAAATTATAAACTTTTCAACAAATAAAACAAGTTACATGCAGAACAAAATAAAAATAACCGTAATGGCAATAACACATAAACATCAATGCATACCTTACCTTACATCATATGAAAATATTAAACCTCATTGGATTAAACCTAAATGTAAAACCTAATGTACAAATTCTAGAGAAAAACATTGGAGAAAATTGTGATCTTGTGTTAGAGATTTCTTAGAGATTGTTTCAAAGGCACAATCCATAAAAAAAAAAAAACACACACAAAAAAAACAAAAAACAAGTTGGCAAATTTGACTTCATCAAAACTAAAAAGTGCTCTTCAAAAGACTGTTAAAAAATTGAAAAATAGAAAAAGGAAGCCATAGGGTAGCAGGAAATATTTTCAAATAATATAGCTAATAAAGGACTTCTACCACAAAATGTAAAGAATTCTCATAGCTCAATAATAAGAAAACAAACAACTTAATACCAAAAGTTGGGCAAATGTCTGAAAAGATTCTTTATCCAAAATGGTTCAGATGGTAAATAAGATCATGAAAAGATACTCCTAACACCATTAGTCATTAGGGAAATACAAATCAAAACCACAATGGTATACTACACTCCTATGAGAATGGCTAAAATTAAAAGGCTGAACATAACAAATCTTGAAAAGGAAAGGGAGAAACTGGACTTCTGCTACTCATACACTCAAATAGGAATGTGAAATGATTCAGCCACTTTGGAAAATAGTTTGCCAGTTTATTGCAAAGTTAAACACTTACGATATAATCTAGCCATTCTACTCCTAAGAATTTGCTGAGGAGAATGTATATTCAATTCGAAGACTTGCACACAAAACTATATGGCAGCTTTATTTGTTATATCCCCAAACTCAAAAAAAACAACAACAACTGTCCACCCGACAGGTAAATGAATGAACAAATAGGGGTAGATCCTTACAGTGGAATACTTCTCAGAATTAACTTCCAAAACATTACACTAAGTGAAGAACTCAAACAAAAAAGAATGGATTCGCTATGATTGTGTGTATAACAAATTAGATTAATGGAAACCAAGCTAAAGTATAGGTATCAGATTAGTAGTTTCCTAGGGATGATGATAGAGGGGGGAGGCATGAAGAAGAAGCTGTAAACTACACAAGGAAACTTTGGAGGTAAAGGATATATTCACTGTCTTGATGGTTGTGATGTTTTCATAGGTCTACATACATGCAAATTTACCAAATAGTATATTATAAATAAGTGCAGTTGATTTTATGCTAGTTATACCTTTATAATAAAGGATAAAACATAAACAATACAACTCTATTTTTCCCTTTCAAATAGTTCTATTTGAATAAGTGAAACAAATGTTGAAATTGAAAACCATTTGTAATTTTGATGTTAAACGTATCTTTCATATTTTGTTTTAAGTTTCACACATGTAGAAAATTGTGGACGTATAAGAGCATATTCGTATCACATCATTTTCCAGTGGGAAATCTCTCCCTTTCCTTTGTTAGTTCTGTGGGAAAATAAGAGATCAGTGCATCCAAGGTATTTATACTATAGCCTTATTTTGGACCAGAATCTTGCAACAAATTACAGCTAAGAAAAACATTAATTTGTCTGCATCAGACAGCTAAATTAGTCCACATGTGCTTCCTTCAAATCTCCATACCCTTGCAGACATCATGAGGAGATAATTTTTCTGTACATCCTCAATTAATTTCACATTAAGACCTTGGGTTGACAACTGGACTCTTCCAACAGGGCATCTAACTGGGACAGCATTTTCTGATCATTATTGGATATAATTACTCTATCATTTTGATCAAAACTGTGACATCAGTTTGACTTTCTCCTCCAAAGGAAGCTGATTCTTCTCTCTCTGAAGTGAGGGAGCACAGGAAAGAGTGAAGAAGCCCAGCAGGGGGAGCCATAATGCAGTTGACATTTCCACCGATGAGCTCATGAGACCTTTGGCTGTAGCCAACATAGTGTTTAAGAATGCTGCTGGTACTTTTAATACACTAACTTGGTAAATTTACAAATACTTAGGAAACTTAATACTCTCATTTTGTTGTTTGGAATTTAATTTTTTAAAACACTGTTGGAGTCAAATTTAGCAATAAATACATTTCTACTTTTGTACCTACAGATTTTATTTATATTTTAGTTATGCTGATTATCCTAATACAAATGTTTAAAACATTGTAAGTACATGGAACCTATCTAGCATTATCATAATTTATATTTATTAAACAAAAAATACTGTGAGCCTACATTGTGTCAGCCACCAAACTCAGCATATTATTAAAGTGTCCCCATAAATGACTGTTGAATGGAAAAGTGAAAGACTGAAGTCTCATTCCCTTATATATTTAATGACATGTGTGTTTATTATCAGAGAAACTGCTTTCACTATCTTTCATTGGGGATTATTTTATAATGATGTACATATTTTTTAAAGTGAATTCAATTTCTATTGTTTTTAACTTCATTTACCCAGTGATTTCTCTAATGTGAACCACCTTGAAAAAGAGATTCAGGTGGCATTTTTCTAAGGAAAGTGTTTATTTCTTTTGTATGTACTATGGTGGTGTGCAATTAAATTATTAAGATTAATTATATTCAGTGATAAGTAATTTAAGAATGATAGGTCTTTTTATTCCATAATGATGTTTTTTGTCTGCTCAGTCTACCATGAAATGACAGGGAGACATTATAACCCAAGCATTTCATCTTTCAATTCTTTTAATTATTTAGACTGAATTTTCCGTAAATTGTTCCTGACTTTCTGGGTACTTATAGTTCAGATAAAGAAGATTATAATTTCATTTGTATTTAATAGTAAGTCTTCCACTCACTAGTCTGAACATATTGACCTCAATTATTCTTACAAATCAGATTAGCCTTGTTGGCTTCAATCATTTCAGTTATTATTAAACATAAAAAAGACTATATTCTAAGCAGCTGCTTTCAAAGTGGCAATAATCAGCAGGGTTAGTGTGTTTGGAGAGAGAGATGTATTTTATCCTAGTAAGATTTAAGGTATGGATTATAGAATTAAGCTCATCTACCTTACCAGCGTGGTGAAGGAGAAGGAGCATGGCTTGTGTTCTCACCCTAGAGTACAATAGCTCTCTTCAGGACAAATCAAAGTGTTAAATAAGAACTTAAGCACTCCCCCAAATCTTCATATCTGTGCTCCATTGGAATTTTGTGATAAGCAACTGATGCAAAGACCAAATTGCATTAATCAGACTACCACAGCACAGCAGATATACTTTCTCCATCTTCTCCAAACATTTGAAGAATATTTTTTGCCTGCTGGAGGTTTAATGACCCAAACTTTTTAGAACAAGTACTTACTTTTCATGAGACAGACTACATCTAACTTAATATTCAACGTAGCTCTCTGATTTGCTTTGTAAACTTTATCATACATCATAAAATAAATATGAAGTAAATATGTAAAGATTTTTTATTTTATCTACTTCTTCAGTTTACATCCCCCCCCACCCAATATGGAATCAGAATTTATTATCTAATTGAATTATCTGTAGATATTCTTAGTGACCAAACAAAAGGCAAGTTATGGGGTCAATTACTTGAGAGTCATTTGTTAATTTAACTAAGTCTGGTATAACAAGAGTCATCAAAAATATTAGCTATTTCAATGGTAGAATGAATACATGAGTGAGGGTCCTTTGCCTTTTTCATTTTGATGGGTGTTTACATTTATTAGCAAGTCCTTTTGAAAGAAGCTGTTTTCAATATGTTTCTTTGGGTAGTATTCTGCAATTATGTACATATCTTCATATGATGTGAGAATTTGGGCATTATTTATGATTGCCTATTGAGGCAACATTTTCCAAATTCTCTCTCCTATTGACTTTTTGATGAACCCATATGTTTGTCATCTCTGATCTTCTGTGATCTTGTAATAAAATACTTCAACTAATAGTTCTTTCTGTATGATAATTGACTTAGGCTGGCTGTAATATTTGATCAAATCCATACTGGTTTGAGTTTCACAGGGACCCAGTGTTTCCAGATACCCACTCATAGTTCTACAACAATATTTCTTTGCATGAGAGATGGACATAGTGGGCCAAAATGGCTGGGCAGAGTGCATGACCACACCTAAGGCTATTTAACTTATAAAATCACTTCACCATGTTTGAAATCCCAAATGTACAATTATTGTTCTCTGAGGACAGGCATGAAATGCCTAGCTCTCTCACTTTTAATAGTTTGGTTTAATTTTTCATACTTAATCTGAACCCATGATCTATCATTTCATGATAATCTTACCTCAGCTCTCTATTCCTTATATTCCCTTTGTTCCCTTAATTTTCCACTAATATCTTTCTGAGATGTATTATTCCTATCTTTATCTACCAGCTCAATGCTGATTATACATAATTTCTTATTTTGTTATATGTGGGAAAACCAAAAGGGGCAAAGGGTGATGATGCCCATAGAGCACTGTCCAGGTAAATGAGTGCTAAGATTCAAGGAGAATGACTAAACAGCCTGAGGCAGCCTGTAGTGAAATAAACTTTACCTTGAAGAGACGTCACTTAAAATTCAAATCATATATCTTACACCTCTTGTTATGAAATTATCATCACAAAAATGATTATAATTTGGCTTCCTAAATAATATGTCCACAAGAAGAGAATGTGCTGCCTGAAGAACGTGCCTGCTTGCTTTGGACGTTTTCTCCTCAGAGTAAAAGAATAAGCTGCCCCTCCCATTCCAATTATGTTTTTATGCAGCAGTTCTGCCAAGTCAAGCATTTTGGTCCATTTGGCAGTTGTATTTCTCATAACGAATTAATAAGTTAGTATTATGGAGTTTTTCCTTCCCACTATTTCTTCTACAGACAAGCCTAGATTAGAGAGGAAGTTGGGAGAAAGGGAAAATTGGGAAGAAAAATGTTGCAAGCCTGATCCAACTCAGAGATGATTTTCAGCAAAGGACTGAGAATACTCTTTTCTTTACTGTGAACTTCTAAGGCTGGACTAGGGCAGAGACTCTGGAAAGGCTTTTTAAAGCTACCAACTGTAGCTTAAAAGGAGGTATGATTAACACCTTCCCATCCCAGTTTCTTCAGCCACTGGGAGAGAAGCAAAGAGAGCAGCGAAGTAAGCCCGCAGATGATAAAGACTACTCAGTAAAGAGAGTGAATTTAATGTTGGGCCAAGCTAATGAGAGAGAAGTCTAGGTACAAATAGTTAGGGGATTCAGGTTATGGATTCTGTTCAGTGGGGCCGCAGGAGGAATCCTGCTAAACCTGGTTATGATGGGGGAATAACGCCCAAGAAGGCCCAGTAGAATGACTTTATACTGTAGTTGTCACATCTATTGTATGCCTGGGTCACATGGGAATGGACCTAGGCCCAAACCACCCGAACCAGTCCACAGCGCCAGACAGTTGTATTGTTTGCTAATTCACAACTCTGCGAACCAAAGAAATAAAAGCCAACACTCATTCATCAAATGGTTCCTAAGTTTCTGTCATTTTTTTTTTCTTCCCCACCATCACGGGCATGAGAATGGAAATGTTTAATGTAAATAGTGAAAGAATATCAATTTTAAAAGCAAATTAATTGCAAGTTACAACTATGCTGACATACTACTTACAATGTTTCAAACTGGTAAATTTAAACATTTTAAAATATGTTTTCAATAGAGTAGAGAAATTATAGTCTCATATACTCCTAATAAAAGTAAAAAAAAATAGTAAGCACCTTGGAGAACAATTTGACAGCATTAACTTTTAAGTGTATGGATACTATGACTATCAATTCTATTACTTGATATCTATCCAGGAGAAATACATGAATAACTGAACAAAGGGGCATGAAACGGTGTTCATTGAAAAATGAATTATAATAACCAAAAATTGGAAAAGACCTAATTGGGTAAAAAAAATCATAATGAATTCATATTTCCTTATTATATTGAATATAAAGTGAAACAAATAGTAATATAAATTGTTATTTTGTGTGCAACCCAAACATAAAAAAATAATAATTACTATGTGAAAGAATGCCTATAATATAGTTATTTTATGGCCTGTGAATATATCATATCCTTGAATACATCAAATCAATCACGTTCTATTTACTATAAAATTTATTTCAACAATTATATGGGATATTTATCTATCCATCTATCTGAAATTGTGTTGTGTGTCATATGAAAGTCAAACCAGGTTTCATGCATTTCTCAACAGTTGGTATTATCTACTTGTCGGTATCTTCCTTGCTTCGTGCCAAAAATGCATTTTGTTGTTCTTTTTTAAAAGAACAGGAATTATATTTTTATCTACAATGATGTAGAGTTATTCATTTTAAATTTGCACTTCAGTCTCTGTTTCTATGCCTTTATATATAGAAAATAACATTTAATCTGAATGGTGAATTAGAGCATATGCTTTTTGAAGTCGATTTAATGTCAGTTAAACTCAGCACAGGTAGTAGCAATTATGACAGAACTCAGATGAAGTGATGACAATATGACCAGCTTTCACCAAGTATACACAGGCATAGGCAATGCCAAATATGATGCAATTCCTCGGGCCTATAGTGAATTTAAGATACCATCAATTTCAAGACATCTCTGTTTCAAAAATTTTACTGTCAAAAATATGCATCTTAGAATCAGTAAAATCTGGTAGTAAGCAAAATGCAACCATAAAATGAAAGGGAAATCTAGATAATTGACATGGAAAAATGTCTCATCTATGATAAATAAATAGCAAAGTTGCACAGAAATAACATTCATGTAAAACACAGACACACTTAAGATACATAAAACACTCCATGCATTTATAAATAAATGAGTGACTAAATAAATACAGGAGGGAGAACAGAGAGTAGTCCAGTGCTGAAGAAGTCTGTATAGTAAATGGAAATACACCCCCCAGAAGGGTGGAGCACAGCTTCACCCTTCCTAAAATATGGGCTGTGCATCCTGATTTTCCTCTGAAGAGCACAGTAGGTAGAGGAATGGTGAAGAGGGACTTGACAGTGCAGAAAGCTGACACACATTGCATCAACCATATCATCAAGGTGAACAACAATACCTCATATCCTCTAGAAGTGATGTGATGAAAATGGCACTGTACTTCTGTGGGCTTCTTCCCAAAACTCACAACCCAAGTCTACTCAAAGAAAACATCAGACTAATCCCAACTGAGGGACACAATATCTGACCAGTACTCCTCACAACTGTCATGAGCATCACATCACAAACAAGGACAAGCTGAGAAACAGTCACAGCCAAAAGGAGCTTAAGGAGACATGAGGACTAAGCATAATGTGGCACCCTCGATAAGTGAATAAAACATGGATTTAGTTAATACAAATGTTTCAATATTAGTTCACTAATTGTGACAAATAAATCACGTTGCTATAAGGTGTTAAGAACAGGGAAACTGGATGGAGGGTATGTGGGAACTATATATGTACCGTCTTCACAACCTTTCTATAAATCTAAAGCCAATATAAAAGTTTATTAAGAACATATACCTATAGTGTGAAACTATACTATACATTAGAAAGGAAATAAATGTAAGAAAATTAATTTAAATAAATAAACGTAAAAAATGTAAAATAAAATGTAAGAGTAGTGAAATAAGACTACAATGAAATCAGCCATGCAATAATAAAATTCATGTTACATTTGAAGCAGAAATATGCAGAACAGAAACTTGAGGAAAACCATCTAGGCAATCGAGAAGAAAAAGGTACTATGTTTGCCTCCAACCGCACCACCCCAAAAAATGGAAATAAAATAGATTAAAAGATTGAGAGTGATTGAACAATTTTAGAGAACATTTTTAGAAAGAAAAACCCCTCATATCTTCAGCAAAGATTGAAAAAAAAAAAAAAAAGAGATATACCTGCTGTACCAGGCAACACTTATGGTAATAATGGCTGGGTTGACTTTATACCAATCTCAAGTAAAATGAAAAAGAAGATTCTTACTGAAATACACATTATTATCAACAATTAGAAGCTATAACTGTGCTAAAGTATTAGGTGGTTAAATAATTTACATCTGCTCAAATATATATATTTTGCTGTTATTAAAAAACACAGTTATGAAAACTTTGTAGTAACATGAAATAATTGATATAATGATCTACCAAAAGCAAAATGTAAACTATGTTTCTGAAATTATTATAACTCTAAAATTACATAATTATGATTAAAGGTTGAAGAGAAAACATTTTTGCTAACATTTCCTGTGTAGTGTTTCTTGTCTTAAAGACAGCTTAGATATGAAGACAGTATGTGGGTAAGTTAAAAAAAGGAATTTTTAAAAAGTAAAGTTTATTGGGGTGACAATTGTTAGTAAAGTTACACAGATTTCAGGTGAACAATTCTGTATTGTATCATCTATAAATCTCATTGTGTGTTCACCACGCAGTCAGTGTTCCTTCCATCACCATATGGATAAAAGGACATTTTAATAGCTGAATAATGCACAACAAATAATACATAAGTTCCTTTGCTTCTCAAGACACTTTCCTCTCACTTCTCTCTCTATAGGAGAAGTTTTGAAAACGAATTTCAGGATACATCATGGCAAAAGTTATAAAAGAAATCATAGCACAAATCTAATTGAGTAATACAGACTAGAAAGACTCAACGATACATTTATCTTTCTTTAATGTTACAATGCATGTACATCAGTAAGACAGAATGCAACTTATTTTCTATTAAGAAAATTTGTGAGGACTTGTGATGCTGCATGATATCTATATCTATATCTATATATTTATACATATATACATATATATGTATATATATATAGATATATAGATATTTGTTTTATAAAATTAGGCCTTTTATTATCATAAGTAACTAAACAATAGGATAACCCTAGTTTCCAAAAGGCAAAAATATTCAAACATGGAAATCAGAATGACTAATAATCCCCTCTTTTTTCCTGAATCGTCTCAGTTTCAAATTTCAGCTAGTTGTAGGAGAATATGCTATATTAATATGCCGAGCATATGAATCCATTAGTACCTCCGTTGTTTTAGACATAACGGTGAGCTTAGTGATGCTTACCACTGAAAGCAATAGAGTTCAGCAATTTAATTTAAATAAGATGTTTCAACTATTTTCTTCGCTTAAAACTTGAAAAATAACATTTCAGTAAATCGTGTTTTCATTTATATAAGAGAATTGCCATTTCACGCAAATTATATTATAAAAGTTAGGCAATTTAAAGAAACAAATTTTCAGAATAAAAAAGCATACAATTCATCAACTTCTATTTGCTGAGTGTTTTTTTTTTCTTTTTTCAGATATATAAGCCAAGCTTTCATATCTCTTAGAGATTAACGAACGGAACCACTTTGATAATACAACTGTCAGTTTGACAATCTGTATGATTTTAGTTTTAAACTTGTTGATTTTAAGGCTGCAAAGAACATGTTATTATATTTTGTTATTGTTTCATCCTTTTACCTAGTGTCCTGGCATTTTTTAAAATTTTGGTGAAATATATATAACATATAATTTACCATATTAACCTTTTAAAAGTATACAGTTCCGTGGTGCTAAGTATATTCATATTGTTGTGCAACCAGTCTTAGAATTTTTCATTTTGCAAAACTGAAACTGTCTCTTAATACTCTCAAAACACTTCACTTCTGATACAAGACATGTAGACTTTTCTCAGACTAAGCTTTGCTCCAATTCTCTGCAGACATAAATGGGTGTCCTACAGTTTATTCAATTCTGATATTGCCTGAATTAGCATCAATTCCCACAGGTTAAGGGCTCAGGTTCCCATGATTCCCCTTTTCACTTGAGATGCTAATTACATGTCCAGGAGATCACCTGTATTACTGTCCAGCTGGCTGGAAATCAGATGTTCCCATGTCCCTCTTCTTAGGTTCAAAAATTTGCTAAAGCATCTCACAGAACTTAGGAAAACAGTTTACAAGGATGCAGCTCATGAAAGCAAGATGGAAGAAATGCATGGGGAAAGGTACATGGGAAGGACATGGAGCTCCCAAGTCCTCAGCTGGGATGCCAATCTCCTACCACTTGTACATGTTCACCAATCTGGAAGCTTACAAACTGCTTACTTTAGGGTTTATTATGGAGGCTTTATTACAAGGGCATTATTGATTAAGTCATTCACCATTGGTGATTAAACTCAATCCCCAGCCTTTCTCCTCTACCTGGAGGTCAGACATGGGGCTGAAAGTTCCAACCCTTTAATCATATGGTTAGTTCCCCTGGCTACCAACTCCTCATCCAATAGCCACCTCATTACCATAAACTCCTGTGTGGTTGAAAGGGGGCCTGTTATGAATAACAAAAGACAGTCCTTTAATTTTTATGACTCAGAAATGCATGACAAAATAACAAATATTACAATTTTAAAAAGTGTTTCATTGCTCTTACCACCTAGGAAATGACAAAGGTTTTAGAAGTTGTGTTCCAGGAATGGGACAAAGATTGAATACGTATTATTGTTTAAAATCACAATTTCACAACATGAAACAACTTTTTATTTTCTTTCCCCTCTGGCCCCTGGCAACCACCATTCTACTTTGCTATTTATGACTTTGACAACTTTAGATATTTCAAAGTAGTGGAATCATGCAGTATTTGTCTTTTTATCACGGGCTTATTTTACTTAGCATAGTGTCCTCAGGGCCCATCCATGTTGTAATGTGTGTCAAAATTCTTTCCTTTTTTAAGTCTGAATAACATTCCAATGTATGTATAAACCACATTTTATTTACCCATTCCTCTATCAATGGAAAATTGGGTTGCTTCCACCATTTGGCTATTGTAAATAATGCTGCTATAACATGGGTGTGCAAATATCTCTTTGACATTCTGCTTTCAATAATTTTGGATGTATACCAGAAATAGAATTACTGGATCATATGGTAGTTCTATTTAGAAAGACATGTCATCTACATTTCACACATGCATAAAATGAAGTTAATATTCCAAAACAAAATACCAATCATTTTTGTAATGTATATAAGTTTCAACCAATTAGGTCACACAGACGGAAAAACGCAGAACCAGTATATGAACCCAGGAATCCTGACTTCAGTATTGTTTTTTGCCGATTTGTTTTTCCTGTTCTCATTGTTGCTGCAGTTATTCTTTTCATTGTTGTTTTATCTCTTCAAGGGGAGAGTGAACCAGCACATTGACATATTGGAAAATATGTATTATGATAACTTTCTCAGCTATTTTCTGAAGTCACTACATTCATCCATAGATTCTTAAAGATTGGTTAGGTCAATTGAATCACTGTACCTAGAATCTATTACATCACCTTAAATAAACAGCACAGCAATTGAAAGGCATTCTCAAGATTTTTTTGGGAGGGAGGGAGGAGTGGTTGAGTAGGGAGGGAAAAGGGTATTTTTCCACATATAGTACCACTTTAAATAATTGTGTAGCCTCTTTTAATTTAGTAGTAAAATCAATTAGATTTTCTTTTTTAAGAAAAGTTATTTACATCAGCCCCATCGTCCAAATTATTCCCGGAAGCATGATAACATTATGCTTTAGAAATCACTGAATACATTTAGACTTTTTTCTGTTTTTGCAATAATTTTGATTTTTTGCATTCGTTGTCTGATACAGTTAATAGCAGAAAACATTAAATTGAATTGAAGTAATTCCTGAGTACTATTTTTCCAATGTTTCTGACATCCATTCCCTTGTAACTTCTTAAGCAAAAGGCACTTTGTGAACAACTGTTGTAAGTACTTGGCATAAACTGACATTATTTTTTAAATAAATGTATGATAATTTAGGTACCCTTATTTATATTATTTAAATATTTTAGGTCCATTTTTATACATCAAGAAATGGAAACATGGGACATTCTAAAACCCTAAACAAGATCACAAAACTAGAAAATGGCAGAACCAGAGTATGGATTCAGAACATCTAGCTACACAGCCCGAACTCAAAATGACTACACAATCATTTATATCAGGTGACTTGAATTCAAATTTAATTTATATAATGTTCTCAATGAATGATGAGTCTAATGGTTGAAACGTATATACATTAAAATTATATTTTTTTGGAAAATTAACTTCTTTTTAAGCACATAAAAAATGGCAATGATATTTCTTTCTAAAACACTATGACTACAGTCATGCACCACTTACTGACAGGTATACATTCTGAGAAATGCATTGTTAGGTGATTTTGTTATGGTGTGAACATCATAGAGTGAAGTTACACAAACCTGGATGTTATTACAGCCTACTATACAGTTAGGCTACGTGGTGTAACCTCTTGCTTCTAGACAATAAACCCATATAACATGTAATATAGTTATTATATGAATATTTAAATTTTTCAATAAAAATGTTTTCTTAAAGTTGTTAAATACATTTACCACTACATTATGTCAATTTTGTTCTCACATAATTGATTTATTTTAAGGTTGCTGTGGAGAAGAAAGGATAAAAGGACTTAATGAATTTTCTCAGAAAAAAAATCATTAAGTACATATCATAAAGATATGAAGGAAATCACTAAAATAGCATTAGTATAAACCAAAATTTCAAAACCATAAGAGAGTAACACAACCAAAAAAAGGAATACCTGAAAATAAAAAAGGTATCAATAGTATACTTGTGGGGTTGCATTGTGGAGAAAAGACAATGAACCATAAGAACCTTCCAGTTTTGACTTTGGGACATATTAAATAGTATCAAATTTGCTCTCCCTCTATAAACAACAAGAAAACTGACACAATATTTGATTTTGTCAACAAGAGATTTCAAATATTAAACAGAGGGCTAAGGTCTTTGGAGGAAAAAGAAAAACTATTACTTTATTTTTTTTTTTTCCCTTGAAGCATTTATCTGACTCCAAAAATAGGGAGGTGTGGTCTAACCAAAGAATGACCTTGCTGCTGAACTTAAAAGTCAGATACTGGAGTTTGTGGTGGTAAAAGGAGCTGAAATGTACAGGGCATACTACTCAAAAAGAGGCATCTACATATGAAGAGCAACACTAATCCTCCTGAGTCCCTGTAAATTCTTGGTTGAATATTAAGCTATAGTATTAATACCTAGGTTGAAAGTGCCCAACACCAAGTGAGAAACAGCTACTGGAGTATTTTCATTTACTATTCCTGCATAATAAATTACTATACACTTAACTGAAAGAAAATAAATTTTTGTGAATCAGGTATCTGGGCTGGTAAGATTGGCTTCTCCTTTCAGGGTCTCACAAGGCTGAAAGTCAAGGTTGTAACCAACTCCCTTGGTTCTTGTGATATCCCAGGATGCAAATCAAGAAAGATCACCACAGGATAGTGCAGGCAAGAGGCAAAAGTTTATTAAGCTGGTGCACAAGGGAACAAACACCGAGAAAGGAATGGTTCAGGAAAGGTTCCAGTGGCTCCCTGAGAGAAGCTGGGGCCGGGTTCTAAAAGGAGCTAGATGATAGAAAAGCTGTATATAGGCATAGGTTTCTTGGCACCTGCAGTGTGACTACATGCTTCTTCATGCGTGGTATGTCTCATTAGCGCGTTAAATCTCCACCCCTGAAAGTGATTTTCAGTATTTAAATTAGAGAAAGATCACTTTAGGGACACTCTTGGGCCTTACTAATAGGTTGGTGCAAAAGCAATTACGGTTTTTTGCAACTATTTTTAACATTTAAACCGCAATAACTTTTGCACCAACCTAATAGTATGTGGATTGTTGTGTTGGGTCTCCCAAGGCTTCTTGATGCTGATTGGTGGTACCCTAGGGTGTATATTCTTGTGAAACTTATCAGGCTCCAGCAGCTGACCTTTCTGACCAACTCAACAGCAGGAAGTTGCCCTCCTGTCTCCAGGTGAGAGCTATGGCCTCATTTTTTATCTGAGATCAAGGCCTTTGAAACTCACTGTTGTTAGAATTAATTTATTTGTGTTTGTGTGATAGAAGTCCCCATTTTCCTTATTGCTGTTAGCCATGGACCCTTCTCAGCTACTCCACATACGCATTTTTTTTTTGAGCGCTAATACATTTTAGCTTTGTAAGAAACTTCCTTGCTGTCTTCCACAGTGTCTGCACCATTTAACATGCAATGAATAAGACTGTTGCTCCATATCCTTTACAACATTTGATATTGTTAGTGTTTGGATTTTAGCCATTCTAATGTGTGTGTTGTGATCTCTTGCTTAATTTGAAAATGCCTAAAAACAAGTAATTTGAGCATTTTTTACATACTTATTTGCCATATGTTACATCTTCCTGGGTGAGGCCTCTGTTCAAAACTATTGCCATTTATTAAATTGGGTTGTTTTTTGTTTGTTTGTTTTTATTCTTTAATATTATATTTTAGATATCCGTCTTTTGTCAAATATGTGTTTACATAGATTTTGTCCTAGGCTCTGGCTTGTCGTTACATTCTCTTCATAGAGCATAAAGTTTTAATTTTCATAAAGCTTAACATTTTTTTCTTTCAAGGACTGGGCTTTTAGATTTGTATCTAAAACTCATTGCCAGACACACAGTCACACAGATTTCATTCTTGTAAAAGTTTTATAATGCATTTTTATCTAAGCATATTATCTATTTTCAGTTATTTTTGGTGAAAGGTGTAACATCTGTATTTACATTAAAATTTTCAGCATACTGATATCTAATTTTTCCAGTACCATTTGTTGAAATTTAATTTGCTCCTTTATCAAATATCTGTTGACTATACTTAGGCAGGTACATTTTTGGGCTCTCTACTTTGTTCGCTTGATAAATGTTTCTTTTATTTCACTATGTGCACACTGTTCATTGCTGTATCTGCAGTACGTCTTAAACTTCAGTCATGTCATTCCTTCAGTTTTGTTCTGCAGCATCATGTTGACGATTCTGAGTCTTTTCCCTTTGCATAGAAATGATAAAATCAATTTATCTATATTCACAAAATATTTTGCTGGGATTTTGATTAAGAATGCATTTAATCTGTAGATCAATTCGAGAATAATTCACATCTTAACAATATTGAATCTTATAATCCCTGAATGCAGACTATCTCTCCACTTATTTAGATCCTTTGTTTCTTTCATCTAAGTTTTATAGTTTTCTGCATAAAGATCTTCTACTTGTTTTGTTAGATTTATATTTTATATCTAAATGATTTATTTTTGGTGACATTTTCAATTCAATTGTATTTTTACTTCAAATTATACTATAAATATCTGGTACATAGAAAAACAAGTAACTTCTGTATATGACCATTGTATTCTGTGGCCTTACTATAATTGCCTATTATTTGAAAGCTTGAAAGCTGTTTTTTATTTTTTTTTTTTTTTTTTGTCAATGCTTGGAATTCTTTACACATGAAATCATATCATGTGGGAAGTTTGAATAGTTTTATTTCCTCTTTCCAATTTAACAATTTTTATTCGTTTTATTGTCTTTTTTATGCTAACAAAAACTTCTGGTACAATATTGAATAAGAATGATAAAAGGGGACATCCTTGGCTTTTCCCATTTTTAGCAGATAGCATCTAGTTTCTCAACACTAAATGTGATCGTAGCTGTAGGGTTTTGTTTTTTGTTTTGTTTTGTTTTTATCTTCTTTTCCTTTTAAATAGACTTTATCTTCTGAGCCTCTCTAAATTTATAGCAAAATTGAGCAGAAAATACAAAATTCACAAATACTCCTTCTGACCCTCTGTCCCTCCCCACATATACACACAGACTCCTCAATGTCAACAACCAACACAAGAGTCGAACATTGATTACAATTGATGAACCTATACTGACACAACACATCATTATCACGTGAAGTCCATAGTTTGCATCAGGGTTCAATCATGGTGTTTGTTCTATGAGTTTTGATAAATGTACCTACCACGATAGCATCGTGGCATTCTGTAGAGCCATAGAATAGTTTTACTGATCTAAACATCCTCATATACTAGAGTAGGTGTCCTTCACCTACTATTCCCTCCTTCTCCCCTTATTACTGACAACCTTTGATCTTTTTACTGTCTCCATATTCTTACCTTTTCCAAACTATCATATAGTTGGAATCATATAGCATGTAGCCCTTGTAGATTAGCTGATTTCACTTACTATGACACATTTAAGTTTCCTCTTTGCCTTTTCATGACTTGATAGCTCATTTCTTTTTAGCCCTAAATAATATTCCATGGTGTGAATATACCACAGTGTATTTATTTATTCATCAACTGAAGGGGATTTTAGTTGCTTCCAAATTTTGGCAATTATGAATAAAGCTGTTATAAACATCTGCAAGCAGGTTTTTCTGTGAACATAAGCTTTCAGCTCCTTTGAGCAGTAAACACTAATTCATGGATTGTATGGTTAGAGTACTTGTAGTTTTGTAAGAAACTGCTTGTCTCCCAAAGCAGCTATACCATTTTGCATTCACAAGGAGAATTCCTATTGTTCTACATCCTCATCAGCTTTTAGTGTTGCCAGTGTTCTGGATTTGGGGCATCCTAAGATGCATGTAGTGTTATCTCAACATTGTTTTAGTGTAGTTTTTTTGTACATGTTCTTTATCAAGTTGAGGAAGTTCCCTCTATTTCTACTTTGCTGAAAGTTATTATAATGAATAGATGTTGGATCTTTCAAAAGCTTTTCCTGTATCTATTGATATGATCATGTAATTTTTTTTCTTTAGCCTGCTGGCATAATAGATTAATTTAATTGACTTTTGAATGTTGAATCAGCTTTGCATCTCTAAAATATATGTCTCTTAATTGTGGTGTAGAATTCTTTCTATAAGATTTTGTACTCGATTTGTTAATTTTTGTCTTGTTATAGCTCTATATAGTTTTAAAATAATTTGGCCTTATGAAATGAATCAATGTTTTTCCCTGTGCTTTTATTATCCGGGGGGCAGGGGGGTGGTTCAGGGAACACGTAGAGACTTGATATCATTTCATTTCTCCCTCAAATATTTGGTAGAATTTACCAGTGAAAGCATTTGGGCGTGGGTGAGAAAGAAGGAAATGAGATTAGGTAAAAGAACATTGGGACCTCCACTACCTTTATCATATTTTAATTCTTAGCAGTCCTGAAATAAATGTGGCATAGCAATTAATACTGGGAGAACCAGCAGTGTAGAGGAGTGTTTATGTTATTTTCTGATCTTTTCTATATTTTTGAAATATGTCAAAGTTTCTTTTTTTCAATAAAAATGTTTATTTGTATAAATGTTTTGTTATCTTTACTGGGTCGAAAAATGTAAGATGTTTTCTGGAAAATAATACTTGTAAACATTTACATTGAAAGATTTTTATTTGGGAACAATCTTATCAGGATATCTACAACAATGCCAAAAACATCAATAGCAGAGGTATCTGCAACTGAAGCAAGATAGCCACACATGTGATACAGTCACACTTGGCAAAGAGAGTGAACTTCAGAGTTGCCTTGGCTTCCTTTTTTCCCTTCTCTTCCCTTCCCTTCCTTTCCCTTCCCTTCCCTTCCCCCCCCTTCCCCTTCTTTTCCTTTCCCTTCACTTCCCTTCTCTCTCTCTCTCTCTCTCTTTCTTTTTCTGTTTAGTTAACAGAGAGAAGCCTACCAATGCAGAACATGTACAGAGAAAAGAAGCAACGGGAGCGAGGAGGCAAAACCTGGTCTCTGAATATTGCTTCAACTAATAGTAACTTAAAAATTGTCACCATATAACTTGGCACTCATTCTATTAGCTAATAATAAATAATGTTTGCTATAGAAAATATCAATGACAACTTCTGTTTTAAGCCATCATTTTTCAAGAAATCCCAGGATTGATGAGAGGGGGATTACATATATGAAACATATTTAAAATTACAATATCAGTTTTAAAAGAGAAATTGGAAATATTTTGTTTTCAAGAGATGGATACCATATTTAGAAACACGAAGAACCCAATACTCATGAAATTTCAACTTAAAATTAAAAGAAGAAAAACTAAACAATACTAGCCCTAATTTTAAAGGTGAACTGTGTCAGCCTACAAAAGCGTGTATTTATTTTGCACTTCATGCTGCTCCATAACAAACAATTTGAAATCTTTTAAATTTGTTTATTTAAGCTAGTCTAGCTTTAAGTAATAACAAGTCAAAGAAAAGCATGTGTACACATACACATTAAGAAACAAAAAGCAACACAAATTCTTATGAATTTAGTAAAACTCCGAAATAAAATATTTGAAAAATAATGAGCAATATGTAAAACTAATAACTATTTGTTATTAGCAGGTCATTTTATTTGTTCCATAAATGCTAGAATATTTCCTGATTTCGCTCAGAAAATATAACATTTAAAAAATATTTCACATTAACATGTAAAAATAAAATAATTATAACATTAAAATGAAATATGTAATACTATAAATAAAATTTTACAAGACTTTACTAAAAAAAATAATACTGAGACATAGAAAGGTTAAGAGAAATTGTCTGAGGACACAGTAAGGGGAGGAGCTGAGGTCTAAATTTAGACAGTGTAAAATCTGATCTAAAATTACTACACTTTATTACCTCATGCCATTCTTAGCACAGTTATATACTTAGAGAATGAAATAAACAGAGAACAAATTATGCTATAAAACAAAAGTTTCTAAGAAGCCGCAGCAGTGCACAATGTCTAATTATGCACAATAATTTAAACACTGTTGATTAGACCTCCCACTCATACCCAATTATGATATGACCTGTTGGACATGAGGCCAGGAAAGATATTGAGAGTGCCATTGGGATGACAAAGGTGGTTGGGAGATAGTTAATTAAATTCTTGCTTCTCATTTTCATGACTGGAAGTCAAAAGAAAGTATCTAAATTTGATAAATCCAAGAAGTGGTGTGAAAGAAAATTATTTATAAACATACTGGTCAATACCAAAGGTGGATAAAAGATGTACAGATACCTCTGTGAAGTGAATTGGGAATAGTAGTAGGCTATCAGTTTTGTGTAACTTTTTTGTTAATATTCGGTGCTTTTTTTTTTTCCTGCTTCCAAATTATTTTACTTTTGAAACTATGAAAAAAGTAGGTGATTTGTGGAAAGGTTATCAATATGGTTATTATAAAGAGGTGACTCTCAGAGAAGTCAGAAAACACTTGAAGCTCATCTTACCCAATTCTAAGACTATTGAAGACTAAGTCATGTTTCTGGAAAAGGAAATACTTTAAGTTGTGGAAACAAGTCACACTGTCAATGGCACACTAACAGCTATAGTGATTTGGTATTTAGGTCAGAAATATAAATTTTCAAACTCTTTTATTTTTTATTTTCTATTTCTTTCACCACCAAAATTAGCAATTCTACTAGAAATTGAAGTAGGCCTTAATTTATACACGGGGAATCAATTAACCTCATTTGGAGGAAGAAGAAAAACACAGTAACACCTAATAAGAAAAATTGATAAGTAAAATAATGTCTCAGGATACTTCGGGGATACGTTATTTAAGGATCATGCAGTGACATACTCCAACACAGGTACCAACAAAATATTCCCACCATTTACTGAGGGGACTTTAAGTTTCAAAGACCTAAATACCTATGTCAAGAAGGGTACTCTGAGAAGCATTCTTTAATTTATTTAGGTATAGTTTGCCTACTCTCTAACATGTAATCCCCACGTAATTTTACGTGGTTGTACTCATGGCCCATATAACCCTTTTGCTTTCTTACAAGCCAGAATTAAGAATGATCACTTAAATATGAATATGAGATTGCAACCTCCATGAAAAAAAGAGTTTTATCTATTTCTACAGATGATTCCAACTGCCAAAACAGATCCCCGCAAAGCAATTGTTCAGTAAATATTTACCTCTCGAAATAGGGTGAGATAAAAGTGACACCTAAAATGAAGTCACAGATAAGGTAATCCTTGGTTCTTGAACCACGTGTATTCTCAGAATAGGTTTCCATGGAGTAGGGTATTTCATCCTTCACAGAGAAACATTGCTTTATGGGTCACTTGATTTGGCTGTTCTCTTTTAGGTTGATTTCTAGTATAATTTTTCATAGAGCAATCCGTACCCCACTAGTCTTGTCTCATTAAGATTACCTCACATACAGTTCTTGAATAAGATTCTTTGAAAGTAGTTTTCCACTACCTTCCATGGTGCATGCTTCCCCTAATCGTCCATTTTCACTGTAGATATGCATACGACCCTCTGATTTAATTTCTCTAGACTAGAGGATAAACCTGTAGTCTAACACAACTTTAGGGAAACACAGTTGTGCAGTTGTGTAGATGGGGAAGAAGATAGCCTAATATAGACATTCAATTTTTTCCCCGCCCCACTCATATCCTTAATTTTAGAATTATTTATGTTTCTAGTCCTAGAGTTGTCTAGAATTGTGAGACTGCCCATGCAGTTATGAGGTTCAGATTTCTCCAGTATTCTAAATAAGAAAACTATAGTCTACTTAAATTTTAGCTTCCAAAAATTTTATTGCAAAAATTTATTTTTATGTGTTCTTCGCCCTTGTGGATTTATCCAATGTTTTGTTGCTAAGTTTTCACTCTACTACTATTTTAGCAGTTTCTGAGATACAAGGTACAAGGTGACAACAGTATGTGTTCAGTACACCATTTTTGAACTTAAGTCTTATCACTTCAAGGAAACTTCAAAAAAAAGTGTTAAAAATAAATGATAATTTATTGAGTAGCTATAATATTGTATATGCTATCTAACATAGACCTCAAATGCATTATTTAATTTGACCTTCTTAAACCGTGAAAATAATTGTTCTGGTACCACTTGGCACCAAAAAGAAAAAAAAAAAAGAAAAGAAAAAAAAAAGAAAAAGGATGATGTAGAGTTGGAACACAAGGCTATCTGACTCAAGTGTTTTGTAATATTAACTGATTTTTCCCAAGAAGTTTACAATCCCTAATCTAAAATTCTTTACAAACTAGAATAAGATGTATCTCATATTAAAATATATGTGTTTTTTTTTAAGCTGGAGATATGTATTTCTATGGGAAATTACTGGTAAAATAGATTACACTTAAATACAGAAATGATTGGGGAGTTTTACCTAAGCATGATATTGAAAGTGCCATGGAGAGAATAAGACTACTCTCCAATTAAGGATAAGCCTAAATTTGTCTTCAAAATCTACATTAAATATCACTTCTACGAACTTACTTCCCAAATCGCTTGCTTGCCTTCTGAACATTCACACCATCTTACATTTTCCTATTAATATGTTTGTATTTTGTATGCAAAATAGCATATTATATAGTATATTTCTAATTGATGGCCAAATGTTTAAATAGCAACATCTTAAGCTGTTATATTTGGGGGTCCTCATTATAAAAAGGAAGTTGACATAGAGCTATAGAGAACTTTATCATGCAGACCTCCTCTATTATTTATTATCAGTACAATTGTCCATCACCTTATGTTAACTGATGGTCACTGGTGCCAACCCAATGCCAATAGGAACCCCCAATTTGCAGTATGGTGAAAAAGGAAACTTTACTCAGTGCAAACAACTCAATTGTGATACAGCATAGCTATGAGAATAGCACAACTATGGAATAACTCAATAGTTTTACAGCTCAATTATCAAACAGCACTGGCTGTGAGAGAGCCCCAGGGCCAGACAGCCCAGAAGCCAGGCCCCTTTCCAGCTAGACAGCTCTGCTCTGCCTACTCTGCTCTGCTTCGCTTTGCACCAATCTGCTCCATTCTGATCCAACAAGTCGGCTTTGGTGTTTCAGCTTCAGCTGGGGAAACACAGCCTTCAGTCTTCAGTGGAAAGGGAAAGTTGTCTCTGTGAGCCAGAGGGTGCCTAATTATCTAGACTGAAGTCCCTACTCCTGGTCTCTGATTGGCCCATCTGTGTTCAAATAAGAACTCCAAATCCTTGCCGTTTTATTGGCCCAACTGGCAATGTCCTGATTGGTCAGAATGGAGCTGTCGATTGGTCAATGTGGGTATAGCTGCACAGCTCCAGTTGGACAGGGAAATCCTCAGTCCTATTGGTTGAAATAGCTCCTATTCCAGGAACTCCTTTATAAGGGCTGGCTTAGATGGCAGAAACACAGGTTAGACAGGCAGTTCAGTGCAGGAGGCAGGAAACTTAATGCAGCTTTCTCCCTGCCATGTAGTTTGCATGAGAAGCCCCTGCAAAATGACTGCTAGGCTCTGTTTTTCATTGTCAGCTTGTTTGTTTGTTCTAATTTGAGCCCAGTTAGCCACCAGGAGCCCTTCTTATTTTCTTGTCTCACAAGGTCCACACTTACAACACTGTTAAAGATGTTAATATCTCCAAAGGTTAGAAATTTAGAAAAAAGGTTTTTGTGTGTTTTGCTTATTTGTTTTTCAGAGCACTCTTGGAAACAATAAATGTTCTGAGTGTTTCTAAGTGCATAAATCTGTAAGGTAGATAATAACAATATTCAAAACTGAGGATATAAAATTAAATGGCAACTGTTTATTTACCTCTTGAACTTCAAGTAACTGCAGAATGACAGACTACAATTAATTTATCAATTCAGGTGCAGAAGGTTAAGCATCTGACATAGATCAGTGTGAACTTTCCAAGGTTATTGAATTATCCATATCAAAAGTAAGAAAAATAAGAGGATTCTAACCAGAATCAGATACAGAATATTTTCTTTATCTTGTGCTGACATTGTTGCAATTAGAGTTATATGTAAATTGCACTTTGTTATATTTGAAATGTATATTCTCAATATACGTATGTGTTATGTAAGTAGTATTACAATGTAGAATATATTTTAGATATCTTTATATAAAATTACAGGGTTGTATTTATAAAGTGCTGATTAAAGCGATCACTATCAGTTAAAGAGAAATACTTAAATAAGCTCCATTCAAGGTATAATTACATTAAAATTCTTGTGTGCAGGTGAAGGTAGACGTCACCACCTGTAGAATATTGCCTTAGCAATGTCAGTCCTTTTATCATTGTTTCCCAAATTATAGTTACAAAAAAAATGTATGCAATGGTACCTATCAAAAGTAACAAAATGTATAAACCCACATATGCATATTACATATGCACATACAATAAGAGAATATAAGAAAAAAGTCAGAGAATGTTCACTACAGAAGACTCACTACATGTACCTCTCTAACTAACAAGAAATGACCGCACTATCATTCCATATTAAATCAGATGGATACCAGACTTTTATAGATCATCATGTTCACAAATGAGTCTTATATAAGTGAAAACCAAGTCAATCTAATTAGGTATACAAAAGCAATATGTCTAAAGAACTGTCTGCATGAAGGAAATTCATGGCAGCCAGATATAAAAAGTAGTATTTGTTTGCAAGTCTGTAAAACTGGGAGAAAGTCTGACATAGCAAAAAATTTGAAATCAAATAGAAATCTGTCTTTACACATGTTAAGTCTGAAGTAATATAAAGACATCTTTGTGGAAATGAATTGGAATGAGAATGGTACTAGTTAAAATAATAGAGACACAGTTAGGCTTTAGGAAATATATGACATGCTCTATGTAGAGCAGAAAGAAAGACAATGTTATTTAAACAAATATTGATGAATTCACTTCTGCAATATAAAGATGGGCTAGGGCAGAAGAGTTCATTTCAGTATTTATTGGTTCTTTTACTTAGAGGATTTAAAGTAGTTGTGTTTATAAATCTGCAAGTTTATTTGTATGGAAGATATTTCAATGAAATTTAAACATAACTTTAATAAGGTAACATAAATTTTTGGACTAGCTTCTGTGAACTAAGACTAGATGTTGGTGGAATGGTGCCTCTGAATTTGTGGAAAAGAAGAATAAGAAACAACATTAAAGTGGACTGGACAAAATGTTGGCAGTTAGCAGCCCAAAATGAATGAAGGCAAGATGGAAATGTATTGTGATTCAGAGATCCAAAGAACTTTAAGAATGCTGGTGTCATGGGACCACTTTGAAGTTCTATCATCGTCCGTGCTGTGCTGTATTTCTCCTCCAATATATTTGAAGATCAAATTAAAGTGTGTTTCCTGTAAGAACCTTTCATAATGGTGCTTGGTGGTTGAATTAAGGAAGACTATACTCAAGTACAGTTAAGAAAGTCTGAAGACAAGACATCAGCTTGAAGATAAAAAACTACAAAGCATTTTTTGGGGATCTTAAATTGTCTCAACTCATAAATTCACTGTAAGATTCTCCTTCATAAAATCCTTAGAAGATTTGTGGAGGGGGTTTGACTTTGTTTTTATGGAGTGACTAAGAATGCTACTAATTATTGTGCTGTAAATGGGGGAGTAAGTCCCCCTTGGGGGTTCCTTAAAGATCCCCAATATAACTCTGAAAATCATACCAGAAGGGACATATGAATTTATTATACTCACAGGTACTAGAGAGGAAGCCCCAGCATGCCCAGAGGACCACCCAAGTCACTCAAATGCCCAAAGTTTGATCACACCAGACAGAGAGAGCAAAGCAAGGATCTGTTGGCAAGTGCCTTTATTGGGGTTCATGGGTGCTGTAGCTTGTGGCATGGGGGAAGCATTCTTTTTGGGTAACTTGAATGTAGCTGGATAAACATGGAAAGGAAGGTGGAAAATGAAGGAATCGTCATAAGATGTATTGCTTAATCGCAGACATTGTGGATGGGTACACAGAAATAGGAAATAACTAGGTAAAAGTTCAAAACCAGGAGGGAGGGTGCTGGAACTCAGGAAGCCATTGAGATAACTAACAAGAGCTTTACATTATAACTAGAATAGCAAGTATTTATTGAACATTTACCAAGTGCCAGCCACTGGTCTAAGTGTTTTATCTGTATTAGCTCACTTAATCCTTATAGCACTCCTCTGAGGTAATGCTCTATTATTTATTTCCATTTTACCAATTAGGAGACTAGGCAGGCAGAGGTGCTCTTATATACACCCTATATTGTTAAACTGATGCGGTAAAATTTGAGTAACATAAATTATTACCCCCATAATCTTTAAGACATAAGGACACAGGATTGCTATTAAGCAATATATGATAAAATAATTATAAAAATACTATACATAGTTCCATTTTAGATATCAGATACAGCTGATTTGGGAAGAGAAATGTGGGTTTCTCCGCATACATTCTCAAGGACCAAAACAGTGCTCAGAGAGAAGGAAATTCAGATAAAAGTTTTAGTAAAGTGCTGAAGGCTGACTGTTAAATTAGCTGTGAATGAGGTTATACAAAAGAGGAAGCACAAGATTGGACACATTTTAGAATTTGGACCATGAAAAAAAATAAAGATAACTATAAGGTGAAGTAAAGGGTTACTTCTTGTTGTTGCTTGTTGATTGCTTGTTTGTTTGGTTGGCTGGTTTGAATTGTTTTCAACTATGGAAGGAACACATTTTGAAAGCCAAAAGGAAGATGTAAAATGAAAGGCAAATGATTGAAAAGTCTTGAAAAAGAATATGTAGTTGATGGAGCAAGTTTTTTGAGGAGGTAATAAAACATGGGGTCAAGAGAATAGGCAGAAAGTTTAGCCTTAGAGAGAGAAATGTTTTATTAACTACTGGATATGTTGGAGTAGAGAGGGAAATGGTTGCTATGGTAAATAAGGAAAATTCAGGATTCATCTTGCTTCAGTAAGAATATATTGAACACATAACCTTGTTGTTAGCACTGTTGTTGTTGAACAATTTGCAAGGAGGACTTCAGAGAAATTAAAGATACTTTTTAAGTCCTTAAAGTGTTGTCCAGTTACCATTTTCAATCTATTGGATATGTTAAATAGAAAACCATAGGCCCAAAATGGAGTCAGTTGTGGTAAAACCCATAACATCAAACCTAGAATTAATACCTGAGCTAATTGCAGCTTCAACCTTCTCCAAAAACGTAATCTGAATCAGTCTGTCTGGAATTTTCTGGTAAATCCCAGTGAAGTAATCTGTCACTTGGGCCCTCACCAAAGGAAGCTGAGAAAATCCGCCTGAAACAATTCTTTTTCTTTCTTTTGCTAATAACTTTCTTACCCCTTCTCCAAGTTTCTTCCTATAAAAGCCTTCCATATTGTTCAACTTGTTGGGGTTCCTCTCTACTTGCTGGATGGGATGCTGCCCAATTCATGAATTCAACAATAAAGCCAATTGTATCTTCAAATGTAATTGATTGAATTTTTGTTCTTTAACAGATTGGTGGCAATGATGGAATCTGAAACAAACTTCTGAGGGCATCTGGGGTAAGAAGAAACATAGGCATGGTATCCGCAAACCCTTTTGTGCGACTCTCTTTCATGCCTTTTCTGAGACCCATTGGTGAGTTCCTCTCAGTTAGAGCTCTACTCTCTTCTAGTTGAGTTCCCAATCTAATGGGCTTTCCAGTCCAGAGCTTAGTGAGTCAGCGTGGAGCTGGTGGATGGTTCCATCTGGAACCTGAGTCCCTAGCCCTCCATTCAGCCTGAAATTCACCGGTGTTTAGAAGTCCTTTTCCCCGTTCTAGTCCATGGTCTCCATTTATTGGAGTCGTCTGATTTAGTCCACGCTGGGAATTGCTGGCAGTGAGCACAGGGCCTTCTATTAGCCAGTTCAGAGTAATACCTAAACTCCTGCCCTTAGTTCTAGCCTCGTATTCTACTTTGGAAGGTGCTGGTGGCAACAGCAATTCTCCATTTGTTTGGAATCAGTTCACAGACCCCACTCTTTGACGTCTGCTGGTTCAATCCTTCCCCGGTCCCTAATTATTTGGCTGCTATTAATATCCACAGTTCTATTTCCTTGGTTATTGTTGGTTTCTGTTAATGTGCACATGAGGTAAAGGCTGTTGCTAAATAGAAATTTCAGAAATCGAAAAAGCTTAATTGGTTTGGCTCCTAGAAACCCAAAGGCCTAGCGAAAAGTAATGGGATCCTTTATATCCAAGGAGTTGAGTGTGTTGCCTTCTGGCACACCTGCCTTTTTTATGGTTAAGAGCTATGGTCCCAGACGCTGGAGATGTCTAACAAAACGACAACATTTTATTAAAAGTGACCTAGAATTAGAATGGCTATGCTGGGGAACATTCCAATTAGACAAGGTCATTCACTTACGAAGCGCACTTGAGAGCAAGGGATCTCAAGTTGAACTAACAGAATGGGATGACTATCTTAATTGATATTCAGAAGCTTCCAACTGATTTCAAGTTTGCAAAATAGCTTCATTAAAGAGTCATTATAAAAGGCAAATGGAAAAAGAAAGGTACCAGAGGTACCTAAAACAAAAGATGATAGGACTGACGTGACCCCTAATGAGGTAGATGAAAGGCAGGCTATGGAGGCAGGGCTGGCTGCGGGACAAGAAATCTCCACCTTTCTGAAACTTATCACCAGACCCCAAGACAGGATGGATGGTTGATAGTCTGGGAACAAGCAAAGAATAGCTATTACCAACTAAAACCAACATGGCAACAGATTTCACCAAGCAGTGACCCTAAGACTCATTATATCCTCATGACAATGCATTAGCATGCTAAAGACACACCCTGCAGCTCCACGGTTGGAAACAGAAAGACCATAAAAGGACACAAAATGAGCCCTTCCGATACATCTCCATCATGTCCCAGAAAATCCCTGAATATTCCTCCTACAGATTTAAATGTACAGCCCCTAATTATAATGGACACTGAAATAGGCTTAAATCCCAGCAGGAGCAGGACTGCACTGCCTATGGAATAGCCTGCTTCTTTCTTCTCCTCTGCTTGAATAAACTGATTCTCACTTTAATTTTATTTCGGTTCATGCTTGAATTCTTCCCTGTGTACTGCCAAGAACCCAGTGGTCAAAGCCCCTTCTCCAGGCCTCCCGGGGTGAAGGCATCCTCTAGCCCTCTTGCAACTCTGCTGCTCTCCCCATCCTTTTACACCTAAGCACTCATATTTCACTCATTCTCTGTCTCAACTGCCTTTCACTCAGAAGAGACTATTCGTTTCTTTTTCAAATAAAACTACCTAAGGTTGTAGACAGACCTCCTCAGGTAACCTTCACACATTGCTCAAAGACTGAACTAAGGGTCATCTTTTAAAAATGTCCTACCCTTAGGGAGAACCTCAAAAGACTTTCGAAGATTTAGAGTTTTTTTTAGGGCGTAGGACTCTGGGCTGTTAGATCTTTATTAGTTTGGGCACATGTTGGTAGGACCTGGGAAAGCTCAAAAAACGATGCGGAAAGCAAAATGGCAAAACCCCAAGGATGATATTTGAGATTTTCAACCAAAAAGAGCTCGCAAAGTAGCAACTGATCCTTTGCAAGCCATTCCTAGAGTCTTCCCTGCCTGTAAATGCCAAAAGGGTGAATTCCCCGGAGTGGGGACTCAAGCTCTGGGCTAAGAAGGAAAGAATTCAAATGTGAGCCAATACAGAGTTTAAAGTGAAAGTAAGTTTATTTAGCAGCGAATAAGAAAAGGAAAGGCCACTCCACAGGCAGAGTGGTGGTCTCTAATCACTAGTGGAAGATTGCTGCCCTCCATGCCCCGGGCTAGGGTTTATATGTGTTTTCTGTTTCCATGGAAAATTTGTTTGTACGGGGAAAGGAGGAAAGAGGAACAATAGAAGTTTATCTTTACCTTCCGTAAGATGCAAGAATAGGAGCAAGTGTATCTTACCTTTTATAAGGCACAACCTGATGCTTTTTTGCAGTAGGCTTAACTGTGGGAGTGGTATAATGGAATCTTTTTGCTTAATAGCCTTTGTGTAGTTTAGTCTGTGTAATTGATTAATGTCTGCCTGAGTTCTGTGCCTTGCAGTATGTAGGAAGCAGACTTGGAATCCGACCTTCTAGTTTCTTCTTTTTGTAAAAATAGTCCTTATGCCCCTTCCTTGTATTACCTGTACTGATTGTTCTATTATTCAAACATGCAAATGAAAGAGAGGTGAGTCTGTGGCTGACTTTAAAGCCAGCTTGGAAGCCCTTTTTCTATGGCATTCCAAGTCCCATACAATAAATAGAATCACCCAACATGCTTTAGCTGTTCTCTTTGAACTGGATTATCTCCTGAGATTACTGGACTGATAAAAAAGCAGAAAATAGGATGGGAGACCATAGGCCTGACTGAACTTTAGTGTATAGCTGAGCATTTTGAAAGGACCCTAGAGCAAGATCCGCAACAAAAATAAGCCATGCTATTAGCTTCACAGATATAAGAGCTCCAAGGCCAGAGACTCAAAATAATACTTGGACCTCCAGCATTGCACCCGCAGGAGTCCACTATCAAAACATTGGCCCAGAAATTGATGTCTCAATTGTAATCAGCTGGGACATTGGGAAAAGGATTGTCCTCAAATATCTTATGCAAATTTTTCATCATTAATTTGAATGTTCCATATCTACTTTCAAAAGGGAGCCCCAGTACGACCTCTCCCATAGTCAAGGGATTCTGAGGGGTTCTCCAGTAAACTATTACCAATAATCCCTTACATAGCCAAGAGGAAGCTAAAATGAAAATGATTGGGAAGCCTTGCCAAATTCTAATTGATAATAGAGCTACGCTTTCTACTTTAAACCCCACCCTCATAGGACAACACATACTTCAGAGTAAAAAGGTTTTCATAGTGGGGGTATCTAATAAAGTTCAGAGAGAATTTTATCTCAATCAGTCTTAATGACTCTGAGATCCTTTACTAAAAGACATTCATTTTTACTGTGGTACAGCACCAGTCAATTTTATTAGGTAACGATTTTCTTTCTGAATTAAAATGTCTCACATATTTGCCTCTAATGGAGACCTCAGCTTAGAATTTCCTGACCAACCTGAACCTAATCTTTTATGTTCCTTGCAGTCTGTTCTTGACATGGAAGAGGAAGAATTCCAACAAAGGTCCTCAAATTTAATTGAGGTGCCTGAGAATCGGTGGGCTACCTTTTGGTACTCAATTAGAAGAATAAAAAGAGTGTCATCTATAAAGATTTGGGTAGCTATAGCTACACCTCTCCCTAAATTACCTCAATATCCATTAAAGTCTGAGGCCATACAAGGCCTCACACCCATAGTAGAAGACTTAATTTTCCAGGGGCTAATCATTCCCTGTACTAATCCTTGCAATACTCCAATCTTGCCAGTTGAGAAACTCAATGGACAGGAATGATGATTTGTCCAAGATTGAGAGCTATTAATAAAATAGTTATTCATCATTTCCCAGTTGTTCTAAATCTTAACACTTTTTTGTCACAAGTTTTGTCAGAAGCAAAACGGTTCACTGTCGTAGACCTCTGTCCAGCTTTTTTCAGCATTCCTGTAGACCACAACAGCCAATATCTATTTGCCTTTACTTGCAACAATTGACAATATACCTGGTCAGTTATGCCTCAAGGGTTCATTGTGGCCCCTTCTATTTCTCCCAAGTGCTTCGTCAAGATTTAAATACCCTCCAGTTCCCCAGTAAATCGACCCTTTTACAATATGTAGATAACATCTTTCTGTGCTCAGTTACCAAAGAAGAGTCCATATAAGATTTCATTTATTTGCTGCAATAGTTAGCTGAAACAGGACACAAAGTCTCTAAGGAAAAATTACAATTATCTTTAGATACTGTTCATTACCTAGGTCATAATCTAAGTGCTAAAGGAATTCAGCTGTCTCCAAAAAGAATTCAGCTAATACACAAATTTCCTAAACCCACTACTAAGTGACAGCTTTGTGGATTTTAAGGCTTGGCTGGTTATCGCATGCTATGGGTTCCTAATTTTCTCTATTAACTTGCCCATTCTATGAATTCCCTAAAATTTCACTAAACCTAGGTCTGTTTCCTATGATAGCACAGAATTTGATTCTGTTGCTTGTGTCTGTCCCAGCTATCTCAAGGCTGTCTGCAGCTACAAATAGTGGAAACATCAGCAGAGTTAACACTGGGGAATGACGTTTATTTGCAAACTCCACACAATGTCCAAAGTCTTCTTAATTCTGAATTGATTCAACATTTCTCTGCAAGCAGACTAACTTCCTGTGATATCCTTTTGCTTTCACCACCTAATACATCTTAAATGCTGCAATGTCTCTAATCCTTCTATTACTCCCTCCAGCTGATGAAGTTGAGCACCATGACTGGAAGGCATGAAGCTCCATTCTGTGACCCTGCATCCTGATTGATGAGACACCACTTTACCTAATTCTGATCTAATCTTATTTGTTGATGGGTCATACTCTAGCAATGGAAAAGGGAATTTTCAAGCTGGTTATGCTCTCACTACCCAATATGTCTGACCTACTCAAAAGGGGAAACTACCCACAAGCTGAATCCACCCAACAAGTAGAGCTTCGTACCCTAACACAGAGCTTCATGTCAATTATCAAAAGCATAAACTGTAACTATTTATACTGATAGCTGGTAAGCTTTTAGGGTCACCATGATTTGGGCATGTTATGGAAACATAGAGATTTTCTTAAATCCTCTGGAGCCCCTGTTGAAAATGGGCAAAAAGTAAATGATCTTCTTTATGCTATTCTCTTATCTTCTGAAATTGCTGTCATCAAAATGAGCCTGACATTAAAAGGACTGATCCTGCATATCAGAAAAATTCTCTAGAGATGTTTATGCAAAGGCAGCAGCAATAGAATCTATAAAGACTGTGGCACATATGGAGGAAGTACAATCTGCTTCTGTAAAAAAATGAGCCCTTATTGCCAGACTTTTGCCATCCTGACATCCTAATAACATGGCAACAGTCTGTTCCTGAATCAGAAAAATTAAGATGGGTAAACAATGGCTGTAAACTAAATGAACAGTTAAGACTATAGGAAATCCAAGATGGCTGCTTTGTTCTTTCCAGCTCCCTGAGAAACCCAATTTTTCCAGTGTTGTATTCTTTCACCCATCATAGTGCATTTAAGGTGGCTCAAATTATGAATAGACATTGGTGTGGAGACATATAAAATTGAGAAATGAGTCTACTGGAAACGTCTGATCTGCCAGATCCATAATCCTGGAAAATTATTTTTGTCCCCAGAGGCCTCAGATATCCTCTCTCTGGGTCTTTTGAACACCTTAAGTTAAACTTCATTCAACTGACACTGATAGGGGTCATCCATATGTTCTTACTATTATATGTATGTTTTCCAGATGGTTGAAGCCTTTTCCTGCCACAAGACTGATACCCTCACATGGCAAATAAATTGTTGGAAAATATATTTCCCACTTGGGGTATACCTTCCACAATCTCCAGTGATTGAGGTACTCACTTCACTGTAAAATTATACAACCCTTAACAAAATCTTAAGGAACTATCACTGTCCCTGTCATTCTGAATCATCAGGCAATGTCCAGAGAATTAATAGGATCCTTACATTTAAAATCTCTAAACTTGTTGAAACTATTAGACTCCCTGACCAAATGTATTACCTTTGATTTTGCTGTTTGCAGTATCCTCTTTGGGAAACAACTCACTCCACACAAGTCTGTCACCAGTAGACGAATGTCTATTGATATACAACCTTCTGCTGATCTCTTGTTGTCTCATGAAAATATGACCAGCTACTGTAAGTCTTTAATGTCTTATGCTTAAACCTATTACCAACAGATTAAAGAAGCTTTCCCAGATCCCAATTCAAGGGATCCTGTTGGTCATAATCTAGAGCCTGGTGACTGGGTATTTGGAAAGCATCATCTGAGGAAGAAAGTCTTTGAGCCCCATTGGAAGGGGAGCTTACCAAGTATTCCTGACCACTGTCACTGCTACAAAAATAAATAGCATTGAGCCTCCAATACACATCTGACAGCTAAAGAAGGATCTATCTGACATCTGGTCCTGCACAGACTCTGGAGACCTACAAATCAAGTTGACAAGGAAGAGAAGTAGCTGACATCAATGTAGACTGCTTTGGCCCAAGAGGCTGAATTAAGACTTTATATTTAAACTAAAAATGAAATCCTTCCTCCTTTTTTTTTTTTTTCCTTTGCTTTGGCAATAACCTGGGAAGATAATCCCATCATCCGTATCTCCCAGACTATTGCTGGGGCAGAGAGTGGGGGTAAATAATATTTCAGACTCAGAATTTGTCATCAAAAAGTCCGATCTCTCCATTAACAATGCTACCTCAGTGGAAGTGGTTTATGCTCCATAGGATTTATAATCGTGGTGGTTAGCATTCTCCTAGGGATTATGACTGTCTAAATAATTGATGTATAACCAGGCAAAGCCTCTTAGGTTACCTAAATGTGCCCCTAACTGTTCAAAAATAAACTGAGATACCTCATTGGCCAACTTCCCTGAATTTTCATTGTCAAGTTAGAGAAGACCTAGCAGAAGATTTTTCATGATTTAAATTTTGCTTCTTTTGGCAGGTCCCTACTTCCTGGTTAGGAGTAAATACAAATGAGGCGATAATCAGGGACTTCTACTTAGCTCTTGAAAATAGTGCAGAATCAGCTGTTAAAGCAACAGCTGCTCAACAAAATCCTTAGACTCTTGCCAAAGTTGTCTTTGACAATGGAGTAACCCTTGATTATGTTAGCTAAGTAAAGAAGTATCTGTGCTGTGGACAACACCACTTACTACACCTGGATTAATACTTCTGGGAAGTTGAAACTCAGTTATATAACATCACTGAGCAATCCACTTGGTTTAAAAAGGTGGTCTCCTCGGTGGGGTCTTTCTTTGACTTATTTGATTTTGATTGGTTTGCGTCTTGGAAACCACTGATCCAAAGTACATGCCAAACTTTGGGAATTATCCTGTATACAGTTATCATAATAATATCCCTGGCCCATTTTATTCTCTCTCTCAAAAACTTTAAATGTGTGTTTGCAGACACTAACCACCAAACCAGTGATCTCCCTGTGATTGAAACATCAGAAGAGGAACAAAGAGAATGACTGACTTAAAAATTGTGAACTTGAAGTCGTGACCTGTGAGTATCACAGGGATTAAGCAAAAATATCATGACCTGGAATATTACACAGAGGATCAATGACAGCTGTGAGAACTATAGAGTGGTAGCTTGGAGTGGTGCTAATGCCTTAAATTTTTATCACATTTCTCAGTCAAGCTGAGAGTCTACTCTAAAGTAGGGAATTTTTAAAGAGAAAAGCACCGACCCAAAATGGAGTCGTTTGTCCTAAAGCCTATGACACTGAACCTAGGCTTAATACCTAACCAAATTACAGTTTCAGCCTTCTCCAGGCATGTAATCTTAATTGCTCAGTTTGGAATTTTCTGGGCAGTACCAATGAGGTAATCTGTCATATGAGACTTCTACATCCCCAAAAGGAGGCTGAGGCAGTCTGCCTGATAAGACTTCCACCTTACTCTAAGGGTAGGTAACTTTGCCTGAAACAATTGTTTCTTTGTATTTTTTTTTTTTTCTAATAACATTCTTGTCCTTCCCAGTTTCTGCCTATGAAAGGCTTCCATATTGTACAAATTCTTGGGACCCCTCTCTAGTTGCTAAATGGAATGCTGCCCAATTCATGAATTGGTCTATAAAGCCAATTAGGTCTTCAAATTTACCCAATTTAATTTTTGTACTTTAACAGAATGTTCGAATGGTAGATATGAGAGAAGTTATAGTCACTCAAATGAGTTCATAATTCTGCTTCAGTTATTTGATTTTGTAGATACAAGAAAATGAAAATAGTTCCAAAAGTAAATGTCTTAATAAAAACATAGCCTTAAAAAAGTCAAACAGGGAGAAATAGATTTGCTTTTCTTATTCCTTATAGCTTATTTTTCATGAAATTCGGGAATATAATAGGAATTTTTAATATAAATAGCTTTTTCCCTTTCAAATCAAAACTGTCTCTTTACTAATAGATAATATAAAAAGGAAATCTTATAAAATTTACGGTAATGTATGAATTACCCCATTCATAGAGTATGACAAAAATTAATACTAGATAAAGGATTTTTGTTTTTGTTTTAATAGATTTATATTGTAATTATGAAAGATAAAAAACACATATATGTACAAATGTTAGCACTGTTCTAGAGTGAAAGTAATATTTCTACATAATACAACATATTATATTAAAAATAATATATGATATTTCTATATGAAAGAACTTCATTGAAGCATATTTGTTAAATTTGACTTAACTTTCGGTTTAAAATTTAAATATAGTAACTGCAACACTCACATGAAGCCACCAGATGTCACTGTTTTAGATATAACTTCACTACTGATATGACAGGTATGAAGAAATAATTAAACATTCTAGTAAATTTATTTTCTATCAAAATTATGACAGAGATGATTGTATTACAATCTCATCAAAGGACACCCAAACAACTGTAAGCAATATTCACACACAAAAAAAATCCTCTTAGAAATTATGTTTATATGTTAATCTCAATTTTAATACCTTTATAATCAGGGATCCATCTTATTTGGCTTTTATCCTAAGGTCAATATATAATAATTATCTCACAGTAAATAATTTAAAAACACTTAAAAACCAATAATGTTGGAGCTGGGAAGCAATTTGAAGTGCAACGCAGTCTACGGTAAAAAGAAAAAAAAGGAAAGAAAAATAAGAGAGAGGAGAGAGAGAGGGAGAGAGAGAGAGAGGAATTTTCTAAAGGTAAAGATATATGGTAATATCTCTAATAAAACTATTTGTCCAGTTATTTAATGATCTTGACTACATATTCAGTGTTTCTCACATAATATCATAATATTCCTTATTGACAGATGGCTTTTTTGTGGGCCCCATAACATGTTTGACCACAAAAAAATGAGACAAAGACAAATTTTATATATATATGTATATATATATATATATATATATATATATATATATATATATATATATACATATGTATAATATAATATAGTCTCTCTCTATATATACATATATATAGTCATTAATGTTTTTTTTAATGTAATAGTCTTTAATTTATCTATTTCTTACTCTTTTATCACAGAGAATAACAATCATAGAAAAATGTACAAAACAGAAAACACAAAGATTTTAAACACTTAACATTTTGTTCTTCACAATTTTGGCAACGTTTTACTATTTGATATATGTGTACATTTTATTTACTTGTGTGTTTATAAAATTTGCATTATAATTTATATTCTTTCAGATATCTACCTTTTGCCAAATAACAATATAAATGACTATTTCTTCACATCATGAATGTGGTCAAACAATTAACATCCTCACCTTTTACTACTGAATGACTGACTTTATGAGCTAGCTAATTGTCTTTCTAATGCTGCCAGTGATCATTCTGGGGAATTCAGTGCCTAAGCCAGTGTTTTAACTTGGATTATTCTATTTTAGTCATTCTACATTTTGGGTCACTAAATCACCTTAAACTGTGTGAATGTTAGAAATGTTAAATGGGTCAGAAATGTTAAATGCAAAATTTCACTTTCTATGTACATCTTCTCACACTTCCATCTTCAGTTGCTCTGAAGCAACTAGATTTTCCACACAATGGTGTCCTTCTCCTTGTCAAGACTCTTCTGTTTTTATCTCATGCCTATCTAGAAAATGTTGCTTGTCCAATGCCAAACAACACTTGTGTGAATATCCAAACTTTCACTTCATTTCTCTTTTTCTTTGAATCCACCAGCAAATTTCCTTCCCTAGATCAATCCATCTGCCAGACACTCTGTCTATTTCTGAGCTACTCAAGGATCTGCAGAAAATCAAGCTAACATTCAGACTAGGCCACAACAAATCTAGCCTAATATTAGAGCTATACTGTCCAAGTAATGTGGCAATATTTCTATGGTCTTTGGGTGATTTTCGTACCCCTCTATCACAAAGAAAAATTAAAACTGCCTGTGTGAATGAACTTCTGGACTCTCTCTCTCTCTATCTCTCTCTCTCTCAAAAAAAAGAAAAAAAAAAAGTAGGCTAAATGAGATTACTCCCTGAAACTGTGCCATGTTGATTACCTATGTAAACAGGAAGAAATGGAAATTTTCAGGCAAATAAAATCTGGATAGAGCATTATAACAACTAATAAAAACTTTGGCAATATCTATAATATCACCATTACACAAGTCCTCAGTTAAAATATACAATCTTCTTCTCAATAAAATTGAGGTGGAAAAATAAAGCAGCTGCAGAAAATGCTAGTAACACTAGACAAAATGGCTAAGCTTAGAAAAAGAGAAAATAAAAATAAATAAACTCAAAGTAAATCTGAAAATAAAATCTCAAAACATGAATAAAATTTAGATAAAGAGAAAGCCAATCAACTTTTCAAACATCTCAGTTATTCTAAATAATGTAAATACTACATAAATCCCAAAATAACTATAAAATGAGCTCTAAAATTAAGAGAGTTTAAAAAATAAATAGCATTTACATAGAGAAATAAGTAATTTTGGAACAAATACAGACAAGTATGGACAAAGGTCATGTGTTATTAGTTACTCTGTGTTAAACATAACCCTAAAACTCAGTAGCATGAAACCAAATATCATGCTCATGAACTCTGTGAATCAGGAATCTGAGCAAAGCACAGAGGGAAACTTTATTTCTATTCCACTCAGTGGCAGCTAAGGCAGCTCAAAGCTGAGGGACTGGAAATGTCTAGAAGCCTTGCTCATTCACATGCTTTGACGCTACACTGGGAAGATTGAAATAGCTGGGGTTCCTCAAGTGTCTTTATCTCTGTGTGTTCTCTCCAGATGGTCTTGCCAAAGACATAAGCATCCAAACATGTAGAGAATTGTATTTCTTCTTTTGAGCCAAAACTAACAACTATTGCTGAGAAGAAAGATCTCAAATGCTATGAAGAATGACAGTTTAGCAGTTTCTTTTTATACATTTGGAATGTAAGAGGAAATAAAGAAAATTACAAGAAGGTAAAAGAAAGCCAGGTACAGAATAGTTAACAAGATTATGTGCTTCATTGAGGGTAGTTATACCTCAGAGGGGTCTGGGAAAGAGAATTACTTCTGGCATTTCAACAATGAACAAGAACAATGAACAAGGCTTGCTTTAAAATGTTGTACTATAAACGTTGTAGGCCTAGAGCACACTACCCACTACGACCTGCAAACTTAGGAATTCATGATCAGATCACACTGTGAGGTTACTTTCAGTCTCTGAACTTGTACATACCCCTTTGTTCATCCACACCACTCTAGAAACTTCTGATCCAAAATGGGAAAAATGAGTTGCACATAGCAGTCACTGGTCCATAGCATTTCTGAAATTCAGCCAAGCTTGTGCGTGTGTCTAGTTTCTCAATTAGGGCTCAGTCCAACTGCCTGAGAATGATTCTACATGGCTTTTGTCTCATCTATATTAGTCTAGGTTTTTGGTTCTGCATCCTAAATTATCCATTATTTTCCATTAAAAAAAATAATAAATTGTGTTTTCAGCTAGGATGTGTCCTCAGCCAGCTTCATGCCTGTAAAAGTTTGGCAGTTGAAAGCTCTCTTTTCATTTTATACTGTATCTGCCCCTTAAGTTTAACTGATAGTATTCTTTTTAAACTGTGTATGTTCCTTATAAATTAATTTATAATCCCTATTGACAGACAGAAAGACATAAAGATATCTTTGAGATTAAACACTTCTTGACTTCGGGCTTCCTATAAAGTTGTTGAGAGACAAATACTCGTAAGATCCTCCTAAAGTCTATTGTTTAATGAAGAGGATCCATGAGGCACCTTTAAAATCCTTCCAAGTAATTTTATCTGATTGTGCAGTTTACTGAAGCATCACCTTATATATTTCTCAGGTTTTAACAATGGATCTTATAATCTGATTTCATATTTGCTCTGACGCCCTTTTTTAATGTGGGAATCTTGGGGAGGCTAGAAATGAGAAGGGAGCACCTGGCTTCTTTGCATTTGGCAATTCTTTAGCTTATCTCCTCTAAAATTTTACTGTAAGATTCCATAAAGTAGATAGTACTTTTAACATTCTGCCTATGAATTTCCTCAGCTAAACTATTTAGTTTTCTGATTCCATGGAAATAATGATAAAGATGTTTCTAAATAGCCCAATACTAAATACCATTTTTTTTCCATATCCTTTTTAGCTTTTACTGACACTCTCCTCAGGGGCATCAAGTTTCTATTAATTGTCCCTTAACTTCCACAACCCTACCTCAACTTCCACCTGTCACCTAGTCCTATAGCCACTGTCATGTTAAGATTTTGTTAGAACAATACCCAAATTTTCTTGTGGAATTTCTTGCAACAAAATTCCAGTTACTATGGCTGCATAACAAATTACCACAAAAACTACCGTATAAAAACAACCAATGTTTATTATCTTACAGATTTGGGGGTGAGGATTTGGATAGGACGTAGAAGAAATTGATTTGTTTCATTCCACTTGATATCAGGTAGGATGATTCAAAAGTTGGGAGCCAGAATCATCTGAAGGCTTGCTAAATCAAGAGAGAGAGAGAGAGAGAGAGAGAGAGAGAGAGGAGGCAAAAGCAGTATTTCCTTGTATGACATAGCCTAAGAAGTCATGCATTATTTCTTCACATGCTATGTTTTACAAGTGAATAACCAAGCCTGAAAGTAACCAATTTTGAAAGTAAACAAATAAGACTCCACCTTTTGTAAGAGGAGTGTCAAAAAATTTGTGAATGTGTTTCAAAAAGCATTTCACGGAGATAAGCAAATAAATTATCAGAAAACTTTAAAATGTTTTGAAAACCTAGAGAAAACTTGGCCAAAGTGAAAATACATTATGTGGATGCTACTAACAAGGCATTGACCCAGATAGCAGTGCACAGAAATAAAGCAATAAATAAATATGGCAAAATTTAAAAGAAAGAAGAAAGAATAAGCATAATTTCAATACATGCTAGATAGGAGTTTCAGGAAGATATAATAGAGGTAATAGTAGAGCAATTATGCAAAGATATAATAACTAAGAATTTATCTCAACTGATGAAAAATATGTCTCTGGATGGAAAACTCATAAGTGACAACAAAGATATATAAATATAAATTCATACTTAGATGAAGAGGAGTGAAACTTCAATCAACAATAAAGAGAACAACAATTACCTGGAAGAAACAAAACGATATTCAAAGGAATTAAATTAGGCTAATTATAGAATTACCATAGAATACTAGTAGAAGCAATTATAGATATAAGAAGACAATGGAGTAACGTCTTCAAAGTGTCAAGGGGAATTGTCACTGTGAATTCTATTTCAGCCAAGCATATTAATCAAGGCATATATTTTCATATATAAAAAAAAAGCTACCAAAGTGTTAGCTCATAAAACCTTGATGAAGTATTGAGTGTAGAGTATATTTATAGTCAAGAAAAATAAAAGAAAAAAAAAGTAAGAAGCAAGAAACAATGCATGACAATGCATTGATTATAAGATAGTATATCTCTTTAATGAATATAGAAATGTATTTGATGTTCTAAAAGTTGAAATTATAATTTTATGCAATAACAAGACTACAGAATGAGAACTTTGCTGAATAAGTTGAATTAAAGTACATGAATAGCTTTGTGTAAAAAAAGTGAAGAAAAATCAGAGTAAAAATGAAGATGTGTGAATAAAGTCTGAAAGCAAAAAGAAACAAAAGAGAAGCAATAAAAATGAATGATGAAAGGAAAATAAAAATGATAAAGTAGAGTTAACAAATTTAGTAGTGATCATAATGCACCAAATTTATTACTTTATGCATTAAAAATAGAGATTAGTAAATCATGTTGAAAAAGATTAAAGACCCAGCTATCTCTGGCTTACCTTAAGCATAATTAACAAACATGACATATGATATTTGAAAATAAAGCAGTAGAATTAATAAATCAGAAAAATACTGTGGTAGGAAGAATATTGGCTTCGTGAAGATGGCTTATGTACCTGTCTCTATCTTTATTAGTGTCTATTCAGCCATTTGTCCTATTACTACCTCCATATGCTCAAATGTCATCTCTTGATATTGTCTCACCATTTCCTGCTTGAGATCTTGAATTTCTACTCCCCCTGCCCCTTGCTTTTTTAAGAGAATAGTTCACTTCAATTAAAAAACAAAAGTCAAAATGTCTGGTCACAACTTATTGTCCAGGTGGGCCTAATATATAACTATTAGAATCCTTAAATGGGGAACAGAGTGGCAGAAGTGTCCCAGCCTACATGATGCAATGTGAGAAAGATTCGACTGGCTGTCGATGATTTTGAAGATGGAGAAATGGGTCCACAAGAAAAGGGATGTGGATAACCTCTAAAGTCAGGAGAAGGCATGAAAATAAATTCTCTTCTATGGCCTCCAAAAAGGAACATAACCTTTCCAATACCTTGATTTGAATCCAGTGAGAGGCATTTCAACAATGTTTTCAGAACTGTAGGATAGTACATTTGTATTGTTTTAAGCCATTAATTTTGTGGTAATTTGATACAATAGTAGATAACTAATATAAATACTAATAAAAATGCATAATGTAGTAGTAATAATATAGAATTTCATAATGTGATGAGAGGTATAATAGAAAGAAGAAATTAACAAAAAAGGAATGCAAGCATGCCATTCACTTCAAGTTAACACTTATAAAGCAATTTGAAATAAATCCATTAGAATGCAGAAAAATTAATTCTTTGCACGTATGTATACAAGTGTATGTATGTATGTATATATGAATGTATGTTGAGGGAATGCAAGAGAGGGCCCTTCAGCAAATAAAGAAAAAGTATACATTCTATTCAAGCCTCAAATATTTACAAAATCTTAACTATATACTCAATTACAAAATCAGTCATAATGCATTTCAAATAAATGATCATTTACAGATAACCCTTTATAACCTCAATGCAATTTAGTTGAGAGACCACAATAAAAATAAATTTAAGAATATGTGTTTGAATTTTATAAATACTTTTTCAAATCTTAAAATCAAAGACAAATCAAAATATTTCAATTTGAGAGACAATAAAATAATACACTACCCTCTATGGGGTGCAAAAAATATATGAGTCTGTGCTCAAAGTCCATTTTATATTAATTTATTACCTTATAAGGATTAAAAGTGATATGTTAAGCATTCAATTCAAAGATATGATAGCTGTAAGACTGAAAAATATTTATACAAAACATTTACATAAATCCAATAAATGATTGATTTAAAAATCACAGCAAAAATATGTTGTGATAGAGCCGTTTAAATTGTGACCAGACAGTTTGACTTTAAAAAAAAATTTAAGTGAACTATTCTCTTAAAAAAGCAAGGAGTGGGAGGGAGGGTAGGATTCAAGATCTCATGCAGGAAATGGTGAGACAATATCAAGAGATTACAAATGAGTACATGGAGATAGTAGTAGAAGGACAAATGGCTGAATGGACACTAATAAAGAGAGCAAAAGGTGCACAAGCCATAAATGAGAACAATGAGCAATATCTAATGAAATTGATTGGGCAGAAACGGAAGAAAATTGAGACAGGGAAGCGAAATTGAGGATCCAAACCACTGGAGTCCACTCTCCCCCTCCAAAAAATAAATAAATAAATAAACAGGGCATAAATCCAGAGGATATTCTCAGAGAAATAGAAGTTAAAATCAAAATACTAAAATCAATAGTTCTATTTAGAATTATCCACTCTCAGATATAGCCCAGTAAAAGTATTAAATTTCAAAATGAGGAAAATTATATGGACAATCAGACAAAATGAGCAAGTTACTCAAAGGGCAAAGTGTAAGGTGAGATTCAGACTTTATTACAGTGACATTGTACTCTAACCTGAGAATATTATATACTATAGTCCAAGAATAAAGGCAAGAAAAAAACAGTTTTGAAATGCAAGAATCCAAAAAATATTTTAGTGGAACCTTCTCTTTAAAAAAGGTAAGAACATAGATTGCAGTTTAGCATTGAATTATTTTCACTATAGGAAAAAAGTGCAAACAAATGTAGTGTTACAAAGCAGAATGTAAAATGATATGCTATATTCATGGAAAACTCCAGGAAGACAATGAAAATGCAGTAACATATGATAAGATAATTCACTAAGTTAAGTAACCTGGATATACATAAAATCAGTACATATAATATTAGGTTGGTGCAAAAGTCATTGCAGTAAAAGGTTAAAAATAAATGCGAAAACTGCAATTACTTTTGCACCAACCTAATAATTAACATATGTGTATATATAATGCATATATGTAGAATATATATAATGTATATATATAGAGAATATATATAATGTATATATAGAGAATATATTATGTATATATAAAGAATATATATATATATATATTCTATAAGACGTAGGAAATGATAAAGTTCAAAAATTTAAACAAGAAAGTCTCAAAGCTTTTAACTACATGTAAAGCAAAATATTCATATCTAGCAGAATAAATCAGTAAAAAAGTCCACGTTATACTTCAGTGACCACCAGTTGCTTCCCCCAGATCTTACTCATGCATCATTTTTTTTCATAGACAATTAGGATACCACCTCTTTCACATCTCAGTACATAACAGAATTACCCAGAGACATAAGCTAACCAAAATCCACCATCAGAAGCAATGGAATATTCTGCAATGATAGGAGTGTTCTCTGTTTGTGTTAACCTATACAGTAGCCACTAGCCACGGGCAGCTGTTGAGCACTTGAAATGTGGCTAGTGAGAATGAGAAATGGAATTATAATTTTATTTAATTTAAATTAATTTAAATTGAAATAGCCACACATAACTAGTGGCAACCACACTGGGTGGTACAGATACGGGACATTGTCATTTATCAAGGAAGAGGAAAAGACAACATGGCAAATCAGAGACCAGTTTCCAAAACCCACATCAGACAAACGCAATGTCTCTTCCATACACATAAAGAAATTTAAAATTCTCTGTTTTTTTTTTCTTTTTATAAACTCTGGATCAAGAATAAAAAAAAAGTGTTAACAACTGTTCATTTTTGGTAGCAGATGTTTGTTTGCATTATCATATACCATAAATTTAAGGGCTTTTAATTTTAATTATACTTTAATTAATAATATCACTGATTGAGATGACACTGTTGCCAAATTCTTTTTATATATGAATTCTCTTGACTTCCATAGCACCATCGGCTCCTTCTTTTAATCTTTCCTCACCAGGGATCCAGTTTAATCCTTCTTTACACATGGGTTTTTTCCATTGCACTGTAATGATCTTCGGGTTTCTGCTCTTGCACATGTTTTCTTCTTAATTTAGTTTAAACTTGACTCTTTTGTTATTATCCATATGGTTCCCAAATTGATGAACAAGGCCTGCCGGATGTATACGTCCATGCAGCTCTCTTAGATTTTAGTTTGAGTTTTATCTTCCGCTGCACTTTGAACACCTTAGAGCAGGAACTCTTTCTTTGCCCCTAAAGCTGGGCAGAAGACATTGTATATGATGGGTATTTAATCAAAAGTTTATGGAATAAGGGGGATCGTTGAGTAGAAGAAGTTTATTTCTATAAGCTGAATTTGAATACTATGATAGTCAGAAAAAAGTGTCTAAATAATTCTATAGAACCAATTATGCAGTTGCAAATGCAGATTCAATTTCCTTTACATGTTATTTCCTCTCTCCCCCTTCTCTCAATCTGAGAAATGTTTATTTTTATTATTATGGGAGGGGTTTTTGGTTCTTTGTTTGTTTGTAGTCACAGACGTGATCACTTTTGAAATGACAAGCACGTCAGAGTTCCAATCAGCTGCTTGTGGTCCATTCTTAAAAGGAACTACCACCTTTATTAACATTTTAACTCTCTCATTTTCAGTCTTTCTTGACTTCAGTGTATATCCATTATGACAAGGTGGTGGTGATTCTTAAATACACACAATGGCCTTTTCACTTTTTAAACAATTAATAGACATAGACATGTGTGCTTTTTGTAAACGGTTTGGGTAAGGCACTCTTTCCTGATAATAAGTCAACCAAAGTAGATGACACCCAAAGGCTCCTTCCAGCTCTTTGAAGCTGAGGTTGGAAACTGTTGTTTACATACACATCAACAACTTCTTCCAACATTGATTATAGTTTACTGAGATCTTGTGAATCTATTTTCTATACCTCTTCTGCTTCATTTTTAACTTTATTTCCAACTACAAAATTTGGTTTCACATAAATAATATTTGCAATCACATTCTTCCATATTGTTGTTTCAGACTCCACAGGCAGGATAAATAATTCAAATACAACCTAACTAAAGGACATCCATTCCACCTCAAATTCTGAATGAATAAAAAGAGAATAAATATGTTTTTGTCTTGGGAGCCCTGATATTGAAGCGAATGAATTCTGAGCCTGCACAGGTTCAGAGAGATGCAGAAAGAGATTCACATGATTTAGTAAAGCTCAGATGATCCTACTGCTTTCAGAACACCTCTTTTTTATCAACACAATGTAATGTACAAAATAAGTATACCGGAAAGAGTTATTATCTTACTCCAAAAGATGGACCAAGCTATCAGAACAATATATTTTATTTTCTTACAAATATGACTGAATTGGAGGTGCCTATATATCAGTTAAGAACAGAAAGCAGCAGGGACTTTATAAATCTCGAGCAGTTATAGAGTGGAAAGAAAACTGGGCTTGGGATCATGAGACAGAATACACCCCCACTCTGATACTTAGTAGCTGTGCACATTGAATAAATCCCTCTGAACCTTTGTTTCCTCACCTAAGTAATGGGAGACTTGGAGTACTTACTTTGGATTTTGCACAGGGTTGCTGAGAAGATCAAGTAATAGAACACTCATGAAAATGTTTTAACAAGGAGACAAAGCAGCATAGCAGGAAAGAATACACGCTAGGGACTCAAGCTCCCTGGGTTCACAAACTGGGTCAACCACTGTGATTGGGGTGATCTGGGCAAGAGAGACAATCATTTCAGGAGCCGAGTTCATCATGTGTAAATGCACTTACCTCAAAAAGTTATTGATGAATTAACCATGGTGTACACCTGAAACTCATATACTATTGTACATTAGCTATGTTTTAATAAAAATCTTTTTAAGAAGTTATTGATGCTATCGAATGAAATCCTCCATATCAAGTATTAGGTCTGAAATATGGTAAGCACTGTGTGGCTAGACATTCGTGTGAAGACAGTGTGTGCATGACAGCCGCGTCGTCCCTGCCCTACTTGGGCAGCGGGCCAAGCGCAGTACTTCCACCTGCTGTACCCCTCTTCTTCTGATGTTAGCAGGTGGGTGTGCTAATCTATTTTTCATATTTTCTTGCCTTAGAGTGGTTTGACCTGAGACTCATGTTTGGGAATTAATGTATGGGAAGATGGTTAGAGCTTTTTCATGTTTGGTTCAAGGCTCCTTAGGAGCTTAGCATATGAAGGAGCCCCAAAGAGGGTCCAACCTAGCTTAATCTCTGGAGTTCTATCCCAAGCTTTGAAACCCAAAGCCCCACTTAATAATAAGAGGTCATTTTGTCTTGCTTATTTTCTGTATTGACCATCATCAAATACCCTTCAGGAGGAGGGTGATTTGAAATGGAACTTGGATAGTCGTAAATTCTTTAGATAAAGGCACTATTAATATTTTCCTTTAAAATAACTCATTATTCGGGGTTCTAGCATCTCTATTTCCTGTGTGCATTTCTCTTTCTGACACTTCTTTCTGCTCCCAAACTAATTGTTCACTAGCCAATTACTATTTAACCTTCAATACTCAGATTGAATGAAACTTCATACATGAAACAGTTTTTAACATATTACTTCTAATATAGCTTTTGGGTTAGGTTCCAGGGTTAAAACTGCCAATTACCATCCAATGCATTCCCCTCATCATTCCTTAATCATAGAATCCAGAATTTGTTTAGAAATGCAATAAGCCTGTCTCAAAGATGGCATTCAGAGCCCCGCTTGCAGAATGTAGCCTGTGACTACATTCTGACAAATGAGATCTAAGCAGAAATGTATGGGATTTGGGGAAAAGCCACATCAAGGACATTAAGTTGGGAAATGTGTGGTCATGCTTTTCTACTTTCTCTCCTGCCCATCTATATCACAGATGCAAACATTACAGAGCTTCCTCAGTTATCTGGGAACATGAAGCGACCTCCAAAAACAGCACTCAGTACTCATGTGGTGAAACAGGAAAGCAGAAGGGGTTTGATTTTCAGACAGCGGTTAATCACCCTCTTCTTCAGGTTGCTTTATGCGAGAGAGAAATAAACTATATAAATATATAAATATGTAGTGTTATATTTGTTACAATGTTAACAATAGCTCAGTTAAAATAGTTCTTTTTCATTCTATCTCCACATCCTATTATTTTCAGATTTTGAGTTTTGAAAGGTCATTCTTATTTGGATTTCTCAAATCCATCACAAGTAATTCCATATTTAGATGATTTAATGTTCTGAAATGTAGTTTAAGATCTAATTCTTGAGGGTAGGTGCTAGAGGGAGATGGTAGAGTAGGAAGAGCTGGAGGAAGGACTTATCCCTTCTGCTTGCATTCTGTTACTGTCAATAGCCCAGAAATGACTCTTCTTCATCCTGTGAAACTGGTTCTTATCTCCAGCATTTCATTGATACTCTCAGAACAAGCTTCATATGCCTGAGGTAGGCAAAACTCGTGTGTGTGTGTGTGTGTGTGTGTGTGTGTGTGTGTGTGTGTGTTTCTGGCATGGGAGGTAACAATCTAACAATCTGTGGTTTAATAAACCTATCAGGTGATTGTGATGTACACACAAGATTGTACACTCACGTGTCCTACCTACATAGCAATTACTTCATATTTCTCTCTATATACTCCTGCTTAATATTCTGTACATCGTTCTTTAATTCTACTCAGTGTTATAAAACTCCTACAGCATTGGCCATCTCTCAGGAGGCTCTGCAATCCTGGTCAAATATCATTTGTCTGTTTACTTTTAGGATCTCTGGATGAATATGATTTTGAGATATCCCCTCATGTCATTCTTTATTCTTCAAATTTCCTTCTCTTCTCTCCTGTGATGATTTCTTTATTTCATTTCCTCATTTCATTGGAGCACAAAATCAAATAACTTCCTGAAAATGATACATGGGTGGTGATTTTTTGAGACCTTGAATATTTGAAAAGGTCTAATTCCACCTTACTTTTTATGGTTATTTATAAAATTATAAAATTCTAATTTAGAAATATCTCCTAGCAGAATTTTGAAAATGTTGTGCTCTATTTTCTGCTGAAAAGGACTGCTACTTTTGAAAAGTCCAAGGTTATTCTCACCCTGATATTGTGTATATAACCTTTCTCGTTTCACACATTTTTGATAATTTTCTTTTTCATTTTCTCTCCCTCCCCAAGAATATCTATTACTAATACTTTGAATTTGGACTTCACTGATTGGATTTTTCGAGTTTTTTTGAGCATATTGTCCATGTTTCTCATTAGAATTTTTTCTACCTTCTATGAGATTGAGATTGTTTAAACTCCCATCACTTTTACTAATTTTTGAGTACATACTCAGATGTTTCCACTAATGTTTGCACACATTCACTCTTGTTCTTGAGTATTCCAAATTATAATGCCCCCAATTTGGGGAGATCTTCCCAGATCTCTTTGTAGAGAATAATGTGTGTTTAGGTATCCTGATGTTCCATCATTTTTCTCTATTTTGTGTATATATTTTCTTAATAGTTAGTTTAAGACCTTATTTTTCATGTTCAATGCCTCCCCAAAATGTGACTTTTTATTACCATCAGGGATACTTGCTACAGCTTATTTATTTATTTTTTAATAAAGGAAAACTATTTATATATTTTATATATTTTCAAATCCAATATAATGTGGCAATAATTTTTAGTATCAAAAATAATTCATTTCAATCTATTAGAAGTACCATGTTTAGGGGAAAAATGATTGATTTTTAATTAAATTTTTAAGAAGAGGATTTTCTATAGGAAGAAAAGCAACAACAAACTCTTCAGTGCAACTTTTCATCCTTTCTGGGATCTATATTATAAAAAAAATTAACTTCTTGGTTGTCTTAAAAACTCTATGGAAACCATATTTAGAATTAATAAAGCTTGTCCCGTGTGTTAGATTGTCATTTCAAATAAGCCATTACCACCTAAACAGAAATTCTTGCAAATTTTCATATTTTTCATCCTTTTATGAAAATTTTGAAATTATTCAGATTTGTAAACTATCACATATGTTTCAAAAGCAAGATATACTGGCTAGATACATCATCATTTTTGAAAATAAATAAAAAAGATTGGAAAACCTTACAGAGAAACAATGCATCTCCTAACATTCTAAATTGCTTTGAGTAGTCAGGAGACTTCACATTATAGAGGTGATTGCTCAATTTCAAATTCATCTTTCCATACATTATTAAAATAATAATAAAAAAGAAAGGGAAGTCACCTCTGTACTAAGGAAAAAAGAAAAAGAAAAAAAAGTTGTTTAAGCAACTCATTTAATTAAATGATTCATACAGTATTTTATTTGGTTGAGTATTCATTAAATGACCTTCCCAATGCTCCAGTGAAATCAGTGTGCAAGAATGTCACTGGAAAAAGCAAATTAATTAAGAGATTTTAATGAGCATAACAGCCTGTTTTTTACTCTAAGAAACTTTATGGTCTTTGAATACAATGTTACAGTCAGGAAATTTATTTCAAAAATCATATATGCATTTTACTCTATTTCATTGTTTCTTTACATTTATTTCTGATATTAGTGACTAAAACGTCACTAATGCCGAGGAAAGATTTTCAAACTTAATGAAAATATGTATTCAAACATGACATAAACCAGCATCAAGTACTTATATCAATTGAGGGAAAACACTATTAAAAGTTGAAATTGGTAATTAAGGTGATGCTAGCAAGATGGCAGAATAGGTTTCTTGCTTAGCAACAATAAATTGACAGCCATCTGCAATCAAAAGTTCCTTTGATTACAGGTAGGAGACTATGAAATTCCAGTGGTGTCCAAGACCAAGGAGGGCTATTTTGAGAAGGCAAGCAGTGCTCAGTGTCTGACTCGCTGATCATGGTCCTGGCTATAGACCGAGAAATTGCTTTGTACCTCTCTAAACTCCACTACAGTCCTGTTTGGCCTCGATCCTACCACCAGCAACATACATCAGACAGCCTATGAGGAAGCATGCCCACCTATGCCTTAGGTAACAGGACTAACTTTGTTCCCAGCTGTGGAAGGGACTTGTGTCCCAGCTGCCGTCCCTCTCAGCCCTGGTATAGGATACCCTGGAGATGAGACAGTGCAACTTGGTCTGACAGTACACTCTGAAATAGCTGTAACCAGGTCCCAAACCCTCCCAGCTGCAGTCTATAAACAGTCCTGCTGGCCCAGGGACCTAGCAGAAAACACTTATGTCTGCATTCCAGAGATCCTAAAATAGCCCCTTACTTGGCTCCAGCCCCTCCCAGGACAATTCATGAGAAGCCTTATTGGCCCAGGGTCCTGCAGGGAGACAGGCCTGTCAGTACCTCTAGAAGCAGGCCAGCCAACCTCAGTCTGACAGCAGATCCTGGAAAGGTCATGTGACTTGATTCTAACTTGTTTTAGCCATGATCTACAAGCAGTTTTTCCTATGCAGAGATCCATTAGAAGACCTGCCTGTCAATGCCCCTGAAGGTAAATCTGACAATTAAGTTCACGAACTTATCCTAGAAAAAGCGCTACATACCTCATTGCTGAATATCATTATGGTCACCTTCGAAGTACTCCCCTTAGGAAGCTGTGCATTGAAGCCAGCACCTAGTTCACCCTTCAAAGCAATTTTGGAACTCTTTTTCTGGAATAGCCATCAGAGCTATCATCATATTACCCTTCATGTCCTGAATGTCATCCAAATGGCTTACTTTAAATATTTCCTTTATCTTCAGGTAAAGAAAGAAGTCATTGGGGCCCAGATAAGCTGAGCAGGGAGGGTGTTCCAATATAGTTATTTGTTTACTGGCTAAAAACCCCATCAAAGACAGTGCCCCGTGAGCTGGTGCATTGTTGTGATACAAGAGCCATGAATTGTTGGTGAAAAATTCATGTTGCTTTCACCCAACTTTTTCACCCAGGCTTTTCAGCACTTCCAAGTAGTAAACTGGTTAACTGTTTGTGCAGTTGGTACAAATTCATAATGAATAATCCCTCTGCTATCAAACAAGTTTAGCAATATCATTTTGACCCTTGATTCGGACTGACAAAAATTTTTCAGTCATGGAAAATTGACTGACTTCCATTGTGCACTTTGACGCTTTGTTTCAGGGTCGTATTGGTACATCCGTGTTTCATCACCAGTGATAACACGGCCCAAAACATCGCCTTGCCTCTCCTAAAGGTCTTGGCAAACTTCAACTTTCCTTTGCTTTTGTTCATTGGTGAGCTCCTTCAGGAGCATTTTTTCACACACCTTTGTCATGCCAAGATTTTCAGTTAAGATTTTCCCGTTTCTCTATCGATGTATACTTGGTGTGCTATGTTTCTCACAGTCACCTGATGATTTTGATGCACAATTTGATGATTTTTTGCAATGTTTTCATCAGTTCTGTTCATTACTGGCTGCCCTGAACTCTTTTAATCAGTGATGCTTTCTCTCCACTCAGAAAAGCATTTAACCCATTTGTCCACTGCCATTTTCTTCAGTTTATGGGCATTATCCCCATAAACTTGGACTAACATGGCCCTGATTTTATTTCCACTTTGCCAAGTTTGACAGGAAATTTAATGTTTGTTTGTTGCTCTAATTCAAGCTCAGACATTCTTGCAACAGCACAAAAAAACACACAACAACAATAATGAATGCCACTCAGCAAGACACCGCTACACGTCAACATGAACACAGCTGTGAGACACTCATATACCAAGGTTATGAAACCTTACTGAGCTGTTTGTATTGTACACTGCTGTCAATGTAAGCGCATGTTGGCAAGTTACAAACTTAATTATCATAGATTGAAAGTGAAGAGACAGAAAAAGATATTTTATGCAATAGTAATCAAAAGAGAGCATACTTTATCAGATAGATTTACAGTCAAAAGTATTCATGAGATCAAGAAGGTCATTATTTAGTAATATAGGGGTGAATTTATCAAGAGGATATAAGAGTTGTAAATATATATATATATATATATATATATATATATATATATATATAACCAGTATTGGAGTACCTATTCATTTAAAGCAAATATTAATATAATTAAATGAAGAGGTAGACATAACTAGTAGGGAAGTAAATATCTCACTTTCAACAATGAATAGATCATTTAGACAAAAAAAAATAATAATAATGAGGAAACACTGTACTTGAAAACACTATAGAGAAAAAGACCTGACAAACATACACATAACATTCCATCCAATAACACCAGAAACACATATTCTTCTCAAGCACACAGTGATCATTCCCCATGATACATCATACTTTGGGACACTAAACAGGTCTTAAGAAATTTAAGAAGGTGGAAAGCATATCATGTACCTTTTCTGACCACAACTTTATGAAACTAGAAATCAATAATAACAGGAGATAAATTATACTTACAAATACATAGAAATTATATGACATACTTAAAAACAACCGCTGAGCACTACCACAAGATACTTATAAAACTGAAACAAAAAATAATCATGAGACGGAGAAAATGGAAACACAATATACCAAAATGCACAGGATACAACAAAAACAATTCTTAGAGAAAAGTTTGTAGAGATACATGCCTACATTAAGAGAAAGTTCTCAAATAGGCAACCTAAAATTCCATCTGCAGGAACTAAAAAAAAAAAAAAAAAAAAAGAAAAAAGAAAGAAAGAAAAAGCAAAATGAGTCCAAAGTTTGCAAAAGAAAGGAAATAAAAACAAATTAGAACTGAAATAAATGAAATAGCAACAGGAAAGACAGTAGAAAGAAATCAACAAAACTGAGCTGGTTTTTTGAAAAAATAAACAAAATTGGTAAACCTTTAGCTGTACAACTCAGAAAAAGAGAGATGACAAACAAAATTGTAAATTAAATCAGAGACATTACGACTGATACCACAGAAATACAAAAGATCATTAGAGACCATAATGAAACATTGTATACTAACAAATTGGATAGCCTAGAAGAAATGAAAAAAAGTCCTAGAAACATACAGCCAACTGGGACTGAATCATGAATCAAACAAAAAATCTGAACAGACAAATAATAACTAAGGAGACTGAAGCAGTAATAAAGAAAACAAAAAACAAACAAACTATTTTCCAACAACAAAAAAACAAACAACCCATTTGAAAAATGGGCAGAGGACCTGAAGAGACATTTCTCCAAAGAGGACATACAAAAGGCAAATAGACATAAGAAAAAATGCTCAACATAACTAATCATCAGAGAAATGTAAATAAAAACTACAATGAGATATCACCTCACCCCAGTCAGAATGGCTATCATCAACAAGACAAATAGTAACAAGTGTTGGAGAGGCTGTGGAGAAAAAGGAACCCTCATACACTGTTGGTAGGAATGCAGACTGGTGCAGCCGTTATGGAAGGCAGTGTGGAAGTTCCTCAAAAAATTACGAATAGAATTACCATATGACCCAGCAATCCCTCTCCTGGGTATCTACCCCCAAAATTTGAAAACATTTATACATAAAGATATGTGTGCTCCAATGTTCATTGCAGCTTTGTTTACGGTGGCCAAGCCATGGAAACAACCAAAATGTCCTTCAATAGATGAATGGATAAAGAAGTTGTGGTATATATACTCAATGGAATACTATTCGGTGGTAAGAAAAGATGATATAGGAAGATTTGTGACAACATGGATGGATCTTGAGAGTATAATGGTAAGTGAAATAAGTCAGACAGAAAAAGCATAGAACCCTATGATTTCACTGATATGTGGTATATAAACCAAAAACAACAAAAGAACACAACAAACAAATGAAAAACAAAAACTCATAGACACAGACAATAGTTTAGTGGTTACCAGAGGGTAGGGGGGTGGGGGGAGGGAGATGAGTGTAAGGGGGATTAAATATATGGTGATAGAAGGAGAACTGACTCTGGGTGGTGAACACACAATGGGATTTATAGATGATGTAATACAGAATTGTACACCTGAAATCTATGTAATTTCACTAACATTTGTCACCCGAGTAAATTAAAAGAAAAAAGATGAAAGAAAGAAAGACCAAAAGAAAGAAAGAAAGAAAGAAAGAAAAGTTCAAGACCAGATGGCTTTCCTGGTGAATTCTACCAAATATTTAAAAAATAATTAATATCAATTCTTCTCAAATGTTTCCAAAGAAAATTGAAGAGGAAGGAACACTTTAGAACTTATTTTATGAGGCCGTCATTACTCACAAACCAGAGACTAATATTGACACTATAAGAAAGAAAATTACAGGACAATAACCGTGATGAAAATAGATACAAAAATCCTCAACAAACATTAGCAAACTGAATTCAACAGCACATGAAAAGGATCATGCCCCATGACCAAGTGGTATTTATCCTTGGACTGCACAGATGCTTGAACATACACACATCAATAAATATGATATACCGCAATGACAGAATGAAAGACAAAAATCACCTGATCATTTCAATGGACGCAAAAAGAAAGAATTTGACAATATCAACCCTCTTTCATAATAAAAACTCTAAACAAATTGCTTATATAAAGAACATACCTCAAAATAATAAAGGCCATATGTGGCAAGCCCATAGAGAACATCATACTTATTGGCAAAAAGCTGAAAGTTTTACCTCTAAGATCAAGATCTTATAAATCTTATAAATAAAACCACACATATATGTTGAACTAATCTATGCCAAGCTCCTAAAAATACGCAGTGGGGAAAAGATAGTCTCTCCAATAAAAGGTGTTAGGAAAACTGGATATCCACATGAAAAAAAATAATGAAATTGGACCCTTTTCTTCCACCATGCACAAAAACCACATCAAAATGGATTAAAGATGAATCCATAAAAGTCCTGGAAGAAGACATAATCTCAATAGATGGAGAAAAAGAATTGAACAAAATTCAACCCAATTTCATGTTAAAAATTCTCAAAAAAATGTGTATAGAGAGAACATACCTCAATATAATAATTGGCACTGTGAGGGCTGAGATCTGTAGAGCAAAATAGGCTGGAAATTCAGAAAGCATTTCCATCTTAAAATCAACCTAGAGGCAGAAATCCTTAGTCTTTAGGAAACAGCCTGCTCTTAAGACTTCCAACTGAATGTTGGAGTCCCACCAATATAAGCAAGGGTCATTTCCTTTACTTAAAGTAAATAAATGTTAATCATATCTATAAAATACCATCACAAAAATACCTAGACTAGTGTTTGACCAAACAAGTAGGCACCCTAACTTAGCCAAGTTTATACATGAAATTAACCATCAGGAGTTCTTTTGCTTTGGTTGAGCTTTCCCTACCTGCATTGTGGCTTGGGAATTGCTTCTCAAGAGCAATCTGATGAAATTGTTAGGCCCATTTTCTTTTTACCCTTGTCTCAGGTATTAGATTCTATGTTGCCTATTGTCTAACGTCAGAAAGGTATTATTTCATAATTTTGTTTTGTCTTCTAGCTGTTTAAGATGGATAAATAGATCTTTGTCTTTGTTCACTTGTTTGCATTTTCATTGTTACTCCTGTGCATTTTTCCTTTTATTTAAAGTTGATCAAGAAAGAGGAAACTAGAGAAGCAAATATTAATTTAAGTATTACAACTTAGAATACCTTGATAAATAGAGGTATTAAAATGATGCTATGAATCTGTTTGGGCTTGGAGAATTCAATCTGTGAGATTGTTTTAATTAAACAATCTTCTCCAATAAAAAGGGGGGATGGAAAGTCTGAAATTTTTTCATCTTTACAAAAAACATCTCTCTGGTGATACAATTTAACTTTACATAATACTCATAACCTATCTTCTGTACAAAACTTGAGTATTTTCCAAAGGAAATTAAGGGACATATAATAACATAACTTACGCTTTTTTGAGATGCTTGAACACTGATTACAAAATTGATAAAAGGTATTGTGCTTTTAGTTTACAAATAGAACATGTTTTATTAGAACAAAAATCTCTTCATCCAATGACATTGTTTTACATTCCATAATTTCACTGGCACACAATTTGTAAAAGCAGTTATTGATGGATGCAGAGTAAATATTTTGCTTTACAGTCAGATTACACCTCTGTTATGCAAATTACAAAACAGTTCCTGGCATAGGAATGGTAAACAAATGAGGTCAGTTGTTTGATGGATGTTTTTGTAATCTTTACCTGTGGAACTCCATTACAATAGGGGAAATTTACATTTAATTGAAGATTGTTGTGAACTATTATGTTTATTTTAATAGATTACTGAAGTTAGTGGTGCTGAAAAGTAGAAAGAGGGCTACCATGCAATTAAAAATACAAATGCTACTGAACAATATTTATTCACAGAAAACAGTTAGTTATCATCACTTCTCCATTTTGCACCTTCACTGTTGACTGAAATTTCACATAATTTTTATGTGAACAAATTGTCTCTCATGTTTTGTGCAAAGAAAGAAGAAATATATAAATATTTTAAATTCACATGGATGCACAGTTGACTTTCAGAGAAGAGGTACTCACACTTTTAAAACTGAGGAGAAGAAAAGAAAAGTTTATTTTTTTCATTATCTGATAGTTCTAAAGATCATTTGTATTATTGTAGGTGGCTTGCTCACAAGGCATATCTTTAAAATATACTCAATATCTTGAATATGCTGAAATTATTACTTTAGCCCAAATATCATGCTTTTAGTATTGAAGATTTCTTTTTACAGCAAACTTCGTTGAAGGCCATTTGATGGCTGAATTTGTATTTTTTCCTGACACATGAAGATATCTTTGCTGGCTAAGAAAGACACCAAATATATATATAACAAATTATAAGAAACACTCATATTCCATAACAAAACATAAATAAATGGTCTTCCATACTGAATAAAATGAGGGAATAATAGGAATACAATCATGCTACTTCTCAAATTGAAACAGTCAATCTCCTTGACGTACCTTCACTTTCATGTCAGATATTAAATATGATTTAGTAAAGGACTCATATTTTGAAAGAGCAAAAATTTCTCTTCATTTAGAAATATTATTTACTTTCTGGTTTTGTATTCATTCTGAAAATCAAGAACAATCAGACTTTTTTTAATGATGACTCTAGGGTTGTGTGATTATAAAAAAAGGAATAAGAAAATAACCGGATGTCAAAGTTGGTCAGCAACTCAAGCACTCCACTAATTATAAATTTGTATCCCTTTCACTATATAGAATACTTTTCCTAATTAGTTTGCATATATTGTCTTACTAAAACTTATGAACAAGGATATGGAACTAGATTTCCAATGTACTTATCAACAATTTATGAAATATAAGGAGGCAGAATGCTGCTACTTAAAAAAATCCCACAGGATAGGTCAGGAGGGAAAGGGGGGAGACTCAAAGACATACTTGTATATAGTTGAAGAGAGCTATCTATGAAGCCTTACAAACTTTCAGTATAAAAGATAAAAAAAATAAACTGCTCTTCATAAATAAGTACCCTATATTCACTGAATATCGTTTCAATTCTAACTGGATGTTTATAATACAACGCTCTAAGCAATTGTATGTATTATTTCGAGATAAATTCGGTTTAAAAATGACAATAACAATAACAAAAGAGAGGTCAGAAGTTTTAAAATTACTGCTTATGATAACATCTTCTAAGTAAACAATTAATTTTTGGTTAATTTGTATATATGTTATAGGAGTTTTTGTTTGTTGTTGTTTTTTCCTTCCAAATGTCTTCATTGTTAGTGTGCTTAATTATTTTTTAATGTTTTCATATGGTCGTACTTCAACCTTTGTATGTGTGAGAACTATAAGCTTTGACAAATGTTTCGGTGGGAAAAAAAGGAATAAGCTTCTTATAATAATTCCAATTGTCAATTAAGATGGTTTTTAGCAATGATCATACCCTATGTTCCTATTTTTCCAAGCGTACATGTATGACTTAAGTTCTTATGGGTTATGTTGCTGATAATTCCCATGGGCACCTAATGAAATTCTATACATAAGACAAAATCTTTGGAAATTTGTTAATAGTTGCTATGAGGAAGTGCAGTTAGGTCATAATCCTTGATTAGTTTAGAATGCAAGTAAAATTTTTAGTTTAGGGTTTCCTGTTTCTTTAAAAACAAACTAGTATTCAGCGAATACTAGTGCCACAGAATGATACTGTGCCACAGAATCTTTTTACCAATACAAAGTAAATAAATCAAATCAAAAATAGGATGAAGAAAAAATATTAGCAGAGATACAACAGTAATATTTCAAATTTTTGCCATAATGTTTACAAAATGGTATGCTGAAGATAGAAAAAAAATAAATTCAGAGTAGTTATAATTACCACCCCAACCCTAATATCTGCTCTCAGAAATAGTAATGAGAAAATAATTTGAGTAGACAATTATGTTTTATTTTTAATAGCTACTAGTTTATGTAACAGCAGAATAAAAGGATGAGGATGACTAAAGCCAAATCCTAGGCAGAAGACATGCAAAAATGAAAAGGGGTCGGTGGAGGTGGGAGTTAATCTGCAAAGGCGAATCAGTGAAATGATTCTGGGTTTTATAGATATGGATGTGACATGGTGGACGTTGTAAGCAGAAGGAATTGGAAGCTTACAACAACTTTAACCTATCAATTAAAAGTAAAGAAACAATAATAATATGGCTTCCTATATGTTATGATTCATGTACCTTTTCTGTTCCTTTTTTTTAAAGTTATTTGAGGAAATAAAAAAAGTAAATATATGACACAAAGGAGTGACTTCATCTAACTTAATTATGAAGATGAAATCAGAAAATCAGTTAAAAATTCTTTGAAAATATTATGATAGCTTCAATTTGTAAAAAAAAAAAATGTAGAAGATTTGAAAGCGAAATCTCTCAGAAATTAAAAGTAAGAAACACAGAAGAAACAAGAACATACATGAAAATTAGAGGTTTAATATCGTTGTCCAAATAAAAGGAGTCCCAGAAAGAGAGAACAGAGAAAACAGATGGACAGAATTGCAAAAAGAAAAAATTATATATAATAAACACCAAAAAATTTATCAGGACTGATAATTATTAGTACTCAGATTCGAAGTCTCCCTAACAATTGACTTAATGAGAATGTAAGATCTACACTAAGGTTATCACTGAAATTTAGAACAATGGGGATAAATAGATTCTAAAACTTCGAGTTAAAAACAAAAAACACATATAAAGAATATTAAACAGTGTTGTAACGGTCTTCTATTATAATTAGCATTACTGGAAAAAGCTGATTCATGTTTTTTGAGGGACTAATTTCAACATTTCCTTCTCTAACTCTACAACCACATGCTAAAAGCTAAAGCTTCTATGCCCATCCTGAATACTTACTGGGTTTTATCATTCTCCTCTCATCTACTTACAAAAATAATATAATTATTTAAGGTATTCATTTTGGGGGAATCCTTTACCTCAGTGTCTCAGAAAAAGTAGTGAAATATCAGTTACTCTCTGATTCTATATCTAATATTGTTTCATGTGCCCCTGGCAGAAGTAAGCATATGGTTCAGCATGATTTGGTCTTGAGCACACTGCCAGTATCATGCTTGCCAAGTGCTGTTTGGATGGGTATCACCACCTTCTCCAAACTAAAAATAAAAATAAGTAAAAAAAATAAGCTACATTTTTTTGGGGAAAAGGGATGAGGTCTGATCCCTCTCTTCCAATTTAGAACTTTCTTCAATGCATAAGTTCCAGGTACAGATATGTTGTCATATTTATTTCTCTTCTACTTCTTAATTGAAAACATGGAAAGTTAGAATTGTATGCCCTACTGAAGGCCGGGCACTTCTCTGAGAATACAGCAATTATTTAACAGCCTCAATCATTATATTAAATCATTCTGTCCCATGATCGGTGGTGAACTTCAGCATAGGTACATTTGAGTCAGCTGACCAGAGATTGCCAGTTCCTTTCTATACAGTTTCAATGAGATTACACACCCATGTGCAAAGTTGGAAGAAGATCAGAGCAAAACATAGTAGTGAATGAGGCTAAAATCCTTGTGTGTCATGGTCTCCCAATTTTACTGCAATTCAACATGTGGGTAGTGGCCTAAATCGAAATCAGTTAACTAATGCAGACCATTCTCCTTTCATCCTGATGAATTCAAAGTGGCACTGGAAAGCATGCAACTACATGTCTACAACTGTTTTTCATATGTACATTCAGAATGAGTGTATGCACAAGCCTGAGCCTGTCTTTGTATCAAAGAAGTTGCCTCATTACATACAAAACAAAAACCAGCTTTTAGAGGAATTAGTAAAGGGGCTATGTGGCATTACCTCCTTTCTGTCTCACTGATGGAAGCCTACTCCCTTTGAAAATCCATACCTTAATTTTATGTTACTTTTTTTTAATTAAAAAGCCATTTTTATTGAAGACTATGGATGGAAAGTCTCATATTATAATAGTAAAAATACTAACGTTGAATGTAATAAAACTCTATGGTGCAGTGCAGTGTCTGGCCAGGAGGCAGGGAGGATGCAGGGACAGCCCTTCAGAAAGTGAGGTTTCTATAAAGAATGAGTGCTACCAGGGCAAGCCGTGGAGATAAAGACATCCTGAAGGGAAAGAAGGGACAGGAGAGAGAAATACTTCCATCTTACCAAGGTGTAGTCCAGTATGTGAAGAAAAGCTGGGTTCAACTTTGAAAAAATAATCTGGGATAGACTATCAACTTTTAACACAAACACATACTCTCCACATACTGATATCACAAATTACAGGACTGGTACCTGGGACCCTTCATTTTACAGTTTAGTCAGTGAAATTGTTTCATATCGTAAAATAACTCTCTAGATATCAAGTTAAACATATTCTATTAAACTCTACTTTCCATCTTAATACTTCAAAATTTATGTAGACTTACCCAAGACTAATAGGAAACAAAAATCTCTACAATCCAAATAAATGGTCAGAAGTCCAAAGTTCTCCAACAGAAATGTTAAAGTATGTTAGGGATTTCAGTTGAGTACACAAGAGAAAAGTTGAGTATGCCAAGCTGTGTGGAATTCAAATGATATGAGTATATTTTTCATGCTTAATTACCCAATACACGATACAAAGGACAATTATGCAAAAAATACTCTAAACCAATACAAAATTACTTGCACTATTTTCAAGGAATCCCTTCAGATTTATTTCTTCTTGTTCTACTCTATACTTTTCTGAAGACTCCATCTCTCTTTTACGCTGTATCTGTTTGCCAACATATCTTGAATCCATCCATTTGCATGCTGCAATCTGGATATGGCAAAAGAGCTTATACATCCAGTGGTCTTTGCTAGAAAGGTGCTTTCTGACAAGAAGTTCCATAATCCTGACACAGCCAAGGCCAATGGTACTATATTAACCATACCTACAAAACTCTGGCAAGAATCTGTGTGGACATCAGGTCCCCCAACCTTATCCATCCTATAACTGAAAGTTTATGTCTGTGGCAAAAGCTTCCCCATTTCCCCCACCTCCTAGACCCTGGCAACCACCATTCTACTCTACTGTATCTATGTTTGACTTTTTTGATTCCATATGTAAGTGAGATCATACAGTATTTGTTTTTTTGTTTGTTTGTTTGTTTTCCTGTCTGGCTTATTTCACTTAGCATAGTGTCCTCCAGGTTCATGTATAGTACCATAATTCCATGTTTCCTAAACATTTTCTTTTCTCATTGTTCCCCATCTCATTCATACACCTTTACTAGCTGCTAAATTAAAAAAGCTGATAACCATGCATAGGCCAGTAAATCAGAAAATCTTGTCTCTTGTTCTCTCAAAACACATCTGGAATAGTTTCATTTCCTTCAATCTAAAATTTCTGGAAGGTGTAGTGCTCAAATTATCTACCAGTATCTCTTTCATTTGCTAAAAAGTTACATGGATCTCCTTCTTGTTTCTTAAGCATGTTTAACTTTACAAGAAACTGTCAAAATATATTTGAAAGTAGATGTCCCACTTTGCATTCCCACCAACAATATGAGAATTCCAAGTGTTCTTCAACCCTGTTAGCACTTGATATTGCCAGGTTTTTATTTGTGTGTTTGTTTTAATCTATTCTAATATATGTGTAGTGATAACTCATTGTGGTTTAATTACATTTCCCTACTGATTAGTGATGGTAAGTACCCTAAATATGTTAAATTGACATCTATATGTGTTTTGTTCAAATCTTTAGCTTATTTAATGACTTTTTGTTGTGATTGTTTTGTTATGGAGTTGTGAGTGTTCTTCATGCATTCGGGACACAGGTCTTTTCATCAGATTTCTGTTTCATAAATAGTTTCCCCAGTGTTTAGCTTATATTTTCAATTTCTTGACAGTGTCTTTTAAATAACAGAAATTTGAACGTTGATGACATTGTATTCATCTAACTAAGTATTTTTATATTTATGGATAGTGTCTCTAATTTTGTTTTGAGGCAATGGGATGACCCTCCTTCATTTTCCAAGAATAAAAGACTGTCTCAGAAAGATTTTATTGATGTGTTGACCAGGGCTAAACATTAATAATGTTTAGCACAGTAATCAGTAACAGGGTCATATGATTCGCACACCAGATCCCTACCAATTTGTTTATGGGAATCAGACTAACACCCCTTTGGGTTAGCAAAAGCCCCTTGCATTTTTCAGGAAATGAAAGTTAAAATCAAGGGTTCCACGGGGGAATTCTTGATAATCTAGCCTTTGACAACTTGAGCCAGATTTGTTAACTCAAGCATTTAATGATTGTATTCTAGGAGTTATACTATGAGCATTGTAGTACTGCTTACAGTTATTGCATCCATGATGAACAAGAGTTGGAAAAGGATGAAATAGCCAATGTACATGAAAATATGCATCAATGTAATCATTGCTGAGGTACCTCTATTTATTATGGCAAGGGACTTCTTTGTTCCAGGTTGATTTGGAACGAATAAATCTTTGAAATCAAGCTCGTACACTGGACATTTTAGAATTGTTACTGATCAAATTTTAACATTTTAGAATTGTTACTGATTCATTGCTGATCAAAGTCATAACTTCTACCTCATGCATCTTATTTAAACTCCCATTTTCACAATGAGACATAGACCAGTGAAATTAAGGGAACACCTAAATCAGAATAAGGTGTGACTGACTCACATATTCATATTAACTTTCTCAAACATGTTTTCATTTAAAACACTGATTCTTGCTATACTATACTCCTAAATCATTACGCTCTAGAATTTCAGTTAACAAAAAAAAAAAAAAGCCCAGGTATTTAAAAGAATAATTCTGTATCAGCAACTGCAATTTTTTTCCCTTTGCTTGAGACAAACTCTTTGTTCTGTAAATCTAAATAAGTATCACATTCCAGTTGAGTATTAAAGAACTGTATACAGACTCAAATACTTAACAAATGTAGGGATCATTAAACCTCATGTAAGCAATGAATTTTGCTATGCTTGGTAGTCTCAGACCTTTACTTCTTACTCACCCTCACTGTAGTTCTCTATATTACTGATGAAAAAGAATAACAAAAGATAAAACTATGACATTACAGGAAAATTCTCAATGAAGTGTGTCTTTATTACAGAAGTTTAAGGCTTATTTTCAATCAAGTTCTTTTACTATCTTTCACGACTATTCATGGACAATAAACGGAACATTTCAGAACATTGCATTAATATTTATGAACTTTTCACATGGCTAGTTACTATCCTAAGTATTTCAATTTGTAAAATAAGAAAAGATCCAGCTGAGAATTATGTACTGGTCATTCAATTTTAACAAAATGGAATAAATCAATGTCTTAGAATTGAATAATATAGTCAAACTATAGTCTCTTTACTTACTCAGTTGCAGCACTACAAAGATCATTCTCATCTCATAGATACATAGCTACTTACATATTCTATCCACATTCACATATTGACCCATTCCCCATTCTTCACCTCCAAACTTCTATACTTTGAAATGCTGTTGCCTTAAAGCTGTTTTCCACTTTCAGATAATTTATCAGTTCTTTCTATTCCTGGGACAATCCTCATGATTCTCTTGTTACTGTCATAAGTTACTCTTCACTGATTATGATTGGAAATTATTGATCATCCACGTGAGTATTATCTACGCTGTGAATGATCTCAATAAAATTTAAATCCGAGAATATGGTGCATTTGATTCTATAGTGTAGTTTTTGCACAGAGATTGCAAATTTATTTTAAAAGTGAAAGAATACATCTGTAAAGTAGAATAAATATTAAACCTGTTAAAATAAAGTTAACTTCAAAAATGAATGCTTCTATGGGATGGAATTTTGTTAGTGATAGGCTTAAATGAGATTTAATATAAAATTTTTAAATTTTATTATGACATCATTGTGAATGATATAGATGCTATTCTAACATTTTATCCTTTATTAATGAATAGCAGCATATACAAAGGCATTTTTAGTTCATTAAAACTGAATCTCCTTTGTGTAATAACTAGTGTAAAAACTGAATCAATCAGTTTCACCAATGGATGCTAACACTAATGGGCAAACATTGGAAATCAATAGTCACAGCATCTTAAAGCATCACGGCACAGATTACAACTTAATTATAAAAAAGAAATGTGTACAATGGAGAGATTTGGTGGGACAGTCTTAACTAAGTGGTCAACTTTAGCATTGCCTTTGTGATGTAATGCAGTGGAAGGAGCACATCACTTAGTGCTCTCACTGGAAATTACTCACCTCATCCTTATCAAGTGGGAAAAGCCTATTTAATCCAGAATTGCATATGCTGAAGAAAAATGGCGTGGACTTCTCAAAAGTAGTAAAACAATCAGTTTTTTCTTGATTTTGAGAGCTAGGAGCTAACACTAAATGCAGTATGTAAATATTACATAGATTCTGGATTGGAAAAAGAAAACGATGAAGTATACTTTGGAGTTATTTGTCAAAATTTGAATATGGACCTTAAGTTAGATGATGGTATTGAAATAACACTGATATTCTCAGATGATGCATGGCGATATGGTTTTGCAGGAGAATATCATTGGGGGAACATTTGGGAAAGATTGTCATGATATCTCCAGACTACCTTTGTATAAATTTAACAACAGGGAACTGTCTGTATGTAGATGATAGAGAGATGATAGATAGATAGACAGATAGATAGATAGATAGATAGATAGATAGATAGATAGATAGATAGATAGATAGATAGATAGATATATAGATAGGTAGATAGATAGATGATAAATAGATACATACATTGATACATAGACACATAAATACATAGATAATCATCAATGTAAATATAGATATAGACATATGTATAGATATGGAGAGGATCTGCCAAAATGTTAAAAGTTAGTGAATCTGGAAGACAGGTGTTTGGATATTTAGTGTACTGTTCCTTCAGCTTCACTGTGGGTTTGAACATTTCAAAATAATTCAATTACTGAGAAAAATATCTTTATTAATTATTACACTAAATTACTCTTTATAAAAACTATTCGCCAGTGTTCTTTAACTTAGCAATTTTATAGATGATGTTTATCAAATAAAATACTGATTATAATGTTTTGAGAATGATTAAAACACGATTACTACTTAATGAGTAGAGACTCTGGGGAAGCAGAAATTATGTACCGGAGAACATTCTATCTAAAGAAGCAACCATTTGTTGGTCTAAGATTAGGGGCACACACACAAAAAAAGTATGCATGATAACATAGAATAAATAACCATCAAAAGGAAATATAGAGAAAACTATAAAATATTTGTAGCTTCTATTTAATTTTAACAATTTGAGAAAAGAAGAGAGAAAAAATAACTAACCTTTTCACATGTGAAAATATGCTTAAACATACTTAAAATAGGAACTGAAGACTAGCATACACCAAAATAGTCTTTCTCTCTCAGATTAGCAGAAATCATGTGTTAATACACTAAAAGAATGAAGACAAACACTATTATTATTGGGGTTATAAAATAGTTAAACCTTTATGAAGAACAATTTGGCAAGCAATATCCACCAGTGTTCTTTAACTTAGCAATTCTCCTTCTAGGAATTGGTATTATAGATAAATTCACAAATGTATCTCATCAAGTCACTCATAAATATGCAAAACATCTTATGTACACAGATATGGATCACGACATTGTTTGCTATATCAAAAGATTGAAAATGACTTCAGTATGCCCCAGTAGGAGACTAGTTAAATAAGTTCTGGTCTATTAGTTTAAAGCAACACTATGCTGTTCTTAAAATGTATCGATTTGCTGATATGGAACAAATCTGATAAGTATAAAAGAACTTTAAAAAAACAAACACAGGAGTATTCCTTAACTTGTGCTACAATAATAAAAAAATATATATAGATACAGACATAGATATTCATATATGTGTGTGTGTTTACACACACAAACACACACACACTTATTTTATTAAATAAACATATTATGTACCTTTCAATATGCTTAAGAATTTGGCCACAGTGTTTGCTCTGAAAAGAGGAACTGAATCACTAGGAAACAGAGATAGAAGAGAAATATTTCCACTGGATCTATTTTTTAACATAAATAAAATTAATACATTTAAAAGGCAAATATAAACATCAGAAAAATATTATGACAAGGAATGTCCAAAAACTTAAAATAATACATCAAAAGAGCAATTAGAAATCAAAAAGGATAAAAGGAACACCCAATTGAGACTAAAGGGAAGAGACAACTAAAGAGAAGAGACAACTCTAATGCTAAGAAAATAAAATGACCACTAAATAAATAAAAAGAGGTCATTCTACTTAATAAAAAAAAATCTATATACTTATAATTTCTCTTTCTTTTCTTTGCTTATCAAATTATGTTTCACATTTCAAAGATGATCACTTCATCCATTATAAAATTCTGTGATCCTGTGCTAAATCTTCATGTCACTTTTTTAAAAATCTGAGGGTTTTTTTCTTCCTGTAAATCACTGTCTAGTTTAATAAATAAAGGAACTTTAAAATCTTAAAATGTAGAAAGTGTGTACTTTCCAAAAATTCTTTCGTAATTATTTTTATAGCAGCAAAAGATAATCATTCCGAGTGATTCTTCAGCAGAATTTTATTCTTTGAGTTGTAATATTTTTCTCCCCAGTTTTCAAATTGAGAAGAAGCTCCAAACCTGTTTTGTTTGTTATGCCTGCTTTCAGGTTGAGGGATCCAATAAAGAAGTGGCTGCCTGTACAAGGAGCACCATTCTGTGGCATCTCATCAGGTTGCATCTGCCACCTAAGGTGCCAATAGCATTTGAAGTTCTGCCGTTGTTTATGTCTGGTAAACATTCCTAAATCCCAGCACTCATAATTAAGGATGCATTTCCATGAGATGCACTGAAGACAAGGAGTGTTACATGGGTATACTCAGAGCCTCGCCTAGCACCTATGGATTCTGTATCAGAGAGGATGTTAAATGGTCTGGCTTCTACAGAAGTAATTTTCAGAAGTCTCACAAGAAGTTTCTTAGCAGTTTTTATCATAGTGTTTTTTGTTTGTTTGTTTGTTTGTTTGTTCTGCAGTATTTTACTTTACAAACCTGTGCTATATATTTATTAACTTAGGTAGCACCAACGTTCAAATGTGTCAGAAAGAGAGAATCCTTTTACTTTGTATTCTTTCATTGGTATACTTTTTTTTAAAATATATCTTACTTTCTGCAAAAATGGAAGGATGTGTAAATCTTCTCAGATCTAAGGATTTCTGGTCAAGATATTAGAGTGGGGAAATGCTATGCTCACCTCCTTTCAGGACCACATCAATTACAACTAAACAAAAGAATAACTGAGAATCACCTGAAGTCTAGCTGAACTGAAGCCCTACGACTATGGACATACAGAAGAAACTACCTTGAGGCTGGTAGGAGAGGCAGAGACAGGAAACAGGTTGGTCCCACACCCATGTGAGACTATTAAAAATTGGGAGGGATATCTCAGCTGAGGAGGTAAACCCCAGGAGAGCAAGGGGACCCAGCCCCATACTAGGCTCCCCAGCCCAGGTTTCCAGAACCAGGGAGAGAAGTCTCCAAAACTACTAATTGTGAAAAACAGTCAAGATTGTGCCTGAGTAAGATGGAGGGTGGCTAGAGTCTCAAGTGCTCCTCTTAAAGGGACCAGACATGAACTTACTCGCAGAAGAGACTAACTCATTCTGAGTTCCATCACTGAGGCAGTGGCTTGAAAGGTGCCAGGGACATACAGAGAGAAACTGAATTATCTGACTTCAGGGAAAGGGCTGAAGGGGAAGCTTTCTCCCGAATGAAGCAGATGGTGGGAGCCATTGTTTCTTTTTTGAGCCCTCGTCACTCCCTGCGTGCCGACCCAGGCAGATGACATATGTGAGTCTCCTTCAAACTGGCTATCACCTTTCATCTCTCCCACCCTAATGATTCCCAGAGACTCTGCCTCACCCAACTTTTGAGCAGAACCAAGCTGCTTCCAGTGGCTTTTCCATTCAAACAAGCTGTTTTAACTCATGCTGTGGACTTTCATAAAATCTCTCAAAGTTTCACAAAACACAAACAAACAACATCTGGGTTCAGCATGTCCCACACCTCTGGCTGAGCAGACCCAAGCCCAGAACTATCATAGCTGGCCTAGGTTTGCAGATTGGTCTCCCAAGGCACCTATAACACCAGTGCAGGCAGCAGCCATCTGTGGATTGCTTTGTGGGTCATAGCAGGTAGCCCCTGGGAGAGCACAGGCTGCAGCTAGATTTGGCCTGCAGTGGGTCCCCTCCCAGGAGGTCCCAGGGCTAGCACACATAGTGACTAGCTTTGGACTAAGCTAGAAAGCTGGAACATCACGTGACTACCTCCAAGAATGACACACACAAAGGGCAGACTGGGCAGGCACCAGAGCCCTGGTAAAGTGAACCTTCCTCTGTAGAGACAGTCCGTGAACCAGAGCTCCCCCACCATAGTCAGAGCCACTCCTCACAAGCAATCAGCCCAAGGGTCAGTCCCTCCCATTGACATGCAAATATAACCAAGGGTCAACTACAACACAAGGACACACATCATCCACACAAGGGACACATCTGGAGCACCTGGCTCTGTTGACTGGGGAGACTGCACCACTGGTTCACACAGGACACCTATTACATAAAGCCACTCTACTAAAACTGGGAGGCATAACAGCCCTACCTAATACATAGAAACAAACATAGGGAGGCAGCCAAAATGGGCAGACAAAGAAATATGTTCCAAATAAAAGAACAGAACAAAGTTCCAGAAAAAGAACTAAACAAAATAGAGACAAACAATCTACCAGACACAGAGTTCAAAACACTGGTTACAAATATGCTGAATGATCTCAGGGAGAACATCAACAAAGAGAAACATAAGAAAGTCAGAAATAAGGAAACGAAGAATACATTAGAGGGAATTAACAGTAGATTAGAAGAAGCAGAAGATCGAATCAATGATTTAGAAGATAAGATAGCATAAAACACCCAATCAAAATAACAAAAAGAAAAATGAATTTACAAAAATTAAGATATTTTAAGGGACCTTTGGGACAACAACGAGCATAACAACATTTGTGTCATAGGGGGTACCAGAAGGAGAAGAGAGGGAGCAAGGGATTGAGAACCTATTTGAAGAAATGATGACTGAATACTTTCCTGACCTGACAAAGGAAATAGACATACAAGACCAGGAAGCACAGAGAGTCCCAAACAAGATAAGCCCAAAGAGGTCCAAAGCAAGACACATCATAATTAAAATGTCAAAGTTTAGAAATGAAGAAAAAATCTTAAAAGCAGCAACAGAAAAGAAGTTAGACACCTACAGGGGAGGTCTCATAAGACTGTAAACTATTTTCTCAACAGAAACTTTGCTGGCCAGAGGAATTGGCAGGTAGTATTCAAAGTGATGAAAAGCAAGAACCTATAACCAATATTATTCTACCCAGCAAAGCTATCACTTAGAATCAAAGGACAGATAAAGAGCTTCCCAGACAAGAAAAAGCTAAAGAAATTCACTACCACCAGATCGGTATTACAAGGAATGTTAGAGGTAATTCTTTAAGAAGAAGAAGAAAACAAAGAAGATCAAAAATATGAATAATAAAATGGGAATAGCTACATATCTATTAACAATAACTTTAACTGTAAATAGATTAAATGCTCCAATCAGGGTAGTTAAATGGATAAGAAAACAAGACCCTTGTATATGCTGCCTAGAAGAAACTCATTTCAGATTGAAAGGCACACACAGACTGAAAGGAAAGGGATGGAAAAAGATATTTCATGAAAATGGAAACAAACAACAAAAAAGCTAAGGTAGCAATACTAATAACAGACAAAATAGACTTTAAAACAAAGGCTATAACAAGAGACAAAGAAAGACCCAGTAATCCCACTTCTGGGTATTTATCTGAAGAAATCCAAAATGCTACTTCAGGGGGACATGTGTATTCATATGTTCATTACAGCATTGTTTACAATGGCCAAGATGTGGAGGCAGCCTGGGTGTACATGATGGATAAATGGATAAAGAGAAGGTGGTACACATATACAATGGAATATTGCTCAGCCATGGAAGGGAATGGGTTTTGCCTACAAAATCTACAAAATCTACAGTGGCGAGATGGACCTGGAGGGTATTGTGCTGAGTGGAATGTCAGAGAAAGACAGATGCAATGTGATTTTGTTTATATGTGGGATCACAAAGCTAAATAAATAAAACTAAACAAAAACAAACTCATAGACACAAAGAACATTTTTTGGTTGTCAACTGGGAGGGGGCGTTGGAGGATAGTAAGAAAGCGGAAGTCATTAAGAAGTACAAATTGGTTGTTACACAGTAGTCATGGGGATGTAGGTAATAGCACAAGGAATATGGTCAACAATATTTTAATAATTATGTATGCTATCAGACAGGAACTAGATTTATCAGGGTGATAGATGGGAGGAGGATTGGGAAAAGGGTAAAAAAAAATAAAGAGATTAAGAAGTAAAAATTGGTACTTACAAAATAGTCATTGGAAAGTAAAATAAACATAGAGAATATAGTCAATAATATTTAATAAATATGCATAGTGTTAGGAGACCACTTCTTTAATTTTATGTGTCTAACCACTAAGCTATACACCTGAAATTAATATAAAATAATCTGAATGTCTAAATAAATAAATAAAGGGTAACTTTTCTTTTTAAATCTCAAATTTGCTGCTGAGTGGCAGTGTGATATACATGACTCTTCTTATCCTATGACTTTCATCCAGTGAAGACTGCTGGGCCAAAATAGATTCTTATCTGAGCCCCACTGTCTGACTCTCTGACGCTTCTGGAAGAGAAATAAATGAAAAAGCACTGTCACTAGAATGTTGTGGTTGTTGTGTGTCTCTCTCTCTGCCTCCATCTATGGTCTTTTTCTTTCAGTATTCAAGCATTCCACTTACCCTATCCCCTCCACATGTTTTCTGGAATGCAGAGAAAGCAAAACAAAGATGAGAGAGAAAAACAGCACTCACAAAGCAGAATCCACAGAGCAGAGTGGTTGTTCCCAGACATGACTGCACATTGATATCACCATGCTGGTTGGTTAAATGAGTGTTCTTTCCACATATTTAATTTTGTATGCTGGGAGAGCATCCAGGTAGTTTGCATTTTTAACAAAGACCTTGGGAGATTCAGATTGAAACTGGCTATTGACCACAATTTGAAAATCATTGCATTTGAGTGGTAGCTGCCAATTTATGAACCTTGAGGCAAAAAATAAAGACTCATAGATGGTAACATATTGATATTTAAACCTTCTGATTTTATGTTTTTGGTGAAAACACACAGGGAGGTCATAACTTGAGTTTTAAACTCATTACATCAATTGTATAATTATTTTTTTCCTTTCAGTAATGCCATGTTTGGTCTAAACTTTATTTTAAAACAGAGAATTTTATTTGGCAAAAAAAAGAGGGTTTGTCCTATGAATTTTAATCTTGTTCTGGATCTTTATAGTATATTAGGAGGAAATGGTGAGAGTCTGATTTAAGACTGGTATGCATACTGTGTTTATGGAATAATTAAAGACCCACATCATGTGCTACTAGCTGTTCTAGAAAAGGAAAATGTTTGCATCTCATTTGACATTAATAGCTGAAAATTTGGTTTTCTCAAATTATGTCAGCATCAGGGAAAAGGGGAATGACTTGTAAGCTTCTACAGATATATGAGAAACTTCAATCCACAGACTAATAAATAAACCACAGAGTAAAAAAAATCATTACAACTAATATACATTATGCAAGAAATTACTGATCCCACACAGAATATAGTATAACAAACAATGTGTTCCTGAGACAGGAGGGGGATGTAACAACAATCTTTGAACCTTACTGATATGTGACAACGTGAAATACCTGTTTATGTTTTTTAGCTCTGGCTGGGTGGCTTAGGTGACAAACAGTATCTTGCAGGCAAACTGAGCTCTGTAAGAACATGCAGAAAGTAAGTAGAATGGATTATCCATTATTTATTTTGTAAGAATAGGCTGTTTTGAAGAAAAGTCAAGGACTTAAAGAGTTTTACTATAATGAGGTGGCAATAAGTATGTGCACAAGATAAAGACATTTATTAAATATCATGTGCCAATGGAGGTTGCGAATAACTTCCATCGAAGTAGCATGAGACTGCTCTTATTAAATGTAATGAGCTGTAGTCATTTGAAAATATGTCCTACTTCTAAATGCCTATAAAATGCAAACTAGACTAACTGCTGAGTTACGATAATAACTAGTAAAAAGCATCTTATTCTGAAGTACTTCAAAAACAAATTATTTAAAGTGTCTACCAGGTGTTGTAAAAAGTAAGAATAGAGGAAGTTCGGTTTTGAGTTTTTTTCCAAGTCACCTTTAGAAGTACTCCAGAGCTTCTGAAAGTAGCTTATCAGTACACATTTGAATACTTTAATTACACACTTCAAAAAGTACTTCAGAGTCATTTGACTAAAAGTGCAATTTGTGTATTACATTTTAGTACTTAAATCAACTATGAAATAGCATTTTAAATTAAAATCCAATACACTCTGCATTCACTCTGTTCAAGAATATTGAGCTAATTATAACTCTCAAATTAAGCAAGACTGGGGGAACTAACAATGCAATTTTTAGAATATCATACATTATTAGACATGGAAATAACTATACTCATACTTAAGAAAAAAAAACGGCCAGTTATGAAAAAAAAAATGGCGGGTAAAGAATGGTGTTAGAAATATATTTTTGAGTGTTTCGTGGAATAAACCTCCAAGGATTATATATGTAACCCAATTGTCTAATTTCCCTCTTCTCAAAGGTCACTGTTCTGTAATATATCTGAGAAAATGGAGATTGATACTCAGTGTAGTTTTTCCTTGAGGCCACGACTCAGAGCGCCTATTTGACAGGTCAATCTAGGCTCCCAGTTAGTGTTGTAGCTGGTCAATTCCTGGAATTTGGGAATTTTACCCTCACTGAAATCATGCTGCATTTGTCATTTTAAACCTACTAATCAAGTGATGCAATGAGACTACATTTCCCTTTATTAACTTGTCCTTTGAATTCACTGAACTCCACTATTGAATAACCATGGTTTGTAACAGACGTTGTAGATATTGTTGCTTGGTCAACTTCATTAGATATACAAAATGATTTTCCAAAAGAACCATACAAATTTATAGTCCACTCGGAACTGTTTAAGATATTTTCTCTTCCTTCTAACACTTTATACTATCAACGTTTAAATTTTTGTGAAGGTAGTGGGAATATGGTATATTTCACTGTATTATTGTTTAATGCCCCCTAATATTGTTGATGCACAGTTTATTACTCATGCCAATTATTTACATTTTATTATCTTTTTTTTTCATTAGATCTCTCATAGTTTGGATACAGATCCTTTTATTCTTTGTCCTTTGACATGTTACACACACACACACACACACACACACACATCTTGTCCCAGTTAGTTTTACTGTTTCTAATCTCTTTTTTAAAGCCCACTTTATAGAAGTATGTTTAACATGTAAAAAGCTGTACTTCTTTAATGTACAGTAGTCCCCTCTTACTCATGGTTTTACTTTCCTTAGTTGCAGTTACCCCTGGACAATTGCTGTATAGAAATATTAAATGGAAAATTCAAGACATAAATAATTTTTTATCATTAATTGCCTGCTGTTCTGAGTAGCATGATGAAATCTCCCACTGTCCCACTGTGTCCCACTCAGGATGTGAATTATCCCTTTGTCCAGTTACCCACAGTGTATATGTTACCCGTCTGTTAGTCACTTAGTAAGTGCTTAGGTTATTGGATGGCCTGTCATGGTACTGCAGTGCTTGTGTGCAAGTAACTATTATTTTACTTCATAATGACCTCAAAGTACAAAATTAGTGATTCTGGCAATTCAGATATGCCAAAAAGAAGCCATAAAGTTCTTCCTTTAAGTGAAAAGGTGAAAGTTCTCAACTTAAAATGAAACCAAAAACAAAAAAACTTGTATACTACGGTTGCAAAGGTCTATAGTAAAAATGTGTTTTCTATTCTATCTGCGAAATTGCCTATTTTATAAATTAAACTTTAGCATGGGTATGTATATATAGAAAAAAGCAGTATTATAGGATTTGTTACTATTTGCAGTTTCAGGCATCCACTAAGGGTCTTAGATTGTATCCCTGGTAGATAAGGGGAGACTGCTGTATGAGGTCAGACAATTAAATTATTGAATTCATCCTAGAAAAAGTGCTATATACCTCATTGCTGAATATCACTATGGTCAACTTTGAAGTACTTCCGTTGGGAAGCTATGCACCGATGCCAGCACTGAGTCCACCCTTCAGAGCAACTTTGGAACTCTTTTTCTGGAATGGCCATCAGACCTGTAGCCGTATTACACTTGTTTCCTGAATGTCATCAAAATATCTTCCTTTCAATATTTCCTTTATGCTTGGGTAAAAAAAGAAGTCATTGGGGGCCAGATCAGGTGAGTAGGGAGGGTGTTCCTATACAGTTATTTGTTTACTGGCTAAAAACTCCCTCACAGACAGTGCCATGTGAGCTGATGCATTGTCATGATGCAAGAGCCATGAATTGTTGGCAAAAAGTTCAGGTCATTTTTGTCTAACTTTTCAACGCAGACTTTTCAGCACTTCCGATAGTAAACTTGGTTAACTGTTTGTCAAGTTGGTACAAATGCATAATGAATAATCCCTCTGATATAAAAAAAGATTAGCAACATCATTGCAACAAGTTCGCGTACTTAATTGTCAGATCTTGTGTACAACTCGATGAGTTTGAGGATAAAGTATACATCAGTGAAACTATTTCCACTATCAAGACCATAGGCATATCTATCACCTCAAAGTTTTCTCCTATCCTCTTTATTATTTTTGTATGTGTGTGGTAAGGGCACTTAAATGAGATATACCTGCTTAGCAAATTTTAAGTATACAATACAATATTAGTTATCTATACTCACTCTGCTGTGTAGGAAGAATCTCACGCTGGGTATTTATCCAAAGGAACTGAAAGTATGATCTTGATGAGATACCTTCACTCTCATGTTCACTGCAGCATTCTTCACGATAGCCAAGACATGGAAACAAGCTAAGCATCCATCATCTAATGAATGGATAAAGAAAAATGTGATACACCTTTGTATACATATCACACACACACACACACACACACACACACACATTGGATTATGGTTCAGATTTAAAAAGGAAGGGAATTCTGCAATTTGCAACAACATAGATAGACCTTAAGACATTGGTCCTAAGTGGCATAAGCCAGACTCAGGAACACAAATACTGTCTGAGTCACTTACATGTGAAATCTAAATAAGACAAACTCATAAAATCTGAGAGTAGATTGATTGTTGCCAGGAGCTGAGGGAAAGGGAGAATGGGGAGGTGATTGTCAAAGGATATAACGTTTCTGTTATGTAGAATAAATAAAGTCTGGGGATCTGCTATACAGCTTTTAATCTCTTAAGGGTTTCTTTCAAAGCACAAAAATCCTTATTAATTTCAGAGTCATCAGGTTCATCAATGATTTGTTACATCTTTGTTTTGTTTGTCTGCTTATGCTTTATTTTTAAAACCTTTATCTCTTGGTCTCTTATGCATTTCCAATACATTGTTCTAAAGGATTTTAAATCGTGTCGTTCATATTTAAATTTAGCCTGCTTAGAATGACTTCTGTGTATGGTGCCATAATGTCAATTTAGAGACAGACTACTTATTTCCCATTGTTCTACAATGACATTGCTGGCTAATACCACATTTCAACATCTATTTTTGAGCTCTATATTCTGTATTTATCTGTCTATTATGCAATACTACTCTATCCAAATTGACATAGTTTTATAATTGTTTTTTCTAATATCTGATAATCTTTTCCATTTGTAGTTGATATAATGCATCAAAACTCCCAACTAATTTCCTTTCAGATTTTTATTTACAGTTCAACAAATCTATAGCAAAAATTGTAGAGTATAAGCATATTTATTATGGCAACTCTAACATTTTATAACCATAACTTTCCATACTTAGATATTACTGAAAGTTGTTCAATAAACTTTTAAATAATTTTCTTCATTACTTTAGCTTATAACATTTTATTACTTAAAAATATTTTCTAAAATTTTGTTTTCTATTGTGAATTATAATCTAATAATCATATATTGAAACATATGTACCAATGTAAAGAAATTAACTTGATATCTGTCAACTATGTTAGATTTTATTAATTGTTATTTTCCCAATCAAGGATTTTGGATTGTTTTGTAGAGAATCATGTTATCTTTTTCTAGAAAGAGTTCAGTATACTCTTTTCACATTTTTATACTTTTATTTAATTTTCTTACTCTAAATTGCTAACTATAACTTTTAGTAAAACGTTGAATAAACATGATGATAACAATTACTCTTGTCTTTGTCTTGATTTTAACGAAAATGCTTAAACATTAAATCATGATGCTGCAGATATTTTAAAAATGACTTATTTCTTGTTAAAGATGTTCCTATCTTTATAAATCTTATAAAAATGTCCTCAATTAAATAACTGTTGAAAGAACTTCTATCTTCTTTTTATTCTTTATTATATTCTAGAATTATTATATTTTACTTTATTTTTATTATCCTATGCCTTCTACAGTTTTTTTTTATTTTACTCTGTTTTCTGTGACAGAAGTTTTAAAATTCATCTATTAATTTTCAACATTTTACATTTATTACCATAAATATCTTTTTAGGTTCCATGTTAGCTATACCATACTAATTAAGATATAATTAGCACTTGAGTGGTATTTTCTAAATAAGTTATTTTATGATTTTTCTATGACACGTTATTTTCAAGTAATTTGTTTTAAATCCAACATCACTCTTTGCCTTTATTTCTATTTAATTTAAAACTTACTATAACAACAACTTTCTTTCAGTCATTATTTAAGTAAAAATATACAATTACTATGTTTATCTTTAAATTTGGTATCTTAGGAGAAACTGGTTCCTCATCCTGTTTTTGTTTTACAAGATGCTTTTTGTCTATTTTGATGTATTTACTTTTGCACGTGTATTTTGGGAACTCTTTATATTGTTGATGAGATTTATGTTATAGTTATAGTTTAATTTGGGGAAAAGTATACCTGGGCATCCATTATCGATGTCTTTTTGTTTTATTCCCTATGTTCCCTTGTTTTGTCATTTATAGTATTAACAAGTTATATTTTTTCCTTTGAGGGCATCTATATTTTTAGAAATTAATTTTTCTATAATTCTTACTCTCAATGACCATGATATACCATTCCATAAATTCAGGTGATTTTATTCATGTTCTTCATAGAGCTCTTGATTCCTCTCTTGAATGCTAGTGGACATAGGTAGAGATTCCTGGGTTGGCAATTATCGTCTCTCAACACTTTGAAAGTTATACTTGATTAAGACCTGATATCTGTGGTTATATTAACAATTTATTTTTCTTTAGATGCTTTTAAGTTTTTTCTTTTTATCCTTTAAATTTTACAACATTACTACCATGTTTCTGGTTGCATTTATTTATATTTAAACTACTTCACTTTATGTGTGCTTTCCCACTGAGTGTATATCTTTCTTCAACTGAGCAAATTTTGCAGCAATTTCCCTTAAAAAAATCCTCTCTACTCTTTCTTCTATTTGTTACTCCGAATATTTCACCCTATTTTTTATGCTGTTTCAGTTTTCTTTGATATTTACCATCTCCTTCTTCCTCTTTGCTCTGTCTCGAAGAACATATATTAAATTCTATGTTACTAATTTTCTTTTCACATTTGTTTTTCATAATAACCTGTTAATCTTGTTTTGTAACTGCAATTTTGTTATTTATTTCTTGAAGGAATATAAAATATGAAATATTTCTTAACTATTATTAAATCCTTTTCAGTTTCTTTTATTTCCACCCTTTTGGGTATAAAATGTCTAATTTACGGAGATTATTTTTAATATTTTTTACTATTTTTATGATGTAAATTTTTCACATGTGCTTTGAAAGTTGTTTGCTCACTTGGTTCTTTCTATTGTCACTATATTTTTAAGTGCCTCCCATTTGATACTTTGTCTTTACCAGTTCATAAACAGAAGTTATATTAGTGATTCAGGATTTCAATCTTCCAAAGATACCTGAGCCCACAGCCTTAATAGGCCAGGTCCTCATTGAATGGCTATCTGCTTCCTGCTACTCAACAGGAGTTCAGCCACAGCTATGATACACGGCAGAAAGAGCATATTTTTCTCCTTTATCTTTTGTCCTATATGCGGTTTAGTTCATGTCCTCTCCAAATGAGACCCAAGAGAAATAGATCTCTGAACTGCCTCTACATAACTCTAATTCAATTTTTCCTGTAGCTTCTAACTTAATTGTTATTTTTTGCGTCTTTGTTTTTTTGAGGGCACAGGAGGTTCATGGAGTTGTCTACATGTTTTTAATTATTGGTTCTGCAACCCATCCATGATAGCTATATGTTTAGAGTGAAGGCAAAGGTGATTTTTATGCCAACAACCCAGAAATAGTTCTTATTTTCATTACTTCCCTTGATACTTCTTACCTACTATGTTCCTTCCATAATTACTTTTGCTGAATCACCAAAATAACCATTTGAACTATAATAAAATTACTGATAGTAAACTGTTTTTAAGTTTTAAAATGACAATTTCATTTAATTAAACCTAATACCTCAAATCCATCCAATTTTGTGTCCTCAGCTACCATCATTATCTTTCATCTGGACAATTACAGTGACCTCTTAACTGACCTCTCTGCATTCATAGTTTTTCAGTTATGCTCTCTTTTCTGGAAAGTCTCAAATTAACGGTTTAATGTAAACCACTCATATCACTGTCTTAGTTTAAAACCTCCAATATTTGTTTGTTTTTTTTTCTATTGTGAGAACAAAATCTCAATTTTTTATCATGAATTCCAAGTATTTACATGAACTTTTCTCACTTCAACCTCTTCTCTTACAAGTTCTCTGCTTCCTTATACTCCAGGCCTATTGATATTCAATCCATTTCTGGAATAGTCAAGTAGGATTTGCACTTTATTTATATCTCTGTCCTGTTACTATGTCTCACAGTACATGCACTTGCCTCTTTCCTCGTGCTTGGCTTCCAGCTCTTTACATTTCAACTTGTCATTCAAGTCTCAAATGAGTTATCATTTCTTCAAAAGACTCTTCTTGCCCTCTGTACTAAAACTGTGTATCTGTCACTATCCCTATCATCACCTTCTTTAATTTTTTTCATAGACTCCATCTCTTCCTGAGATTATATTCTTCAATGATTCATTTATACATTTGTGTGTCTAATGTACCCCTCCACTAAAAAAGAAGCTCCATAGTGCAAAGCTTTGTCTGTTCTGTTCACTGTGCTATCTCTGGTACCTAGTATGGTGCCAGATGAACATACTCAGATGAACATATGGAGCCCACGAACATACTCAATAATTATTTGTTAAAAATTTAAGTGATTTTAATCATATGATTCATTACAGTGTTTCATGAATATAATGCCTCTATTGTAAATTGTAGAATTATGTATTTGACTCCTCTTTATGTACTACATAAAGAGGTTATTTATGTACTTACACTGTGTCTTTCTTTACTATGGGTAGTTTTCTTTAGGTACTGGGAAAGAGGACTTTTAAAATTTTTTACTATTCTAAACATGTATATGCATAATAAATTTAAAATGTGTACAAATCCTGAAATTACTCAATATAACATGAATAGTAATAATGAGAAAGACATACTATCAAATAGAAATGATATGAAAAAATACAATCACGTATAACTCACTCTCTCTGCATTTCATTACTCTCCCTAAATGGTAACCACTGTTAACAGGTTCATGTTACACTTCTCAGTCTTTTCTTATGAAATACTAGTCTACCTATACTCCTCTCTATATATGTGTATGTCTCTGTATATCTATCTATAAAGTCTCAGAGAATTTAATGTAATGTAGAGAAGAACACTAAAAAATAAAAATATCTAGAGGAAAACAATAGATTTATTATGTTCTAGAATAAATGCAGCATTTGTTAAATTGACTAGTACAATTCCTAGCACAAGGTTTTAAAGAAAGCAAATTGAAAAGTGGATCATACAATATAGTTGAAATAACACTGCTCTTATTTCTTAGAATTGAGAATAAATAGAAGTCCTTTTCTTCAAGTACAATTGAATGAAGTTGACAATTTCCCTGTGTCTGTGTGTTAGCATAAGCAAAACTGACCTGAATACATAAGCATTTTTTCTCCAAAATGTCTTGCCATTTTCAGAAGACAGATTAATTAACCTTAAAAAATATTTCCTTAGTTCACATAAAATACATAAAATTCTGTTTATTTAAAAATAGGTAATTATTTTTTTCAGGAGCTGAAATCACTTCCCCTACAGCAAAATCTTTCTAACATTATCAAATATCACAATATGGTTAAAGAACAATTATAAAGTAATTTACAGAATAAATCTCATTACTTTCTAGGAGCCTTTTGAATTAAGTGAATGAAAATGTAACCATATTTGACTTGCAGCCTTGTTTCCTCAAACAGTTGAATATGCGAAAAAATAGCAACACTTTAATAGTGATAAACAATGAAAAACTAAATGATCTTTAAAATTACCTTTCAAAAAGTCACTGGGCACATTTTTTTTCTCTAAAGTTTTTAAAATGTTTATATTTGAAAAAGTTAAAAATTAACTTAAAACCCAAAATACTGGATTTAATAATGCAGTGTTAATCTCAATAGTGTTAAGATTTGGTTGTCAACTATTAGCTCCCAGGTAAATTTATAAGATCAGCTATTCAATTGTTAATTTATTAATTTCTTCTTTCCTTAAACAATTTTTGTGAATGCAACTCTGAACAGTCCTTTACAATTCAAAGTCCTTATATAATTCAATGAAACAGACAGTATATCTCCAACTAATTATCATCACCAGAAATCTTAAAATAGTGTAGAAGTTTCACAAATTTTAAATTTCAAAATAAAGCAATGTGGATTATAAATTAATAAGCAGGATATTATTGAGTTGAAAAGGAAAGGATAAATTAATAAGAATTATGAAGAAATGTAGACAAATTCTTAAAGTTCTCTACTCATCATTTTCTACAGTCTGATCATTGTAATAATCATCAATGCTTATTTCTTATCATCTAAACTTCTGTAATAAACTTATAACATTTTTCTAGACCCTTTGCTCTAATATTTGGCCACATAAAAGTAAAATCTTTAAAATTTCAATACTACAAATAATCATTCTGCTCTCTTGCTAAAAATTCCATTTTGTCATATAAATAAATTAACATTGAAGGTCTTGCATAATGTGATAAAACATTACTTTTTCATTTCTTACCACATCTTTAGATTATAATAATACTGTCTAGTTTTTCTAAAGTGCTTGTAAAATTGCTTTGCTAAGTTATACTATTTCATTTAATCTATATAAATGTTCTATGATAAGTTCTAATTTACAGATAAAGTTGCATAAATAATGATCCATCAATACCACCATGCATCAGGGCTTGAACTGACATCTTTGGATCCCAGCCTAATAATATTCCCCGTATGCCATGGCTGCATCTACATTTTCCAAACTAGGCAACCTAGAATTGTTTCAAAAATTAGTTGCTAGTTTCCTTACTTCTTCAAGACACTATAATAGGAACTTGGAATAGAAAGTAAAATAGAAAGACAATGTTATTTAAGGACCCAGAAATACTTCTACTGATGCTCATGTACTTTGCCCCTGGAAATCTCTGTCAAGAGATTTTGCCTACCAGATGGTAGGTACAATTCTAAACTCTCTTCTAGTGAGCACTTACTGTAATTGTCCAAACACTATGTTAGGGAATAGAAATAAAAAGGAAAACAAAAACAGTATTTTGTGAGCTGCCCATAAAATGCTCAAGTCCAGACAAAAACAACAAGTAAAATATATATCTAATGCAGTTTGATTTTTCCAAAGTGGAAAGAGAATGAGAGACTGTGCAGAATTCAGGCATGCACCACTGAAAGCGCTCCAATGTGTCTTCCTAGAATCCATGTTTTTGCATGTGAATAAAATGTAGTGTTTTTCTTCTCCTTTACTCTATATATTCAAAATAATCTAAGCACTTCTACTTATCTACTTATATCACTGTACTTATCTCAGTCTGATCACCTTTATTTAGCACAGGGAAGAGGCTCTTTTCCACCTAAGAGATTATATTCTTTAATGGCTCCTTAATTACCACAATTTGTCATAAATAACTTGAATATGAGACTGATGGGCCATGAAAAAATTGTGGAAAGGAACAAACTGTGACACTATGATCAATTTCATTATGTTCACCAGCTATTTTGGTCAATGACTTAACCATCAGTTTAAAATTGGTGTGGAATGTAAACTCTTGAATGCTATGACAAATGCTACTCATATGCAGGCATTAGAAACAGACTCAAACATGACACAGATGTTACAATGATAAAATATGAAATTTAAAACACCTATGATAATATGCTATAGATGTTAATGGAAAACAGAGACAACATGCAAGAACAGATTGATAATATAAGCAGAGAGATGGGAATTCTAGAAAACAATCTAAAGGAAATGCTGCAAAACAGAAAAAACTGTATAACAGAAATGAAGAATTTCTTTGATGGGCTCATCAGTAGACTCAACATGACCAAGGAAAACAATCAGTGAGCTTGAAGACAGGTCAAAAGTACTAAAAATGAAATGGTTCATTTATATGACACTGATTTGAACAATACATTTATCTAATTACACTTATAGAATTCTCCATCCAACACCAAGAAAAGACATATTCTCAAGTTCACATGGAACATTTACGAGGATAGACCGCATTCTGGGCCATAAAAGTTCTTGAAGAAAATATCGGAGAAAAATCTATGTAATGATAAATTTTTTGGTGTGAACCTCAAAGACACATTGATAAGTGAAAGAAGGCAGTCTGGAAAAGCTACATAGTGTACAATTCCAATGATATAACAACTTAGAAAAGACAAAGCTATACAGACAGCAAACAGATAAGTGGTTCTCAAGGGTCTGGTGATGGGATGGTGTTGAATAGGTGAAACATAGGTAAGGGAATTTTTAGGGCCCTGAAACTATGCAGTTGACACTGTAATGGTGAATAGGAGACTTCAAGATTCCTAGAACTTTACAGGATGGAGTGAATCTTAATGTATGCAATTAAAAAAAATATTTTAGGAGTTAGGGATTCCAGAATGAATTTCAGATGCAACAAAAGGACATAATTATTACAGGTATATAAAACAAACTTGCTACAAGGGTTGGGGCAAAATGTACTGACTTAAGTAAATTTTTAAATTAGTGGAATATGTAAGACTATAGGCAAAATAACCAGTACATAAGATTTTATGCTAGTTGATAAAGTTGTTTTCCATGGAGGTATGGGATATCAGTTCTGAAACCACGATACATGTATACTGAAATTTAAATATTCAGTAAATGGTCGGTGTATAGTAGGAACTATATTTCTTACCATTGGAATGGAAAGTTACAGACAAGCAAGGGGGAAAAGCTAGAATGACACATGTAGTAATGGATTAGACTTTGTGATATTGGTATGAACACACATTTTGCTTAAAAGAGATATAGATGGTTACATGTATAAATGCTTGCAATCAATTATCATATATACATAGTTCGTGGATACATTTCTTTGCTCTATTAGTTGATAGGACCTAATACTGAGAATAAACTAGGAGTAATGAAACCAAATAGTAACTAAACAGTGGTTTTTGATACTACTATCCAGTGAAAGGAACCAAGACTCCTTGCAGAAATTACCGATTTTAAGTCTTTACCAGTTATCTATATCTATATCTATCTATATCTATATCTATCTATCTATCTATCTATCATCTATCTATCATCTATATATATATTATTTATATACACACAGAGGGTGCCAAAAAATGTATAAACATTTTAAGAAAGGAAAAACTTTATTAAAATTACTCTGATGGTAACCACTGTGAGCACCTCTTGTAATTGCAGAAGTCATATGTGTCTTGTATTTATCTTTTGTTATTGGTATATATTGAGTATTATAACTTTAATAGTTTTTTTTTCCTCTCTTAAAATGTGCATATATATTTTTGGCACCTTCTGAATATATAGTGAGCTTGGTACTACACACACACACACACACACACACACACACACACACACGGCATATTAAAATGGATATCAGAGTTAACTGAATGGGCCCACAATGGCCAAAGCTGAAACAATTTGAATTAAAAAAATAAACTAAACAGTGTTGGATTATAAGCCACAATATAAAATAAATATCCATGAGTCAATACTGATATTAATAAATGATTGAATAAATAACCAAATGGAGTAAAATAGAGAAATCACCCATGTAGAAGAATTCCAATAAATTTGTGTAAATACTATTCCCTCCAAGTTTGGGAGCATGCACCCTCATTTCTTAAGTAGAGCCTGTGCATATTAATTCCTTTCAATGAGAATGATATGGAAAGGAAACAATTAAAAAATGGAAGGATTTCAACTTACAATACAGAAACCTGGCAAACACTACCTCAGCCAGGCAATCCAGTTTAACATCAACAGCCATTAGTCATGGTAATTGTACATATCTATGATATTAATGATGAGGATGTCACTTTACTTTTATGATGTTTCTTCCTAAACATTATATTCCTAGTGTACTAGGCTAATGATGAAAAAAGTCATCAGAAAATATTAAGGGACATTCTAGAAAATATTTGACCAGTAATCCTAAAACATCTCAAGGCCATCAAAATGAGAAAAGCCTAAAAAACTGTTTCAGTCAGAAATTGCCTAAGGAGACATGAATACCAAATGTAATGTGGTATGACCTAGCTATTTCAATCATTGCTATATATATAGGAAAAATGAGAGTTAATGTATCTCCCAAAACTTTAAAATAATTTTTATGGAAACTTTATTAACAATACTACAAACTGGAAGCAATGCAAAAGTCAATAAAAGAATGATGGAAAACTACGGTTTATTCTTAAGATCGAATACTCCATAGTAATAAGAAAGAATGAATTAGATATTATACAAATAAAAACACGAATAAGTCTCAAAAATATTATGTCAAGTGAAAGAAGCCTGATACAAAAGAATACATGTGGTATAAATTCCATTTACTTGAAATTTTATAACATGCAGAACAAATCCATTTCAACTCAGAATCTATTTCAGTTTATAAAAATACAAATTGAATAGTTACTTCTCTGGGGTGGGATGTTGTATTGACAAGAAAGGGCACAAGGGCTCTCTCTGTCCTCTGTCATGATGTGGATGGTTGATCCATAAATACATAAGTGTACTTATTATGCTGAGAGAAATAAGTCAGAAAAAGTTGAGAACCATATGATTTCACTGATATGTGGGATATAAAACTGAAAACAACAAAGGAACAAGACAAACAAATAAAGAAACAAAAACTCATAGACATAGACGATAGTTTAGTGGTTACCAGAGGTTAAGCGGGGAGGACGGAGGTAGAAGAGGTTACAGAGATCAAATATACAGTGATGGAAGGATATGAAAATTGCCTTTTATGATGCAAAGTACTATATTCACAGGTTCCAGGAATTAGAATGAGGACATCTTTTTGGATCGGGGGAAAGAAGTCATACTGTCCTCTACATTGATACTAATAATATTACTAATAATATATACTTAAATTTCACAAGAACACAGATTTTACATGCTATGTCCATCTTCAGGTACCCTTACTCTTTCCTCATCTCCTACCCAAAAGTCTGACAGATAGTAGGTGCTCAATATAAAAGCAATAAAAAGCAATCAGTTTTTGAAAACTCACCTCCTGAAAGTAAGCTCTTAATACTAATTTTTATGAACTCAAGTAACTAAGGATCTTAAATATGGATTGTAGTCTATCAACACAGACTTAAGCTGTCCTTACCATGAAAGGAAGCAGGCATATGATAATGAAGATAAATGAGAAACACTAGACCAGACTATCCTATAATATTCTACAATTTACTGATATAGATTTTACAGAGGATGCAATGTGCCGTTTGTTCCTCTCTATTTTGCCTTCTGAGAGTGAAGCAAGAACTCAGATTATATATATATATATTATATATATATAATATTAGATTAGATTAGATTAGATTAGATTAGATTAGATAATATTAGATCAGATTATATATATATATATGAAGTAGAACTTTTTAAAGAAAATTTTGCCAAAACAATGATGGAGTTTTTTTTCCATTTTTTATTTACTTAACAATTAACTAGGAAGTAGTCAGCTTCTGAGATTAGCAAATATGCAATGAAAAGATCTACTAGGGATTAAAACATCACTGGTGCAAATAGTCCATTTTTTTTTAATTTGCATGTTTTGTTTGAAAATTCCCTAAAGAGAAGTAGAGCACTCAATTAACACACTCAAAAGTATCAAGTAGAACATTAAGGGTAAGTTCCATAAAGTATTGGATTGAAGTGAGATTTACCATCTTCAGTTGTGGGCCATTAACTGCTCATTAAAGACATAAAAATCAGTTCCCTCAACTAAAACTCTAAATATCCAGGGCCATGGATTAACCCCTCAAGCATGACAATATTTAAATTGTCAATTAGGCCTAATGCTTAATTTTTTTAATTTCAGTTTCCTACTTCTGGCAATTTTCTTCCCACAGATACCATAATATGAGTCATTCACTGTAAAAGTTACTGATATTGAAATGTAAATAGATGCTAATATATGATGTTACTTTTCAGTTTCCTACCATACTATTAGAGAAAAGTCAACATTGACTTAGATTAACCAATTTAAACTTATTGCTACTGAAGGGGCTTAAAATTAATATCCTTGTACCATTAATAACACCCATTTTGTATGACAGTCCTATAATAGATACCAAGAATTATCTGTTGGAATTCATTTTAATAATTGAGTCAAAATATTATACTGGAAAGATCCAAGAATCAATCAAAACAATTTCAGTTGTTTGCAATATTTGTAAAATATCCTTTTCTGAGCAGTATATGTATTAACATTTAGTACATGTTGCTATCTGATCTATATTTTGTCTGCTAGTCACACACCTTCATGTTATTTAGAAAAAAATGGGATATACAATGAAGAAGGAGATGGAGGTGGAGGAAGAAACAGAGGACGAGGAGGAGAAGGAGAAGAAAAAGGGGAAGGGGGGAGAGGATGAGGAGAACGAGGAGAAGGAATACAAAGAGTTCTTAATAGATTTAGATTCTCTTGTGTACACAATTATTTTTGTACTTAAAAACCCAGTTTGGAGTAATTTATCATCAAATATCTAAAAATGTGACACTAAGCTTTCCATATCAAATGAGAAATTTACCATTGACCTAGTCTTCCTTTGAAAGAATGTAGAAGTTTGTGAAGATGAGGTGAATTCCCAACATTTTTCTTGGTATTATACTAAGTATGAAAACTGCTTTATTTCCCTTTCCATGCATACTTTAATTTTTGTGTTTCTTTAATTTTCAAGATTAAATTGAATATAGTTTCTGCCCGGGGATGATTCAATCTCTCCCCCACCCCCTCTCTGACTCACATTTTCAATAATCTACTCTTGTAATAGTAACCTCCAGTTTATTTTACCAATTTTCTCTTTTAATTGTTAGCAGAAACGTGACTTTCTTTTTTTCATTTGCTACTACTTTGGCAATACTGCTGTCTCTGGTTATAAATTCCTTCCGCCTTTAATTCTGATCTATTAGAAGAATTTTAACACTTTTACTCCCCAATTTCCCCTAGCCGGAACTCACAACAATACATTGCTGAACTGAGGATGCTATTTCTGTGCAACTAAAACTGTAAGGAGCAGCATATCTCACACATGCTTCCATACACAATTGTGAACATGGGTGCCCAAGACCTTGATAAAAATCTTTTCATACTGAAAGCAGCATAAACACTCCTATTCCCATTCTCTTCTCATGTACTAGAAAAAACTCTGTTACGTTTTATTTCTGAGGGGTATATATCTTCTTTCTTTATGAAAGTTTATGTGTTTTAAAATTTTTACCTCTTTTTCAACTTAGTCCCTTTCTTCTTCTACCACATATAGGTTAAAAGAATTTGTTGGATACTCTTTTCTTTCTATCCCAGAATTTTTGTCTTGACCACAAGATCAAAATTTGTTTTTAACTTGATCCTATATCTTCCTGAGTTTCTGATGTTCTTATTTCAAAGTCTGAACTTCACTTTTTGTTCACATACCAAATTTTGAAGATTTTTTTTAACTTGCTAACTGTGATTTTCCTTTTACCTCTTGACAAATATAATTCTTTGAGGTAAAGCATTCCAAAAACAGATCTTCAAACTTCTTCATAATGCTTAGCTTTGTGAAAATTTTATTTTTTCTACTTCTCAGTGTAAAGGGGTACACATATTACTTTCCCACATTTATTTATTATTTAATTATTAGATATATTACTTTCTCAAATACATTGTTTGTATTTATATTTTGATTCATCAATATATGTGAGCATATTTAGGCTTGGTACAATTCCAGTTTCTTATTTGTCACTATGTAAAATAATAAAAAAAAAAAAAAAACAAAGATAGCCTGACTAGTGAACAATGGATCACCCATCAATTCAAATGCTTATACATGCAAATTGTACATCCTATAATTGAAACTGCCTTGGTCATCAATATTAGTTCAATTCCATGTCAAATAGATTCCTGCTAGTGGGAAAAAAAATGTGCTAAATATGCAAATGTGTCTTCAGTGCCCAGAGCTGATTCTAACCACATGATCTCAATTTTGAAATCTGAAATTTTTGAATATTTTGAAAAACAAATTTTATTTGAAAATTCCAGGTACGATTTTGCTAAAAATAATCTCACTCCCGTAAATTACAATGTGTGCATTCACTGGCCTCAAATTGATGAAGTGCAGCAACTGTTAATTATATTTCTGATAGAAAGACAGAGATGGTCAGGATGCAAGATTGATGACTAACCCAACCAGGTCATGAGGTTGTGGTGGACAGATTGTTTGGTAAACCCATGTTCACACCCCGTATAATCTCTTCCCTTAAATGTGGGTGGGAACTGTAAACTTGCTTCTCACCAACTGAATATTGCACAGGTGATGAAATGTCATTGTAATGATTAGGTTATAATATATTGCAAAGGTCCTTGTATGTCATTGGCTTAATTACCTTGTTATATAAGACTCAGTCTAAACTGACTGAAAAGAGAGATTCTCCTTCCCGGCTTAATGAAATATGTGTTATGCGCAGGAAGCCCTCATGACAAGGAACTGATGAAAGTCACTAGGGATTGGGGTGGCCTCTTGCACCTGCGTGTGCTCTTAGCCAGTGAGGAAAATGTTGGACCCCTCAGTCATATGGATTCTGCCAACAACTTGAATGGGCTTCAAAGTGAGTACTTCCCTCGTCAAATCTGTAGATGAGAAAGCAGTTGAAACAAAACTTTTTTTATAGCCTGTGACATCCTGAGCAGAGGACCCAGTAGAGATGTGCCCAGACTCATTACTCATTGATCCTGTGAGATCTTAAAAACGTGTTAACATATTAAAAGCTGTTTAATATGTAGTAATTTGTTACATTGGCCAATAACAAAATTGGCATTACTACATATTCCTAAAAGCAGTCTGTTGTTGAGAGACCACTAAAACTTCAGTTATTTGGTCTTAACCCCTGAATGGCCTCCTTCTGGAGAACAGCTTGGGAGATGTAGGTTCTAGAAGTCTCCTCTTATCAAAACTAGATGCCCACAGTGTAACCAACTTCATCTAAAAGGTAAGCCAATATTTTTACAATTATTGCAGTCATAAGGCAATAAGTTCCAAGATATGGAAACAACTATGGAAGCAAGGCCAAAAGAAAAAAAACAAAACAGAACACAATCATAAAAGCTTTCTCTATAAATTCAAGAATGCTTATCCTTGTTAGCTCTTTATCCAATGTCTTAGCCTATTTGAACTATGACTCAATTTTCTGTCCTTTTCTCATATTAAAAAGTGTGTGTGTGTGTGTGTGTGTCTGTGTGTAATTGGACTTTTCTTAGAGATTGACATGTGTACACAAGACATTTAAAATATTATTCACTTTTTTGATGATCATGGGAATATGATACACTTATTTTTATTTAATGTTTCTGATAACTTTAAAAGAGAGAAGCATCCTTATACAGAATTATGTTTGTACTCCTCCTGAATTTATATAAAAGACCTTGATTAAGATAAATTATTTACTTACACAAAAGTACTTAACATTTCATGTTCTAGATCTGAACATAATATTGTGGCTTGTGATGTCACTCAGCCTTGTCCCCTTACACATAGTGAGATCATTAAGCTAAAAAGAGGAACCCTAAAAGGTGTCCATCAGGGACGTCAGATGTGTTTAGATGATGCCTAAACCATTCACACTTCCAAAATTTTGATTATAAGGATACATACATGAAAATAGCAGTCAACAATTTGGGGTCCAACAGAAATCACAATCATTACATTATTTACCAAGTCCATTGGCCTATGTAATGGCAGAACAGGTAATGCAGCCAGCTTTTTCTTGGCACAAGAGGTAGTAGTATGGGGGGGTTATGGGAGGAAGAGCATTACCGTTGCAGAAAAACTGATATCAAAAGAATACAAACTTTGAGAATTAGAATCACTTCTTTTTTGTATACTGCATATAACAATATTAGAAAATCTTGTGTTAAAATCTTAATATGATCAGGACACATGAATGTACATTTAAATAGACTGTTTTCAATTCTTCAGTTTTGCTCATAGCATTTGGAAATATCTACTGTAGTAGAATTATTTTAAATATTCAAGCCTTTACTTGACATTGCGTGGCTTGCAAATATGAAGAGCATGTGATCCATACCTCAAGAATTTGTAATCTAGGAAGAAAGGTAATATGTCCATGCACACATTACTATCATGTATTATTCAAGTAGAGGCAACTAAATGTGTATTAATAAAAGTAATTTAATAGGAGGTAAAATATATAATTTAAGAGGAGAAATATATCATAAAGTCAATGTCCCAGGAAATGCCATTATGTTCTTCCAAATCCAGCTTTGGGATCAGGTGATTTTGGTTGTAACCACATAACATGACTTATTACAAGATATAGAATGGCTAAAGGACATCACTTATATTCCTGTTGATAATCACAAGAACGTTCTTACATAAGACATAAAGTCCTTTGCTTCTATTCAACTTGACTCTCTTCAAAATACGACAAGAAAAAAATTAAAATGTGGGCAAATACTTAAAAGCAAAGGAAATCAAGTGGGGTAGAAATGGGAATAAAGGATTTGGGGACGTCTTTAGGCAGAGTTGCAAGATCAGATGACAAAGATAAGCATTTCCAAAAGTTGGAAAAGAGACAGAAACTTGTTAATAGGTGATTCAGACCAGAATTTATTTTAAAGTCCGGATTACTAGTAGAAGAGGGAAAATATGGAAATGGAGAAACTCAGAGAGACTTGGACTGAATATACAAAGGTATTAAGTGAAATAATTATGAAAATTATTCCATTAATTGAAAGTCTGTCAATAGAACTTTATTACAGTGTCATTTATTACCTAAACAAATACCAAAATTATTTCTTTAATAAATAAAATTACCTTAAAAACTAATACTCCTCGTATTAGTATCGATACCACTAGAAAAATTAATTATATTTCATTCCAGCACTTGAGGGAATTCTATGTAAGGCCAGCCTTCTCATTTCCTAGAAGCTTATGAGCCACCAAGGCACTGACTCCTTTCCTGGAGCCCTAGAGAAGTATTCTAATTCATGGAGAAAACTTTTTAGGGAAGAAAACCTACACGTACAATAGCGGATAAAATGCATACAAATAAAGTACATAATCAACACAGTGATTCTTTCTTAAATAAAAATTGATGTATAAATATTACAATACCACATAGAAAAAAACACTTGCCATGAAAGACAGCACTAAAATAAACTGGAAAAACAAACTTTTAAAGAAACAAAAGAGATTCTGGAAATTATTTGTTTACAAATAATGTACTCACTACAATTTCAGCTTCAATACCGATTTCACAACATTTAAAAAGTTTACTTCCAACTTACATCTTTTCTGCCTTGTGAGAAATGTTAATTTTTTGAGCATCAGGAAATGATATAATTTAGAAATGAAGATCTCAATTAAGTAAGGAAGTATGTAGGAGAGGAAATGAAGAAGAGTAAAGTAAAATTGTTTATTATTTTAAAATAGCCTAAAGATAATTTCTTGTTTGAGGTAATAATAATATCAATTTATTGGGTGATTGTAACATCTGAATAAGTAAAGTAAATGATACCTGTGACTAAAGAGAAGATGAGAAAAATTGGAAATTATCTGTATTAGGTAATTACACTACTTGTAAAGTGGTATAGTGTTATTTGAAGATGAACTTAGTTAAAAATGTTTATTGCAAAAGATAATCATCAAAGAAGTTTTTTAAAAAATAAATATAATTGATATGCTAAGGGAGGAGATGAAATTGAATCATATAAAATGCTCAATTAAAAGCAGAGAAGGCATAAGAGAGAAAAAAATTAATTAAGAAAAATTAACTTGGTAGTTATTAGTTTAACTATATATCAAAAAGTACTTTAAATTTAAATCATCTAAATACACCAGTTGAAAAAATAGAGATTATCAGAGTAGGTAAACAAAACAAACTAAGATCCAACTATTGTTTTCTACAAAACTCATTTTAAATATTAATAGTCATAAAGATGAAAGGAGTTGAGAAAGATATGTGATGATACCACTATTGTAAAAAGCTGTATTACCTATAATAATTTTAGACAAGACAGACTTCAGATCAGGAAGATTATTAAGGATACTGGTATTACATAATTATAAAATTTAATAATTCTAAACATGTATGAACCTAAAAAGAATTTCAAAACAGGTGAGGTAAAAACTGATAAAACTGAAAGGAGAGAGTCACAATCTACCATTTCAGTTGAAATTTCAATGATCCTCTTTCAGTAATTGACAACCCAATAGAACACAGTTTACACGAAGAGCATTATTAGTCTATTGGATCTGATGGATATCTGTAGACTACTAAATTTAAAAACAGTAGAAAATGTACTCTTCTGAAGCTCATATGGAAGATTTAAAAAGGTAGACCACATTCTGTGTCATAATACACATTATAACAAATTTAAAGAACAGATATTATATAAAATATGTTCTCAGACCACAATAGAATTTCACTAGAAATTAATAGCAGACATATAGCTAGAAAACACCGAAATACCTGAAGAGTCAGCTACAGGTTTCTAAATAACACATGGGTCAAAGAAAAGTTTCAAGATAAATTTTAAAGTAGCTTCAAATGAATGAAAATAAAAATATAACTTATTAAAAATTTGGGGGAGGAGCAGAGAACAAAATACTTACAGGGAAATTTTAGCATTAAAACCATATATTAAAAAAGAAGAATCTTGTGTAAGATATAACCTAAGCTTCCAATTTACTCTATTTGAGATTAATTCAGTATGACTGCAGTTCTTATAAAGGAAGAAAAAACAGCCCCCTTCCCCCAAAATAAAGGTATGTTACTATGGAAACAGAGATTGGAGTATTGCATCTACCAGCAAAAGAGTGCCAAGGATTGCCTGCAGCACCCAAAACAAAGAGAAAGGCATGGAACACATTCTATCCACAAGCCCTTCGAGAAATCATGGCATCGTCAACATCTTAATTTCAGACTTCTAGCCTCCAGAACTGTGAGAGAAGAAAATTTCTGTTGTTTTTAAGCCACTCAGTTTGTGGTCATTTGTTATAGTGGTCCTAGCAAACAAATATAGATAGAGGAGCATAAGGTGACATGAGTACTAAATTTAATTTCGCACCTTGCATGGAATTTTAGAAAAGAAAAAGAATATGAGAAAAATATTGAGGATATGGGAATACTATATGGACGTTAGTTAATGATAATGTATCAATATAGATTTATTAATTATAATAAATGCACCACATTGAGGTAAGATGTCAATAATAGGGAAACCATCTGAGGGATATATGAAAACTATCTTTGCAATAATGCTGTAAATTTAAAATTGCATACTTTAAAAAAAATGTTACTTAAATGTAGTAAAAATGAGATACAAGTATGAACACAATTTTTTTTAAAAGACTGGTCATAAAAAGTAATGCACTCTGAGATATTTGGTATTACTGACTGCATGAAACAGCTTGCAATGAAAAATTAAACAATAGAAAAGAAATAGCATTGCAAATTTTTAAAATGATTGATAAAAAAATAAGAGTTGGATGACTTTTTTGAGACTACTTCCCATTATTTAGAGCCAAATGTCTGTGTCCCAAAAACTTCACATCAATGTGATGGTGTTAAGAGGTGAGACCTTGAGAGATGCTTAGGGTATGAAGGCAGAGCCCTTATGAATCAAATTAGTGTCCTCCTAAAGGAGACCACAGGGAGTGAGCTATCCCCTTCCACTAAGTGAGAAGAGGACTCTGGCTTTGAAGCAGGACGAGGGCTCTCACTAGAACCTCCACCATGCTGGCTTTTTGATCTTGAACTTCCTAGTCTCCACAATTGTTAGAAATAAATTTTTGTTGTTTATAAACTACTCAATCTGGTGTGTTTTTTGTTATAGCAGCCTGAACACACTAAGAGAGTGATCTAGAAAACAAAAGAACATCAAAGAAAGAAAAATATCAAAAAGTTATATAAGGGAATTTTCTAGTGGGGAAGAAACCTGCAGGTGACTGCTCTCAGTTTTCACTCTCTCATTACCTCATAGGCAGGTTGTAGAAAGGTTTCAAACCTTAGAATCTCACATTCCGCAAAAACTCCTTTTAGAACACTAAATGATTTAGAACTAACTGAGAAAATATGTTGATGATCAGTCATCTGTAGAAAAGCTTTCATTGGCTATGTATAATCTTATAAAATAATATATAATAATGCCCAAGCTAACCCACAATAGTAAAAGAAAGTTAAGAAGCACATAAAATCGGTGCTTAGTTACAACTGACAAAATGGGACAATGAGTTGAGGTTTTAAAAGTGACTTCAGATTGTTGGGATTAGGCTACATGGTAATATTTTAAGAACATTGATGTAGGTAAATCAACAAATATCTCAGAAGACATGATAAAGTGAAGTCCAGAATTCTTCCCATTATGACATAAAATTTGGAAATGCTTTACTCTGCATATCAATTATATAGGTCAGCTAAAACCCTGCTGGGACAAACTTGAGACAAATGCCTTGATGTATTTTTGTTGTCTCTGACTGTTATACTATCTTGACTCAAATTTAATACTTAGGTGATGATATTGAATCTGTGAATGGTAACCTATTTCAAGAAGCTAATTACAATTTCAAAAACACAACAGTGAAATTCTCTGCATGAAGAAGATAAGTTTGACAATGTGCCAGATATTCATCATTTATGGGTTATATTGGGAAGATTTTCATAAAGAATGATGGAAATTACCATAAAGTACATGAGTAAATATTCCAAAAAAGAATTTCCATTAGTTATGCAGAAAAATGGTACCTGCTGATATAACAAATATAATACTTGTTTGTTTGATGCTTTCAGTGTTTTTTTGTTTGTTTGTTTTGTTTTTTTCTAACTCAAGAAAAGGAGAAAAAGGAAAGTATTTGGATTGGAACATCAAAGAATTTGGAGAAAAATAAAAGGGCTGTAGCTACTGTAAATTTTGTCACTTGAAGAGGAAATAAATAAAAAAACATTGAAGAAAATGACTATTATGACACATAGAAGACAGAAGTCTTGAAATGTTTAGAATATTTACCTGTTGTTATTCCTTACATGGCCAGATACTAACATGAGATCATATCATATCATATATCACATGACATTATATTCCTCAGTGGCAGGCCTTATTCAGCATATCAGTTTGACCTGAATTGAATTTAAAACAGACAAGACTTTGCAGGCTACCTGTATTGATTTGCACAAGAAGGAAAAAACCATGAAAAAGAACTTTGATCTGCAACACAAGAGGTATCTCTAGAACCAATGTTGGAATTCCCTATTAAGATGTCATATGTGTAAACACTGACAAAAAAAAAGTAAGACAGAAAAAGAAGTCAAGATAAATCCACACTCAGATGAAAGAGTTCTCTGAAGAGGCGAATGATTTTGGAATTAAAGAGAAATAATGGCACTGCTTAGCAGATGCAGTGAACAAACATCATCAGAATTCAGCTTGTGTATAAAGCTTTCTCCTCTTTTGTTCCAGATTATAATTGTCTTTGCACTTTGCAACAAAAGATTTTTGGAGCTATCATGGGTATCACAAGTGGCCAGAAGCCTTGAGAATAAAAATCAGATTGTCAACTTTTTGTAACATCGTACTTAACTATGCAAAGTATTAGAGTTAGCCCTGGACGATATTATCATTCATTTGATTAAAACAATTTAGGCCTAAAATATTTCTGAAAAAAATGGTTGGGATGACTATCAAAATTAAAACTTGAAAATTTCAGTTTTCTGGCTAAGCCCTTCACATTTCCCTGGGCCGTATCTCTTACTTGCACTTTCTGTTCTGGATGGAAATTTAAAATGCTTTCACAGACAATTATCAGAGAAAGGAATACTGAAACATTTGCATCACTATAGTGGACATTCAACAAATCCTTCACAGCTTTAGTGTTCAGAACAACTTTAGAAACACATTCTCCTTTAAGTTTGTCTATATGTTCAAATTCATGATAACAGCAAATTTCTCATTAATTGGATGAGGACAAGCAGTTTTTCTTTAAGACGGCATTTCACATTATTCCTTCAATATTCTACACTTAAAATATCCACATGCAACATTAAAACGAGGATCTCACTTACCTGTGCTGAGAAGTAAAACTGAAGGAAACATGAAAAATTGTAAATAAGTCATATTTTAATTAAGAACAATTCTAAATTTATCATTAGTTTTACTGTCATTTAATGAATTTGGGGCTTTAAATTTATTTTGTGGCGGAAATAATTTTATATTTCCATTTGGAGTTGGTGAAAGGAACAGAATCATTAAAAAGGAAAAATTCTGAAATTGGAATGTTTGAAATATGGCTAGAAAACTATATGAACATGGGTGATTTTCTTAAACTCTCTGAAAAACACTTTATGCAAAACGTGAATAATAATATCTTCTTACGGAATAATTTATGTAAAATGTTTAGCCTAATCCCTAGCATACTAAATGCTAGATATTTTATTATTCTAAAAGAAATAGATTTCCATAGCTTAAAAAAACAACAGTAATCTTGAATTCTTGGAGATTTAATATACAAAAATTAATAATGATTATTTCTCTAGCACTGGATAATGAATCACTTGTTTACCTGTTTCTCTTGAATTTAAACAATCATTTGAAAATTCAAAGTTCATTTACGTCGTAGCATGTGTCAGAATTTTCTTCCTTTTTAAGATTGAATAATATTCCATTGTACGTATTTGCCACATTTTGCTTATCCATTCATTCACTGATGAACACTTGGGTTGCTTCTATTTTTTTGGCTATTGTGAGAATAATGCTGCTCTGGACATGGGTGTACAAATATCTCTTTAAGACCCTGCTTTAATTTTGGGGGTATATACCTAGAAGTGAAATTGCTGGATCAAATAAAAAATCCATGTTTAGTTTTTTTGTTTGTTTGTTTGTTTGATTTTTGTGGCATCACCATATTATTTTCTATAGTGGCTTCACCATTTTACGTTCCCAACAATACACAAATGTTCAAATTTCTTTACTTTCTTGCCAACACTTGTTAATATCTATTTTTTTTACAGTAGTCATCCTTAAATACAATCCTAATGACTTTAAATCCATGATATTTCAGATGTGATTAAAAGTCATCATATTTGGTTTGTGTGAATATTGCCATATATGTATATATCTATTTATCTACTACTGTAAATGCACATGTAATACATACATATATATGTATACATAGATATGTATACATATGTATACATAGATATAGATATATGAATATATTGTGATATAACTTAGTTATATGTCATGTATATAAATATACAATACATACACATACATGATGGATGGATAGATAGGTAAGTAGATTTAGCCTATAAAATCTATATTGTGAACATTTAGTTTTAATTGACCAATTGCATTTATAAATAGCATGATGAAATAAACAAATAATTACACCAAACTGTATTTCTAAACATTGTGACACAGCCAAAAAACAAAACAGAAAAAAGAAACTGAACTCTTTCTTAGCTCTAATTCTTGTCTTTCGTTTAGCACCACCATGCAATATTTCAAACTCAACAAAAACTCAATTACTATTAGTAGGTTAAATCTGAAATATAAAGGACTAAGAACATACAAGGCATTCTTGAAGATAAAATACAAACTTGGAGACTTATAAAGTTAAAATTATTGAAAAATTGTGGAACGGTTAAAAGCTTAGATAAAAATCAAATGAACAGAAAAAAGAATCTAGAAACAAACCCATACATACAGACATATTTATCAATAAAAAAAGATGGCATTGAAACAGTGGAAAAAGGACAATTTTTTCAACAAAGTATAGTTGGATGGTTGATGTACACATGAAAAAGAATAAGAGTATTGAAGCCCCTTACTGTTTTTGTATAGATGGTTTTCTCCATGGAAGTGTGTTAATATGTGCTTTATATATTTAGGTGCTCCTATTTTGGAATTATAAATATTTACAAATGGTATGTCCTTTTGTTGAATTGACCTTTTGTCTCTATGTAATGACTATTTTTGTCTCTTATTACAATCTGTGGCTTAAAGTCTAATTTATCGAATACAAGTTTATATACTTTTGTTTTGTTTTCATTTGAATAAAATATATTTTCTATCTCTTCAGTTTCAGTCTTTGTGTCCTTAAAGCTAAAGTGTGTCCTTAAAGTTTTTGGAACAGCTTATCGTTGAACCTGGTTTTCTTATCCATTTAGCCACTCTAAGTCTTTTGCTCGATAACTAAGACCATATACATTTAAAGTAGTTATTGATAGATATTGACTTACTATTGCTTTTTTGTTCATTCTTTCCAGGCTGTTTGTAATTCCTTTGTTCTCTTCTTCTTCTTCTCTTTCTTTCCTCTCTTCTGATTTGATATTTTTGTTGTTCTTGTGGTATGCTTAGTTCCTTTCTCTTTATCCTTAGTCTATATACTGTAGATTTTTGCTTGATCATTATGAGACTTATATAAAACATTTCATATTTCAAAGTTTATTTTAAACAGGTAGAATTTAATTGGAAACATACACTAAAGCTATACAGTTTTACTATCCTCCCCCACTTTTTTTGATGTAACAATTGACATTTTTTTTACCTTGTGTTTCCATTAACAAGTTATAGTAGTTATAGTTATTTGTAATACTTTTATCTTTTAACTTTTATAATAGATTTATAAGTTGCCCACCATCATTACAACCTTAGAGTATTATGAAATACATACACAGTTAACCCTCCAGCAACATGTAGTTTAGGAATGCCAACAACCCACGTATAACTTAAGTCAGTCCTCCATATACACAGATGAAAAACACAGTTTCTTCCAAAGAAAATTGCTGAGTGGATAGTTTTGATGTGTCATGGGAGGAGGTGAGCTCAGAATACTCTTATGACATTAACTTGGATCAGAACATGTCTGTGGTATTTTGTTATAGCAGCCTAGATGGCCTAAAACAATTACCTTAAAATATTTAGTATTGTTGACAAGTTTGCTTACCACCAGATTATTTTGTGGGTGATGGAGGGTAGGAATAAAGAGGTTAGATAACCTGCTTGATTTTTTTTAATGCCTTACAGTTTACATTATTTTTTACTCTGTGGAAGAATATTTAAGATTTTTATCAGTATGTGTCTACTTGTGTAACATTTAAAATACATATATATATATATTATAATATATATATTATATATATTAAATATATATAATGTATATATATTTATATGTATGAAAATATATATATGTATGAAAAATATATATATATGTATGAAAATCCCCCAAGACACCACAATGTTTTAGTTTGGGTTCAGTTATTTCTCATGTTTTCTTTTTTTCCTTCGTTTACTTATTCTATCCACCCTTTTGTTCTTCTTAATTTAAAAATGTTATAATTAACTATTAGCATCTACACCTATAGTTATGGTCCTTTCTTAGTTTCAGCTCTGCCTTTGATTATTGTCAGATTTAGTTTCAATATTTGCATTATTTTTTTATAATTTCTTGGAAAAAATTTAACATGTTTTCAAATTTTGTGAGATGATATTTTATAGTTTATAATCTGATAATCACTTTTGCTAAATCATACTTGTTTTAAATATGTTTCATATGTAATACAAATACTCTCAAGAGTCCAATTGGAAACAGAACTTAAGTATATTCAAAAAGATTTATGCTTTGAAAAATGGTTTAGGGAGATATATTTGTTCTAATGTTTCAAGTTATTCCATTTATATTTAACTGCTTAGTATATTCATATTCCTATTGTTATTTTTCTTTGCTTATTTTTCTAAGGGACATGAATATAATTGCCAACATTTGAGTTATTATGCATTCTTTAGAGTATTTGACCATCCCTTTTCAAATCTTTCAGTTTAGATGGAAGAAGAATAGAGATTTGATATCGTAGTTACTTTAGTTTAATAAGTTACAGATTGTGTTTAAAAAAAAAACAAAAAAACTTCTACCTAATAAAGAGGACTTCAGAGTAGGAAATATGAGTTACATTCCTAAGTTATCAAACTTTAAAGAATCTACTTGAAAGGTATAGTGATAACTATATTGAAAAGGTCAACTATGCATTTCAGAAGAGGTCAAATTTATATGTGAAAACAAAGGAAGTTGCAGTATTTGTTCTTAAGAACAAAGAAGACATTGAAGATCTATAAAGTCATCATGAAGCTTGTTCAAGGGAATAAAACATCAAAAATCTCTTTCTCATTTGATAATAACTTTTAGTGAAGATGTCATGCTCCTTTTGAGTAGCAGAGTCTCATCTTTTGTACCTGAAGTTCAGAAAGCTACTTCATTCCTGCTAACCATCAGGAAAAATCTTGAAGAAGGCCTTGGTATACTTTGATATAAATTCAAACCTGCCATGTGTTAGGATAAAGAATTGTGGTGTGCCGGCCTGAGTCCCTGGCTGGTGACCACTTTCCTCCTTCTTTCCTGAGATGCATTTCTTTTAACCAGCAACTTCATGATTTGTAATTACGCAGTTACCTGGACTGCACTAGGAACTTTTGTAGTGTGCCTCCTCACAACTTTTCAACTTTGATAAAAGAGCATGATATTTATGAGTGTAAATCCTTGTTTCCCAATGGAACCACTGCTGTCATGAGCATCCAGCTGAAAAGCCATGGTGCTCATTTGAATTTCAAACTTTGTGTGTATTCCATATATGCCTGTTGCTTCCTGTCCATCAGTCATCTGAGTCTACAACCTCTGTATTTCATTGAATTTCCTTCTACTTGACCTCATATGTTATTTTTTCCTTTAAATGTCAAACATAGTAGGTGTGGTGCTTCTTACTTTTAACCTAGCATTCCTGCCTAACATATTATAGAAAAGCCTTGATATTTATTCACATCAGTCGTGCATGCTGGTTTCAGCCATGTATGCCATCTTATTTTTCAATACATTCCTTTTGGCCTAAAGAGGGAATTTTATCAAGAGAAAATAAGCTCACATTTCAAGTTTTACTAAGAAGCATAATAATAATAATAATAGCTATTATTACCATAAATTACACAAAAGTAATTATTATTACTATTTGCTTCTTATGCCTCCAATATTTTGTGTAATATATATTTTATGGTATTATTTTATCAATAAATACATAGCATCAGTGTTACTTCAGACATCAAACCGAAGTTATGATAGCATGTTTTCAGGTAGGTATCATGTTTACTATATAAAATAAATATTCTCAGTTTTATAGAATTTAGTGGTCTCAAGATAAGTGATAAAATATAAAGGATGTATTTCTTCCTAATAAATTTTTAAAATATCAACTAAAAATAGTATTCCAAGGACATTTCAGTGCTGCAAGTTATTAATCTAGAAAATAATTAAGCCTAGAGTTTTGTTTTTAGGTTAAATAAACAGTTATAAAGGAAAAAGAACTATGAAAGTGTCATCACCACATTTTGTTAGGGACAAATTTGTGTATCACTTTAAAACACTAGCCCTGAATTTATCTCCAGCACCAAAAATTAGAAAAAGATAGAATATTGCTCCCAATTAAAATGTTCTTTACTTTTATTATGTAGAGCAACTTTTCCAAACTTTTTAAAATATTCTAGCAAAGGTAACACCAAATATAAAAATTCCATAGTTTAATTCCACAGAGAGATCTGAAATGTTGACTTGAAAGTAACACTGCAGAGGTTCTCAGAGCAGTGGGTAAAATATTCTTACCACTTTCTACATTTCAGACAGTTATAAAACTTTTTCAAGACTTCTTGTCTCCTGGGTAATGTGTGAGCATAACATTTTCTTACATCTCCTATTCATTTTATGCCTCCCCTTCCACTTTACATTATATATTTTTGGACAGAAAATTTTTGACAGTTGTTGACTCAGCTGAGATTCCGCAAAATAGAACTGCTTTCATCCATAATTAGCCATTACAATGCCACTGTACATTTTATTGGGTTTTCCAATCACAAGACAATCTTCAGAAGCAAGTTAATATACAAGGAATCCATAAGCTCAATGAAAGCCTAACTCCAAAGGTCCCCTATGAGAAGTTTCCTGACAGGATTACTTTGAAAGTCTGCCCTTGCCTCTTAAAATTCTGATACAGTGTGCCTGATCTAAGATTGAGTGCACTGGTTGGTAAAAATAACATACAGGAGAAAAAGATGAATCTCTATTATCTGTTTATGGAGAAGAGCAATTAAAGTGATATAAATGTGCCTTTGAGGAGTCAAATTTTGAAGTATGGGAGTTTCCATGCCAAAATTTGGCCTTTTTTTTTTTTTTGAAAAGGGATGGCAATAAAGAAAAATATGCCTTTTCATTCTTACCCGTAATATTTAAGTAGCTAAAATGTTCCTTCTGTTCTAAGGTTCTGATTAATATCTATTAGTATAATGTTGAACATTATTTTCCATTTCCATTTTCACTAGCCTAGTCAACATTTTGATTAAACAGAAGAGTCTCTAGCTGCTCTTACCAGGTGCAAAGCATAAATTAATTCATCCTCATCAGGAGACACTCTTTAACCATATGCTCACAATAAAGTTAGCCAATTTATTATGTGTGTGGCTGAAGACTTGTAGGAGACTTGATGAACTAATAACAATGAAAAATTCTCCCTTACCCTCTGGTAACCACTAAACTATTGTCTGTAAGGGGGGTGGGGGGAGGGAGATGAGGGTAAGGGGGATCAAATATATGGTGATGGAAGGAGAACTGACTCTGGGTGGTGAACACACAATGGGATTTATAGATGATGTAATACAGAATTGTACACCTGAAATCTATGTAATTTCATTAACCATTGTCACCCCAATAAATTGAAAAAAAAAGAACACTAAAGCTTTAGCAACTAAATTAAAAAAGAAAAAAGAAACATTCTCACTATTCAGTTTCTTAAGAAGAGTAGCTGATGATGATCTACTTGTGCGAACTCTGCCTTATGTCTGCAGAATGTGTATGTGTGTAAATAGATACACTCCCTTCTGTCCCTTCTGTGGACTACTATGTTGTCAAGACAATACACAACAAATAGAGAATACATGTGAGCTGTTATTTTGCTTTGCAATTGCAGCTGTTTTAGTTCAGTTAGTCTTCCTGTCTTTATCAAGATGCTTTTTAAAATCACATTTCCTTAGGGATAACTGGGTCTGCCATCCTTGGTTATTGATTTTTCTTCCTATCTGTTACAGTTCTTATTATAGTTGCAGTAAACTACCACAAACAAGCTGGATTGAAATGTATAGAAGTGAAAATATTTTGCTTTGTGACCAAGCATTTAAACCTCACTTAATTCCACAGTGTATTGAGGCACAATTGATTTCCTGTAGTTGATTTTCAATGCCAGACTACTTTGCCACTCTTCGACCTCAGTTGTGATCTCAAAGTGGTTCAAAGTTGTTTGATGTACATTGAAATAAAACTTGTTCTGGGAATGAAAAAGCACCTATGTTACTCTCACCTGCCCTTTTAAAAAAGCACTTTGGACAAGTCATTTACCTTTCTTGAGTATTTATTACAAAATTAGATAAATCGAGGTGTAATATAACCAGCGCTAATCTTGGGATCATAGACTATGGTTTCAGGTGAAATTCTCCACTTCACGTGTTTGCACTATAATTCTTTGGGTAAAATGGTGAAATATTCAAACTACTGTTTTTTTTTTGTTTTTGTTTTTGTTTTTGTTTTTGTTTTTGTTTTTCCTATGTTACATGGAGTAATAAAAATCTACCTGAAAAGGTTAAGGGAAATTAACATATGCTAGCCTGTAAGTCATGCAGTGTAGCACAGAGGTTTGTATTAGTAGGACATTCAGTTAAAGTTAGTAAAATGAGATTTGGTAGGAAGCTTGGAAAATAAGTAGCATTTAGCTCAAAAATCATACATAGTCTCTAGGATTTTCCTGTGTGTATTTGGCAGAACACATAAAGACTGCAACCTTTTTTTTACTTTTTCCCACTTAGAGATTTATTTAGTAATATAATGTTCTATATCCTTTACATAGAATACAAGAAAAATGATAAAATGATTTTATACAGAGCTGGACAAAAAATATTTTATAAAAATTGACTAAAGAAGGAATGAATTTAGGAATATAGAAGGAAATGAATTTAAGCCCTCCCCCATTTTAAATATCTCCAGATGACCTGAACAAAATTTATGAAATCTATGCATAGTGGAATAAATTATAAAGTAAAATTTAACATTTCTTTTAAAATAATTTCAATTTTTTTATTTTTTATTTAATATTGAATAGAGATGTTCTTAATACATGCCTCCATTTTCTTCATTTTAAAATATTTCATACTAGATTTTTAAGAAATGCTCTTTTGATTTGAAATCTCAGATAATTTTTGTTTAAAAATGGGTTTTCTTTTTGTTTTAGTCATGCCTACATTCAAAAGGGCTGTGCTACACAACTAAGCTGAGGTATAATACGGAACAATAAAGACAGGCGATCAGTCTCAATTATTTTTTCTCATTAAAATAGAACATATACCACACAGGAAAATATCAAAAGGTAAATATTGACTATTACTTTAAATCCTTTGCTCAGAGATTTTTATGCATCTATAGGTTATAAATGTAAATAAGAATATAGCAAACACTCATTTACTTACTAAAAAATGAGTAAATTTTTAAAAAATCACATTTGCTTCAAGTTTTAAAATTATAAACCATTATATTGCAATACATAAACTATTTAATCATAGTAAAAACTCCATGAAGAAGGTGATGTTATTTCTTTCTAAATGAATTGAAAAACTTAGGCTGGGGTATTTAAATAAGTGCTTGGTTTCAAGCATCCTGTTCTTCCCCACATGAAACACCCAGACTGAAAAAACAACTTTTCAGACAGTTGGTGTGGTTGGTAATGGTAAAAACATAAAGGGCTAAAATCTAGAAAAAAATCATGGAAAACTTTAGTTTTCCCCCATGAGGGTAAAAGTCCTTTATTTTTTCTCCCTCAATAGCGAGCCAAAGAAAGGAATAAAGAAAGAAAAATTAAAGAGACAAGAATAAAGATATGAGAGGCAGAAATAATGTCATAATCCAGAGATAATAAGTTTGATAATAAATGAGTTAATAGAGCTAAATGCAAAACAATACACAAAATAACTAAGATTTACTAAAATATTGATGTATGTATAAAAAAGGCAATGGTAGAACCCAAAAGGAAATTCTTCCCTTACTTGTTTTAATGCCATTTATACCTTCCCATTAATGATGTCAGAGTGAACCCCCTTTTCCGCCAAAAAATAGAAAACTCCTTATTTTTTTTCTCTAATACAGGCACAAATGGGACCTGATTTCAAGTAAATCAAATAAAAGTGTGAAAAACAAACACTTTTTTTCTGAGAATAGTTAATCGTAAATTTGTATCCCTCAGAATATGTCCCACCAAGGTAGAATGAACTCTAATAGGAGTTTCATTAAAAATCTAACAGGAAGAGCATAGTTCTGGTCTGTCACTCACAGCTGAACTTTTCCCACTCACGAGCTATACAATGGAAACGTAGATTCTACAATGTCCAGTAACTACAGTGACCTCAAATGGAGGCAAAGAAATAGAACTTGCTTACTCTATAACAGAATTAAAACAACATGATATACAATGATATATAATGATATACAACAACCAGAGTGTTGGCAAAAAAACATATGATAGCTTATGCAACATACAAGAGCCAAGTGTTTTCTGTTGCCAGATGCACAGAGAGATAGAGAGATACAAAGACAAGCAGAGGAAAAGAGCAAGGAACCTAGAATCCATGTTAGATGGGAATAATACAAGAAACAGTTTTAAAATGAGATACACAGCAGATGAAAATATAGACTTTCAGGCAGACAAGAAAATGGGATTTTTGTCACTAGAAATTAAAATTCTAGATAAAATATAAGAAAGTTCTATGTCACATTTTAAAAAATTAATGGAAAACCATGGATCATTATATATTTCTGAAAAGCCTGAATCATGACAAAGAAATAGCTAGATAAAAAGAGAGAAGAACTAGCTACAGGTAGAAAAGATAAGACTAAGCTTTCTCATTGATAATTAAAGGGATACTAAAGATATTAGTACATCTCTTGAGCATGACCTAAATTATACCTAAAATGAATAAAAACTAAGATGTGGTATTATTATAAATTAAAAATATGATTTCCATTATTTAAATCAATAAATGGTTGACAAATTTAAAAAGTCTCAAAATAAAGAACAGAAGACCAAGAGATAAAAATCCTAAACAAAAAACAAAAGATGTAGAGACTACTGTAGAAAATCTAATATTGAACTATTAGGAGTTCTACAAACAGACCACAGAGAACACAAAGGAAAGATTATTAAAGAAATAACTTGAACAAATGTGCTGGACATGATGGGAGATACACATATTTACAAGAAATAAAAAATTAAGAGCAGCTCTGAAAGGGACAAAGATAGCAAAGTTAAAGAGAAGATCATAAAAACATATAAAGGAAAAAATCAGATAAAAAGGGAATATAATTGATATCAGACTTTTCATTAGCCATATTGGATCTAAAGAAGAAAGAGCAAGGCTTTTGAGTTTCTGTGTGAAAGGGAGTTTTTTGTTGTTGTTTTTTGTTTGTTTGTTTTGTTTTACTAGTTCATTAATGAAAGTGGGGCTCCATACAGTAGAAATAGATAAAGGATATTTAGAGATTTAAATATAAATGAAGAAAGGGTTCTCAAGAAAGATAAGCAAACTATTGCTGATATTTTACAAATTTCTAAATTGTGTGAGGTTTGATTACAGACAGAAAACAATGTATAATTATTACAAAATTTGCCCAGTAGAAGGAAATTTTAGTGTCACAATTAACATCTTTAAGAATATGCTCATTAGTGGAACTTTGGAGAATTTGCATATATTGCCTAAAAATATAAACCTTATCTTTCTCTTCTCTTTTTCTCCTCAGATGACACCATGTTTAGGCTATGTTCATTGACCTGTAGGAGCATTATAGGTCTATATATTATGATAAATTTTTATTCTCAGGGCATGACTTTGCTTTGGAGATGATATTTTGTCTAAGGTAGCTTAGTGTCAACTGCTGTGATATTCACCTGTACAGCCAAGAATTTGCTTGTGTTTTCTAAATTGAGGGCCTGTGTGACAAGCAATGTGACTTTTTTTAGGCATTACCTTGATATTCTAGAACATCGGAAAATCATGATACATGAGGAAATTTGGTTTGAAGAAAGAAATATACTAAAGAAGTTCCATTAATTCCCATCAATGAAAGACCCAAGTAAGGACGTCTGTCTAGAAATACAATGAAGACAAGAGAGAGAAACAGAAGAGAGAAAAGGAAGAGAATCAAGGGAATTTTCTTTTTTCTTCTTTTTTTTTTCTTTTACAAAATAATTTCTCTTTGAGAAAATGAATGACAGATTTTCTTTGAGAAAAGGGCTAATTTTTAGTGTGTGTGGGATCAAGGGACTAGTTTTATAAAAGAATTTTATTCACTGATCTTGATGTAAGTGCACATATAACACATTATGTTAATGTGCATTATAAGCATAGTTGGAAATTTAACAAAAAATAACAGGCAAATGTTTTATTAATCTAATGTACAGTATGACTTTGGATTAAAGCAATAGCTAAAATACATTTCATAGGTTTCAAAGGGAAAAATCATACAGATTCCAAATGGCTTTGAGAGAGAGAATTTCCTTCCCACTTAATTGAAACCAGGTGAATGCATGGGAAGGCACCCCATGAAACAACTGAGAGGAACAAGAGATTACAGAAATATCTCTGGTAAAGTCTAGGCCTGTAACAAACTTATGATGTTTATTAGAAAAAGAAGAAAAAGAAATCAATCCATGTCCTCCTCTTCTCTATGCTCACCTTTACAAAAAGCATGCAATGCCTAACTTTGTCTCTGTGTTATATCTCAGTGACATCACGGAAATCAATGGCTACAAGGGCTGTGATTTACGTTTCTGTATTCCAGTTTTCTCACAAATTCTTTCTAAGACAAAGGCATGAGTTACAAAGAGGTTTCTTTTTCTTAGTCCTAAAACTAGTAATTCATAACTGAACCCTCATTAAGAATTAACCAGGGCAGGACTTCTCCCCCTTCACAACAATGAATGCTTTCAATGAATGATAGATTGGTGATACAATAAATGATTGGTGATACATCATTCAGGGTCTACCCGAATCAGCTCCTTTCAAACTGCTTCTTTGTATCCTAGTCGTGTCTCAACTGTTGCATGTGTTGCTGAAATTACCCCAAGGTTTGAGAGTGTATAGGTCATCTTTCCCTAGTCTACAGGCAGGCTCAAATTTTCAAGAGCAGAGTCTTTCAAATTTTGTTTCATGTGTTATCCTAACTTAGATACCAAAGCTAACTTTTATTAAACTCATTATTGGCCAATACTGGAATATTCTGAAGTACTGTGGAATTAACTTCTAAAACTGAGTACTGTACTGGAAAGAAAATCCCTGACCTGGAACATTAATATGAATCGCTTATTCTACCATTAAGTAAATTGAGGCAAATTTAGAAAATAATGTTCTGGGCCTCAATTTTCTCATCCATAACATAAGTGTGTTCAGCCAGGTTATTTGTAAGGATACTTACAACTGTAATATAATGTAAGTCTATGTTGAAATTTTCCAAAATTGTTCGATGAAGTATGTCATTAAAAATGGTTCATTGTCAAATAGTCTGAGACACACAGAATTCCAACTGTTCCTCTTGAAGTTTCAAATTACCCCTTAGCATATTAAAAACTTTGAGAATTATGACAGAAAAGAAACTGACTTTAATTTCTCATCTCCCAAGACTATTTAATTATGTGTAATTCCCATTATCATCAAGAAAACACACTTTAGAAACTATAAATCACATATGACAAATCTTCCCCAGGTATTTTTTGTTGCTTAACTTTGCCAAATAACTGACATGCATTTTTATTAAGTATCTACAAAAGTTCCCTTGATAAATGAAAAATTCCCTTCAATAGTCATAACAAAGCATCACATGCTATGAGTGGAATGGAGAATATTACTTTATTTCTTCAAGAAGCAGGTGTTGATCAAAGACTTCACCATACAGCAAAAGTAACAGATAAGGTTATGACAAGGGTTGGCTTTGACAGAAATGGCATTTTAACTGCTTATATTGAATGAAACATATACTGTTCAGACTAACATTATTAAGCATCCAATAATTCTCAATTTTAATAACAAGTATAAGAATATAGGATTTACTTTCTAATTAGTTTTTCTTAAAACAGGATCTGAATTGGAGAGCACACTAAAGAAAGAATTATACTTTGCACACATTCATATCAAACTAAAATTTTTGCTTGCTGACTTAACTTCTTATCTGGCTATACTTTAGGATCTGACTCCTGACCTATTGAAGGTGGAATTTATAATTTTGAATTTGCAAAATTCCAAAATTAGACTAGGTTCGGGATTATTGGTTCAGAAATAAACCAAGGTATAACCTCCAAAATCTAATATTAAGTCTTAACATGAATAATTATTAAAGATTTGTTTTTCAAAATAATTATAAGAAATAGAGTAATTTGAAATTTCTCAGGTACTTATTTTAAAAATTGGCCTATTATCTTAAAATAGTCCTTTCAAAATATAATAAAGAAATGAAGCTCTCAGAAACAACAGTATTGAGTAAAGTTAGTGAAAGTTCTCGAAAACTCAGAAATTTCTCACTTTTCATTTCTCAAAGTAATCTGCATAGAGACCCAGCTACTACAATTTGGGTATACTGGGAAATTGTCATCAATAATATCTAAATTTGCACTGCATTTAAGAAAAATATTGACAGAACCTACATTTGGGGGATAAAATGTGTAGTTAGAAGACAAATCGGTAAGGAGTTTTTTTTGGGGTTTTTTTGTTTGTTTTTTTGTTTGGAAGGCAAAGAACATTGCCTGTTTCCATAATCACCAATAAGGCTCTTTTTTTTCCTACAACAAAGCCTCCCCCCATAACTTACTCCAATATCTTGGCATTCTTTACATCCCATTCCTAGCAAGGGACGGGAGGCAATTGGACTCTGGTGAGGTTTTATAAACCATTTTGAGGTGAAGGAGGCTTTAAATTAAAATTAAGTTGATTCATATAAAATAAACGAATTTGATATTTTCTGGCACACCTAAATTTGTAAATTATAATACACTCTTACCAAAGGGTATCCTCCTCTCTTTACTAAATACTTTTTACATCTAATATCTAAATAGTTAAAAATATTTTTTTACTCTGTTCATTGTACTGGATGTGTTAGGATTGATGATATGTAACTTTTAGTGATTGTTGTCAACAAGACTGACAAGAGCTGACATCTTAGATTTGACATCCAGACATCCTCAATTTGAAACTAAGTTGAGTAACTTGAAAAACTTGAGGATAGGTACTTTTGATGTAGGTACATAGTATTATACTATACAGGAAGTGAAATTGTTAGTATATATGTGTATATATAGAAAGCAGTGTGTAACGATGCTTGGCAGTTACGACAGTAATGTGGTGTACAAATAATGTTTGTCAAGCAATTGACCTGATGTGATTCATCTTCTTCCACTATTATATTTTTAAGATGAAACCAATCATACAGAAATGGCTGCTGCTGTGACAAAATAGAGAAGAGATTTGACCCAAGCCAGCCAATCAGAATACTTGAGTCCATGACCTAATCATTACTTCAAAGATGGTCAAAGCAAAAAAGAGCCAATAAGAACCTTCCTTGTGATTCCCCATGGTACACTGAGACAGATTCAGAATCCCATTTTTAAAAAATATTCCTTTATTTATTTTTATTATGAGATAACATGCTAGTGATAACTATATCCCTTATGGAGAAGAGTCTTTCTGGGAATGAAGTTAATTCATTAAGGGAGAGCAAATCAAGAGACACAATGACCTGGGGTAGATGAGTCTTTGAGGTTCAAATCTGGAAGTATCTTAAGTTAGCACTCCCTTGGCCTTCAAAATGCCATAATCTGATGAATTTTGGATAATTTTATATATATATATATATATATATATATATATATATACACACACACATATATATAATATATATAAAATATATATTATATATAATTACATATATTATATATAATATATATAATATATATGTGTTTGAAACCCCACTTAAGATTTTTAAAAATCATTTAAAATTTAAAACACACATTAATAAAAGACTCAGAATGATTATTTATCTTTTACATATTAACCCAGTAAGAAAATGAAGTTAGGTCAAGCTGCAGTGTTTCCTACTCCTTTTCTATATCTACCAGTACTTTAAAAGTCTTTCAAATAATTTATGTTCAAGATGGTAGAGTATGAAAACTATGGGCCTGTATCCTCTCATGACTAAATCAAAATTACAACTGAACTACAGAACAACTATTATTGAGAATTGCCTGAAGTCTAACAGAATAGAAGTCCTATAAGGAGGATATGCAGAAGAAGCCACTTGAGACTGGTTGAAGAGGCAGGGAAATGGAATGCACTGAACCCCATACTCATGTGCAGCAGTTAAAAATAAGGAGGGATATCTTGGCTGCAGAGTTCTCCCCTGAAGAGCAAGTGGTCCCAGCCTACACCAGGCTCCTCAGGCCAGGGTTCCAGTCCCAGGAAGAGAACTCCCCACAACTTCTCTGTTGTGAAAACCAGCAGAGATTGTTGCTGAGTGAAACAGAAGGAGAATGGAGTCCCAGGTGTTCCTTTCAAAGGGCCTGTGTACAGACTGACTGACAGACTCACTCACTCTGAATTCCAATTCTGGGGAAGCAGCTCAAAAGCACGCATACAAGGAGAAACTGAATAATCTGGTTTTGGGGAAAGGGATGGAAGGGCAACTTTCATCCCAATAGATGTGCTGAAAAAATCCGCTGTTTCTTTGTTGAGTCTTCCCCTCTATGAGCATGCAGGCTTAGGCAGCCAACATACCTGAGTTTCCATCAACTTAGATAACATTGTTCACCCTGACCTGTTGATTCCCTGAAACCCCATCCAACTTGCAGACCCACACAAGCCTCTTCAGGTGGCTTTTCCATAGAATGGGCTGTCTTGCTCATGCTGCGGACTTTCTTAAAAAGCTCTCAAAGTTTCTCAAACCCCAAATAAATAGCATCTAGCCTCAGCATACCCCATGCATCTTGCTAAGCAACCCGAAAACCAGTACTAGTGGTACCAGACTTGGTTGCCAGCTTAGCCTCTGCTAGGCACAAACAATACCAGCACACGTGGAAATTAACTACAGATTAATTTGTAGCTCATGCCAGGTGGCCACAGACAAGGCACAAGCTGTGGCTGAACATGGCCTGTTGTTGGACCCTTCTTAGAAGGTCCCAGGGTTGTCATACCCTGTGGCTGGCACATTCTATGGCCATCTTCAGACTGTGCTGCAGCACCACATTACCATCTCCACACATGACACATTTAAAGGGAAGTCTAGGCAGGCACAGAGCCCTGCTAAAGCAAATCCTACTCTGTAGAGTCAACCCCTGCACAACAGCTTCTCCAATTTAGACATGGCTACTACTTACAACCAATCAGCTTGAGGGTCAATCCCTTTCATTGACATGCAAACAGCAATCAAGGCTCAACAACAAGAGGAGGACACACAGAACACACACAAGGGACACACTTGCAGCACCCGGCTCAGGTGGCCAGGAAGACTGCACCACTGGACCACACAGGACACCTACTAAATAAGGCCACTCTACCAAGACAAGGAGACATAGAAGCTCTACCTAATACATAGAAATAAACATAGGAAGGCAGTCAAAATGAGCAGAGAAAGAAACATGCTCCAAATGAGATAACAGAGTAAAACTCCAGAAGAACTAAACAAAATGGAGAAAAGCAATCTACCAGATGCAAAATTCAGAACATTGGCTATAAGGATGCTCAATGATCTATCTCAGTGAGAACTTCAACAAAGAGATAGGAAACATAAAAATGGAAATAGAGGGGCTGGCCCGATGGCTCAGGTGGTTAGAGCTCCATGCTCCTAATTCCGAAGGCTGCCAGTTTGATTCCCACATGGGCCAGTGGGCTCTCAACCACAAGGTCGCCAGGTCAATTCCTTGAGTCATGCAAGAGATGGTGGACTCCGCCCCCTGGAACTAAGATTGAACATGGCACCTTGAGCTGAGCTGCCACTGAGCTCCCGGATGGCTCAGTTAGTCGGAGTCCATCCTCTCAACCACAAGGTTGCCAGTTCGATTCCTCGACTCCCGCAAGGGATGGTGGGCTGTGCCCCCTGCAACTAGAAACGGCAACTGGACCTGGAGCTGAGCTGCGCCCTCCACAACTAAGACTGAAAGGACAACGTCTTGACTTGGAAAAAAGGCCTAGAAGTACACAATTTCCCCCAATGACATATTAAAAAAAAAATGGAGATAGAAAACAAAACAAAAAGGCACAAATGAAGAAAACAATAAATGAAATAAAGAATAAACGGAATCAACAGTAGATTAGATGAAAGAGAGGATTGAATCAACAATTTAGAAGATAAGAAAACACCCACTCAGAATAACAAAAAAGAAGAAAAGAATCCAAAAAAACAAAATAAGGATAGTTTTAAGGGGCTTCTGGAACAACAATAAGCATAACAACATTCACATCACAGGAGTACTAGAAAGAGAAGGGAAAGAGCAAGGTATTGAAAGAATATTTGAAGAAATAATGACATAAAACTTCCCTAACCTGATGAAGAAAATTGACATATAAGCTCAGGAAGCACAGAGAGTCTCAAATAAGATGGACCCAAAGAGGCCTACACCAAGACACATCGTAATTAAAATACCAAAGATTAAAGAAAAAGAGTCTTAAAAGCTGCAAGACAAAAGCAGTTACCTACAAGGGATCTCCCATAAGATTGTCAGCTGATTTCTCATCTGAAACTTTGTAGGACAGTACAGATCAGCAGGAAATGTTCAAAGTGATGAAAAACAAGGACCTACAACCAACATTACTCTACCCAGCAAGGCTATCATTTAGAATCAAAGGATAGATAAATGACAGACAAGAAAAGGCTAAAAGAAATCACCACCACCAGACCAGTATTACAAAAATTGTTAGAGGGACTTCTTTAAGATGGAAAAAAAAAAGGGGGGAGAAAAGAAAAAGACAGAAGAAAAATCTGAATAATAAATAGCAATAACAACACATCTTTCAACAATTGCTTTCAATGTAAATAGATTAAATGCTCAATCAAAAGATAAGATCACTGAATGGATAAGAAAACAAGCCCCTTACATATGCTGCCTACAAGAGACACACTTCCGATTGAAAGACGCGCACAGACTGATAATAAATAAACGGAAAAACTTATTTCATGAAAATGGGAACTTAAGAAAAGAAAAGAAAAAAAAAAAAAAGAGCTTGGGTAGCAATATTTAAACCAGACAAAATAGACTTTAAAAAAAAGCCTATAACAAGAGACAAAGAAGGACTCAGTAATTCCACTTCTGGATATTTATGTGAAGACACCCAAAATGTTAATTCGAGGGTCATGTCCATTCATGTTCACTGCAGCATTGTTTACAATGGCTGAGATATGGAGGCAGCCTGAGTGTCCATTAGTGGATGAGTGGATAAAGAGGAGGTGGTACATATATACAATGAAATATTGCTCAGGTATGGAATGGAATGAGTTCTTGACATCTGCAGCGGCATGGATAGACCCGGAGGGTGTCGTGCTGAGAGGAGTATGTCAGACAGTGAAAGGCAGATGCAACGTGATTTTGCTTATATGTGGAATCTATAGAACAAAATAAACAAATAAACAAAACAGAAACCAACACATAGATACAGAGAACATTTTGATGGTTGTCAGATGGGAGGGGTGTTTGAGGGTGGGTGATAAAGGGGAAGGGATTAAGAAGTACAAATTGGTAGTTTACAGAATAGAGATGGGGATCTAAAGTAAAACACAGGAAATGTAGTCAATAATATGGTCATAGCTATGTATAGTGCCAGGTGGGTGCTAGACTAGTCAGGGGAATCACTTCTTAAATTAGATAAATGTCTAACCATTATGCTATACACCTGAAATTAATGTAAAACAATATTCAATGTCACCTGTAATTGAAAAATTTTAGGTGAAGAAGAATGAAAGGTTCAAATTTACAGGTATGAAACAAATAAGTCATGGGGATGTGATTTTCAGCATAGGGAATACAGTCAATAATACGATGGCCAGATATGGTGTGAGATGGTTCCTGGACTCATCATGGTGATCACTTCTTTAGGAACATAAACTTTGACTAACTATGATGTACATCTGAAACTGATATAATATTGTACGTTAGCTGTATTTTAATAAAAATCTTTAAAATTTAGATTATAGGTTGAAAGGAATTAATGATAAACAATTTGGTCTCAAAATTGTTGAGCTTCAATTTGACTGCAGTTTTGCAATGATATCATTAAACAAGTTACTAATTAATTATCTAATTTGTTTTATATTTTAATACCTTATTAATTCCGTTCACCTATCTTCCTATAAAGAATGATGATCATATTCCAACTAACATGGTCCCTGGGATGACCAGAACAATTAATGCTTATAAAAATATTTTTTTAATTGTACAGAATCACACATATAACAACAAATGTACCATTTAGTTGTTTTTAAAATTATTATTTGAAAGATTATTAGTGGAGGTGATCCAGTTTTTACAATTTTAATGGGGAGATTTTTTAAAAGACTTTTCTTGTGCTGGCAATGACTTTCAGTAAACATATTGTGAAGACACTTTATACTGTCAAAAAAATAGAATTATGTAACATGTAATAAAATGGTAACTTAATTATCTGACAGTTTGGGTGATATTTGAAGTGAATTTTTAATACTCTCTGGGTGGGTACACTAAATTATATCTTGAATTGTGATTTCAAATATTATCCACGTGTGCAAATCTTTTAACTCTCATGTTCTTTGACTAAATGTGGGATGAGTTTTAATTGTAATACAAATCATGCTTATTTATGTGCATATATATTTTTACCTGGAAGGAATTATGATTTAATTTGGTTTAATGAAAAAAGTAATTTGAGCACAATCAGAATAGAGGGGGTAAAATAAAACAACTTGATCTTACAGGATGACTTAAGGAAAAAGGCAAACAGCTTGTTTTTGTTTGTTTGTTTATTTTAAATGTAAACAATGTTGTTCCATGCTAAATGCTAAGACATATAATGGTACCTATAATATAGTATTAATTTTCATTATTTTCATATATGAATATAAATATGAATATGAATATAAATATAAAAATAGTGCTATTCATAATGGTGAATTAATGAAAATATATGTTTATGTGTATTTAACTTTTTTATGTTCTAAATCTTATTGTTTCATCTGCCCTTAAATGAATGGTTATACATTTGCTCCCATTTCTTCAATATTAACTATTTATATGTTTTCTGAACTATTAAAAAATTAAGAAATAGACTTAAAATTATGTATACTGGAGACCACCTGCCAAATAATGTTCCACAAAATACTACTTATGAGAATAATCTTTATAGTTGCTCCTTCCAAACTCTATAAAATGTTGGGGCATCCCCTATTAATCAAATCTTCACCATGCTAATGTGTTTAAAGCATACTAAATACATTAGAAATATACTAAAAAAAAAAAAAATTAAATCAACCTCAATAAAATACAACTTATTGTTGTAATCCCAAAGGTTTTGTGTGTGTGTGTGTGTGTACTTAATATAAGAAAACAAGGTTTCTTTTGAGTGCAATGTGAAAAAAAATCATTTGAAATCAATGGAAACCCCATTCTGACTTTAAAATGTGTGCAATGAGTGGGTAATCCTTGCACCATATATCTAGTTTAGAGAAGATGATCAGGAAGCAAAAAGGTAGAAGTAAGTTTAAAGAGTTTATTGCACCAATACTAAATAATTTTACTTCAACTGCTATTAGTACTGTTATTACTAGCCACCTTTTACACGGGCAAACAAATTTCATCCTCAAAATGCCACTATGGAGTGTGTTAATGTATGTGCTTTTTGTGTATGAGGAAATGGAGACAGAGATAGAGCTCACATAGAGCAAAATAGCCCCAGCATTCAGATTTTCATCCACTGTTCTCTGCCCCTTCTGCTCCCTGCTCATGAGGCCAGGGAAAGAGTCTTTTAATGAGTGTATTAAGAGAAATCTGAGTGAAAGAAAACATAAAAAAAAGGTAAGAATGAGGAAACCAACTTCAACTGGAAAGATACTAATATTCTAGTTCTGGAGGAGAAGAAAAAAACTTCAAGCAATAGCCAGAATAACTACTGCAACATCAGAGGAATATCCATATATGTTTTCAAATTCTATGAGTGTAAAAATGAGAGGGGGAGAAAAAACCTTTGAAGGAACCTGAAAACACGTAACAAGGAGCAAAGAGTGACATAAGATATGAATACTTCTCTTATGTGACAGAATATGTGACACACAAGTTCAAAGAGGACCAGATAGAGGCAGAGACATGAGTCTTTTTTCCTGATTAAATAAAACTTCAGGTATTTCCTGAATTTTTAATGCTGAAAACTAAATACTAAACTGAATATTAAATATTTTCTAATTTCTGGAATTCATGATGATGACATATTTCTAAATTCACCAAAGAGAAGATTTATCTGTTTAAACCTAATATTCATGCCAGTTCCATGAATATATCTGCCATTAGATCTTTTGCAAATTGTTTATTCATGTTTTTTTTTTTCCCATTCATTATTGGCAGGTTCATAAATCAATTATATACTTTATAGTGTTTTAAGATAACTATTCCTTTTGTAGTTTTGAATATTTGTACCACATGGAAGTATTACAAATTCAGAAAATAAATGAACAGAATTTAAACAAAATAAGTTATAAACAAAAAGCAAAATAAAGTAAATTCACAAGTAGTAACCAATTTTCCTTATATGGCACAAAGACTTCCTTGGTTTTCCTTTATTTTTTAATTGAAATGAAAATTATTTTTAAAATTACTTATGTAAAAGTATTATTTTTTCCTTAATGTGTTTTGATGTTTTTAGAGTGTCACCACACTCTAAAAGTTTTTTTAACATGTAGATATTTATATAAAATTTAAATTATTAAAAGATGTTCCATATATGTAAAAGATTCCAAAGAATCTAATAAAAACAACATGCACATTCTACATGGATTAAGAAATAAAATATTGTCAACACATTTACAGTTGTATTGCTCTCTCATTTGGCCAAAGGTGGATGCTTCTGAGTTTGATTACTTCCATTCAGTGTCTACAGTTTTATTAAATATGTATGAATAGATATGTACATATGAGAATTACTATCCTGAGACGGCTTCAGAGAAATATCTCGATTTAAAGCTTTTCAGACCTTGGGGATAATTCAAATTTAAACCCTAAATCTATGTTGCGTATCTCAAAAAAAAACTGTCTCCTATTGCCTTAATGGTCATTAAAATTCAAGAATCCTGGGTTCTGGGCAAGATGGTAGAGGAGATAAATGCTGTGATAGACTCCTTTTCTGACCACATTAAAATTACAACTAATTTATAGAACCATCAACCTGGATAAACATCTGAAGACTAGCTGAACAGAAGCTCCATAACTAAGGATATAAAGAAGAAGGAACATTGAGATTGGTAGGAGAGGCAGACAAGTGAAACAAGCTGGTTCCACACCCACATGTGGTGGTTGAGAATCGAGAGGGATCTCTTGAATGCAGAGGTTCCCCCTGAGGAGCAGGGGTCCCAGCCCCACACTGATCTCTCCAGCTCCAAGCACCGATCAGGAAGAAGAGCCACCCAACATCTGGCTGTGAAAAATAGTGAGGATTCCAACTGTCTGGGTGGGATGGAGGGATGCTGGAAATCCAGGTTTCCTCTTAAATGGCCCACATAAAGACTCACTCGCTCACAGGAACTCATTCTGGGGTTCAGTGGAATGGTAGTGGCTTAAGAGGTGCCAGAGACATACAGGGAAAGACTGAGTTGTGCAGCATCAAGAGAGGTCTGGAGGGATAGCTGCCTTTGTCCCTGTGTTGAGCCCTTCTTTCCTGTGTTGAGTTCTTCCCCACACTGCCAAATCTGAATATGCATTGTCCTGGTGAACTCCGCCAGCTACACCCAGGTGACTCCCTTGGACCCCACCCCTCCAAACTCGCACACCACTGGAGGCACTGTAGGTGACCTGCAGCCAGTCCATGCACTGCATGAGGCTATTTCAGCAGCAAACAGGTGGCCTGGGTTTGCACTACCTGAGGCACTTTTGGTGGTGAGCAGTCAGCCATGATTACTCTGAAGCATTTCTTGGACAATTCTCAGGATCTGCAGGCCCCAGGTGGCCAGTGGCTTGACTCAGAGTGCTCTGAATCTTCAGCTGAGTAGTTCTAGGCTCACCACTTGCACCACACCAGAATCTACATTAACCTGGTGAACACCACTTGCCCCAACCCTGGTGACTCCCTGAGAACCCGCCTCACCCAATTTGCATACCACTAGAGGTTCTTTCAGAGGCTGAGCCTTATGGCAGGCCTCAGGGTGGCCTGGACATTTTGCTGAGCTGCCCCAGGCATGGTACTTGTGACAGCTCACCTTGATATACAATGTAGCATTTCCCATGTGCTTCCACGTCCATCACAGGCAACCACTAATGATGGATCATTTTGTAACTCCAGGTAGCTCTGTAGTTGGCACAGGAATCAGCTGAGCTTGGTGTACATGGGAGCCCCTCCAAAGAAGCCCCAGAATAAACACACCCTGAGGCTGGTTTCAGACCACACCAGAGCACCACCTGATAAGCCCAACAAATGCCACACCAAAAAGATGGTCTCAGAAAGCACCAAAGCCCACTGAGGTCAATTCTGCTCTGTGAGGACTGCCACCTACCAGCAGCACTTATTCAGTGTGTGGCCAATCCCCACAGCCAGTCAGCCTGAGGGTCAATCCCAACCACTATCATTGCCAGTAGCAATCAAGGCTTGACTACAACAGGAGGGCATACACAACCCACTAAGGGACACTTTTGGAGCACCTGGTACAAATGATAAGGGAGACTGTGCCATTGGGCCCCATAGGCTACCTACTACATAAAGCCACCCTGCCAAGAGTAGGAGATGTAGCAGATCAACTTAATGCATAGAAAGAAACACAGAGAGGCAGCCAAAATGAGAAAACAAAGAAACATGTCCCAAATGAAAGAATAGGATACAACTCCAGAAAAAGAGTTAAATGAAATGGAGGCAAGCAACCTACCAGAAATAGAGTTTAAAACACTGGTTATAAAGATGCTCAAGGAACTTAGAATTTCAACAAAGAGATAGTAAACATAAAAAAGGGACATAGAAACCATAAAAAAGGACCAGTCATAAATGAAGAATCCAAGAACTGAAATGTAGAATACACTATAAGGAATCAACAGTAGATTAGATAAAGCAGAGGATTGAACTGGTGATTTGGAAGACAGAGTAGAAGAAAGCACCCAAGCAGAACAGAAAAAAGAAAAAAGAATCCAAAACAATGAGGATGGTTTAAGGGACCTCTGGGACAGCATCAAGTGTAACAACATTCGCATCACAGGATTAACAGAAGGAAAATAAAGAGAGCAAGGGATTGAGAAACTATTTGAAGAAATAATGGCTGAAAACTTCCCTCACCTAACAGCCAGGTCATAAAAAGAATGTCCAAAAGCAAAAAATACACCAAAAAATGTAAAATAAATATGAATTATTCACTCCATAAAGAAAAATAATAGGATTTGGTGGACTAAAATTTGAGGTAGCAGTGGAAAGAGAGGATGAGTAAGCTTGCAGTCATCTGGGGTCTGAGTGAAATAAATGGTCATTGAAAAAATTATCTGTGGAAGGGAATTGCTAATGACTTTTAAACAGTGGTTTCTAATACTCAGTTTTAAATTGTTTTCTATAATGCATTCACTTTCTGTTATCTGAAAACCACTAGTAAAGATCCAATACCTTTCCTTCCTTCAACATGTAATTATTGATCCCCTACTGGATCCCCAACCTGTGTTGGCTACAAAGTGGTGAGCAAAACATGAGAACCCCAACTTCATAAAGTTTGCAGTCTAGTGCAAAAGACAGACATTAATCAAAAAAATATGCAAACACAATAACTCTCAGCAATGCTGCAAAGGAACAATACAATATTCTCTGAGACCACATGACAGAGAGATTTGCTCCCTAGTAAGTGAGCTTTGAAAGAGAAGAAGAAAGAAGTCCTGTGTTCCCAACAAAGGTGATGTAATATAGGGAAATTACAGGACACAGGGCCGTGTAGGTATAACAAGCAGTAAGCAGATTTCTGGAATGCCTACTTGCCAGGGACAGTGGAGTAGGTTGGGGGTTCTGACAATGTTAAGATCTGCTTTTCCCCACTGAGCACACTGCAGCTTACCCGCCTCTCTTGTTCCTGCTTTGATAGAATACAGGGGAAGCTCTGAGAAAAGATGGGAACCTTTCACTCACTATCCCAGTAGACTTCCCTTTAAATGGACTTCCCTTTATTGGAAGTAGACTTCCAATAAAACATATTTGGTCTGTCCTCCATTTCTCCCATTTCACTCTGCATCTTTTCTTTTGAAAAACATTTCTTTAAATTTTGGGCAGCTAAGAGAACATTTTTTAATATTGATTGAGTCATTTCAAAATGAAATTTAGCTATACAATGGAGTCAAGTGTCTTGTCCCAGAAGCACCTCTCTTTACATTTGATTTTCTTAAAGTAGTTAAAATGAAAATATTTATAAAGAGTTCTTGAGCTCAGGGAATGGGAGCAATAAGAAAAACAGGAGAACAGGGAAATAAATCGATTTTGAGAACAAATTAAAAGTTGAAGAATGTCCTTATCTAAATTTAGAGGACATTCTAAATAGGAAACTCAAAAAGAGAAAAATGTCTTCAAAATAATTGGTTGATTATTTCCCTTGTCGGGGGAAAAATGATACTGTCAAAGGAGAGGAAGCTATTAACATCCTGTAAGTACTTTGTAAAGAGAAGATAATAACCCATTAGTGTCTTTGATAGTGATTTTGTTAAAAATTTAAAAAGGAAAACTTGGTATGAAGAAACATAATCACCTTCATGGAATACAAGGTCTCAATTATAAATATCTAAAGATACAAAAAGTTTTCAAGGCACCAATGACAAATTAAGAAGAGTGTTTACTAATATAACCATCTACAGTTAATTAAAAAGTCAACATTTCAGTTAGGGTGCACTATGTTTAGCTCTGATATCATAAAATCTTTTGAAAGAGGCCAAATTCTCTGTGCAGATAAGTTGAAATATATTTAAAATATGTAGACTGACTGCAGAACAACTGAAATTCCTTCCTTTTACATTTGAAAATTCCCAAGTAACATATCATGAATATAATATAATATATATATATATATATATATATATATATATATATATATATATATATATATACATATATATATATATATTTTAATATTGAATTGCTTTGAGTCAAATTATTTTACCTGGGGGGGAGGGAAACACCCTCTCACAACACCATCACTCAATAGAATTCACTTTACTCAGGCCATTTCCCATGCTCCTCTATATTCTTTCTTGATAAGAGAGCTTATACAGCAAGGTCAAGATTGCTTTAACCCTGGGAAATTGCAATAATCCACTCTACCAATGAATGCTTCAACACGAATGCCCAGATACAGAGATAACTGCATTTGCCTCTGATCGTCTTTTCTGTGCTATTCCTAAAGACCCATCACATCACCCCTGAATGAAAGACCAACATAACAAATAAGGAGGCATTAAAAATCTATAAATTCTTAATTTATGATTTATGTATAAATTCCTTGACTCCAACTAGATTTTTGTTTTTTTATGTCTTACTTTTTTTAACTTCTAACTCTAAGGTTAAATTCAATCCAGATAATGTAATGACTTGGGAACTTAATCACAACAATAAAGACCAATTAGGTATCATTATACTCTTAAAATCTTCAGTTTTTAGTCATTTTCTGTGAAAAATTTTGATCGACATTATGAGAGCGATCTAAACTATTAAACAAAGAATTATTCCTAGTAAAGTATGACATCATTTTATCTTAAGTCTGGTTACACTGTATTTCCAATATCTATTTGTAAAATGTCTTTCTTTACTTTAGACTCAATGATTTGTTCCAAATTCCTGGCTAATTATTTAGCACACCAGAATATCACACCATTATAAATATAAAAATTATGCCAGAAGCACCAAGTGTTATGACAAGTCCTTAAATCATCTATATTTAGGTATTGCCATAGTTCCATGCATTGTGAATCCACTTATTGTGCATGTATTACACTATAAGAAGATATCCTCAGTATATAAGCTTGAGCCTTTCATTAACTCATTTATATTTACCAGTACTTGTTGAGCACAGGTATTTACCGAACAGTATTCTAGAGGCTAGAGGGCAGCATTGACAGACGAACGTCCCAACAACACCATGATGCTCAGTTTGAGCCTTGCACAAAGGAATTATATGTTTATAATTACTTGCATTATTTTTCTATGAATGATTATAAACAAAGTGATTTAATTTTTTTTCTTTGAGAACTATAATCCTTCTAATAAATTACTAATAGACAAAAATCTGAGCAAATATCATGAAATAGTAGCAGACAAACTATACCGAATTCTAGGAAACTGAAGTGTTGATAAGGCAGGAATTTTAATAATAAATGTGAGGTCTTTCATACATTCTAATTCGGTATTTCAATATTTTAGTGTTTAATTTTCCAACAGTTTAAAATAATTATTTTATATTTAAATCTTTTTTAATTTTAAAATATATATGAATCTTGAAGCGCTTTTGAGAAACCTCATCCTACTCCATATAAAGTAGAGACAGAGCTCTTCTTCAGTCTGATCCAACTGATCTCCAGCCTACAGTCCTCCAAAGGAGGCTCATTATGAAGTATTTCAAAATTCTCTCCTCTACAGGCTGCACTAGTCTTTCCAGAAATGGCATGCTTTTGTCCATCGTATGCCCATCTGTGATCATTTACTCTTTTTTTTTAAACAACAGCTAACTGATTGTTTTATTATTTTCCAGTCTTAGATATTTCTGAATGATTCTAAACAATATTTATATTACTGAATTCCCTTCTTCAATTTAGTGTAAAGGTCTTCAGTTATTTTAAATCTTTCAAAAAAATATTTGCTGTTGACTTCAGACAATACGTATTATTTCTATGCTGATTAATTCAATTCCCATTTGCTTTGTCAGAAATGTCCATTCAAATTTATCAAATGCCTACAGCATCAAAATAAACATATTGTTTCAATTTCAATCTATTAACATAAGAAGGAAAAATATCAAAAGTAACCATCTACAAGTTAAAAGGTAATAAAAGCTGTTGTAATTAATATATAAAAGAAGATATGTAAAATACAAAATATAATGTATCACAATTTTGTAAGTGTATTAAATATTGTAGACTTACTAAACTCAGATATTGGGTTAAGAAAAGTTACACAAATATATTTTTGTGTGCTTATGTTTATAATATTTTGTGCTGAAAAAATATATTTAAAACAAAATTATTTAGAAAAATAAAAATACATATATCTGTGAAAAAACGTTTCCACCTGGAATGAAAAATTACCTCTGATTTATCCTCACATCCAAACATGTAAGTTATGGGCTTCTGGTGAGCATTATGGATATTGAGAATAATATCACACAAAAAATTATGGTTCCTTTAAAACCATACTGGGTAATACTTAAAAAAAAATCAATTGAAATATCATAAGTTACAAAATAGATGTGCTTTGCTTCCATTATTGACCCAATACAGTTATCTCTCCATCATCAGGTGAACAAGGTTATTGAGTGATTTTTAAGTGATGTATTATTAATAGCCACTAACCTGATGATCTCAGCTTGAGTGAGGAATATATATTTTTAATATAAATATTTATTATGACAAATGAATGTCCCTTTCATTCAGACAAATACTATTTAAACAATTTGTTTCATACTTAATGGTTGAGCCACAATGTTAAAATGAAAGCCAACATACATTTCATAGGAAAGTTTTCTTCTCTGATAAACTATAAATGTTCTCAAATTGGTAAGAAAGTTACTATCTAATTAAGGAACAGCTTCTATAGTTACAGAAACAATAACAGATATCTAAGACTTATATCAATGTTGTCCTATTTCCCCATTTGCCTAAAACTGACCCATTTATGTGTATTCTAATATTTCATGTAGTTTATTATTGGTGTTACATTTTATATGTTAAACAATTATTATTACTGGATACATTAAGTTACTGGATACCTTGGTTGGTAAACCTCCACTGGATCCCTCACACTTCTCTGGTATTATTTGTGTTCATGTAAAACACATGATCAGTGAACCAAGTTATCTGTCTAATGCACAGTTAATTCAGAAGGATGATCAGAAATAAGTTTTTAATTACTTTTCTGATACTTTCTAGACAGGAATGTCACTAAACCCTCCTTTTTTCAAGACTAATCTACAGGGTGCTTGGTAAAACAGAGTGAGCAAAATCAATTCTTTCAGGTATCTTATGACGGAGATAATAATAGAAGCTATTTCCTCTCAGCCCCTTAATGCATATTTTTTGGGGGGAAAACAATTTTTTGAAAAAAAATGTAATAAGAAGTATTTTATTGGTCCACAAATATAGTAACACATTTTCCATCAGTAAATAAAGAAATAAAATATATGCACATATATAAATTTTATAAAACACACCTACATATGTCTAAACTCAATCTTCATTAGATTTGTTGGGGTGATATTGGTTTCCAGTGGGCAATTCAATAATATATCACCTGTATATTATTGTCCCCTTTCACTTTAAAGACTATCTGGTTTTGATAATTAAACAATGTGGTAATCTTATTTACAATTGAAAATGGAATTGTTTTCTGTGAGAAGTATATTTCACTATTTTTTCCTATATCTAAATAAAAACTAAAGAATCCTGAACAAGTCAATAAATAGCAATGGATTACCTTGTATAGTTTACTATGGAACCAAAAGAAAGTACACCTTCTTCAGTCTGATTGCAGAATTTTTGAGCCCCAAATAATTCATAATTGCTTTACTTTTCCATATTTTATTATTTGAAATGATTTTTTTTATTCTCAGTCATTCTTACTAGTAGCAACATTAATTTATTAAATTACAATAAGAACTGTAAATTATTAGATTGGAGACGTTGGTTTTAACAATAGAGCAAACTAAAGTAACTTCAAATTCTCCTAATTACAAATTTTATACTATGTTGAAGTGGTGGGGGAAATATTAAAAAGAGTACATCTATTATTAAACCAAATAAAGGTAAATTTAGAAATGAAATAATAAGAGGGAAATTGGTATGAGGAGCCAATTTAGTGGTTCTAGGAAGTAAGACTAGAGGTGAAAGTAAGAAATCATGGTGGCTAAATCTTCTGTGAGAAAATGAAAATTTACATTCTTACCCATGCAGGTTTAAGTCCATATTTGCACTATATTATAAGAATCTCAATTTAAGAAAATAATTTTCACTCCAGGATACTTGGATACTGACAGAGCACTTAGCATATTGAAGTGAAAGGAAAAAAAATGATGCATGCACGTGGACAAACATTTCAATTTGATCACTATGAATATACCCTATTATGGTGATAAGGCAGAAAAAAAGAAGTCAAAGTACAAACTGAATTTTAAATAATTGGAAGAATGGGTTCAAGAGTGGAAAAAATAAAAAGAAAAAAGTGCTATGGTGGATAAATTATAAAATGATTCCCCCAAACAATAATCATACCCATTGCCCAGATCTTAGTTTCTACCATCTTCCAAATAAAGGGAACTAGGATACCTGGGAGAAATAACCACTTCTAAGTTTGGTACAGGAAATAGCATCTTGTATTGCCAGATAAAAAAAAGAGAGAGAGAGAGAAAGTTCAAAATGAACAAACAACCAAAAACAAAACAAACACCACACACACACACAGCAGGGTGTGTTAAAGAAGCATGAGTCAACTGAAAGAGTTCTCAATATTCAAAGCTGGGAAAATTTGAGAATAATAATAATATTTGTAATAGTAATAATAAAGCAATGTTTGATTATAACCTAAATTATAAAATAAATACGCAAGAATCCATACTGATAAAATAAATGATTGTATAAATAAATAAATGGGGGAAATAAAATTCTCATTCAGAAGCACTCTGTATAATTTATGAAGATTAACTGTCCTAGAGGAGATGGAAAAAATTCCCAGTTAAGGAGTTTAGGCTTCACACACTGACTTCCTTCCAAAGAGCACACTTTTACCATGTTACAGAGAAATATTAAAAGGAGTACCCCAACCAGGTAATCAATGTCAACATCAACAGTGAAGAGTCATGTTGACAACATGTACCCAGAATATGATATATGAATGCTAATTGCACTTCACTTCTGTGGTTTTCCTTTCAAAAACACATAACCTCAGTCTAGTCACAAAGAGAACAGGAAAAAGAAAATCAGACAAACCCAAATTGTGGGATCTTCTACAAAAATACCTGACTAGTATTCCTCAAAACTGTCAAAATCATCAAAACAAAGAAAGTCTAAGAAAAACCTGAGGATACATGAATACTAGATGAAACTGTGATACACTGAATGGAATTCTGGAAAAACAATAACAACACAACAACAAAAAGGACTTTTGGTAAAATCTTAGAAAACATGATTTAAAGGTGGAGTTGGGTTAATAATAATGTTATCAATGTTGGTTTCATTTATAATCTTACTTATGGCAGATGTACTATACTGATGTGAGATATCGACAATAGAACATACTGGGTGTGGGATATATGAAAAATCTTCCCAACATTTCTGTAAGTCAGAAACTATTCATATATATGCATGAATACACACACACACACACACACACACACACACACACACGAGGTGGGAGAAGTAAGTTCTCAAACTCATCTTAGAAAAAGGCTATATACCACATTGCTGAATATCATTACGGTCACCTTCGAAGTACTCCCCTTGGGAAGCTATGCACCAATGCCAGTGCCTAGTCCACCCTTCAAAGCAATTTTGGAACTATTTTTTTCTGGAATGGCCACCAGAGCTGTCATTGTATTACATTTGATGTCCTGAATGTCATCAAAATGTCTTCCTTTCAATATTTCCTTTATCTTTGGGTAAAGAAAAAGTCACTGGGGGCACATTAGGTGAGTAGGGAGGGTGTTCCAATACAGTTATTTGTTTACTGGCTAAAAACTCCCTCACAGACAGTCCCTTGTGAGCTGGTGCATTATGGTTATGCAAGAGCCATGATCTGTTGGCAAAATGTTCAGGTCATCTAACTTTTTCATGCAGCTTTTTCAGCACTTCCAAATACGAAACTTGACACTTTGGTCAGTGGTACAAATTCATAATAATCCTTCTGATGTCAAAAAAGTTTAGAAATATTGCTGCAACATGTTCGCACTTAATTTTCAGACCTTGTATTCAATATTTGTTGGTGGCTTGTCAACAACCACACACATTTTGAGATTCGTAGACATTTTGTTAATTATTTTCGTTGAATATGTGATCCATGTGTTCTCTCATTGTCTTTCCTAATTGCTCTCTCTGTTTAAAAGATATGACGAAATTCAAGACTACACTAGTGCCAGAATCCTGCTAAATCTAAGCTCATTCCAGTATTCAAATGCATAGTTTCAAATATGTACAAAAGGCATTAGTATAGTACAAAGAACTCCCACATACCCTTTACCCAGCTTGACCTATTGGTAACCTTATGCCACAGTTGTTTTACAATTATATATCAATTATCATCTATCTATCTAGCTATCTATCTATCTATCATCTATCTATCTATGAATCTACCTATCTATCTATTTTTCTTGAGCCATTTGATGGTATATCACATACATTATATCCTATATGCAAGGTCATTCAATCGCTTTGAAGAAAATGCCAGAGACAACAAAGGAACACTTCTGGTTTTTTTTGTTGTTTGTTTTTTTTTTTTTTTTCAGTGAAATGTTCTTCACCAACCTTCATAATAGCACATAGGTTGCCATCTCCACAAATTATGACCCTAAGTTAAAAAGTTACGCCATAGATCAGGCTATAAATGGGAAATAGTTTTGACCATACCTTAAATTAAATTTCCACTTATTTTCCAGTTATGTACGTTCCAAAGGGATATATAATCAAGGTCCATCACAAGATCTCTTACATCAAGTATAAAATAAAATTCTGAGTGGAAAAATATTTTGTTAGCATTTACCTAGCAGCAGTTTTTCTGTCTTACTGCTTTAGAAAAGTTATGATCTATCATTTAATAGATAATATCTCAGATTTGATTTTTTTTGAAGGGCTTGTAGCATTCAACACTGTTTTCATCATTGTCTGAGACACATAGCTTTCTTCAAGTACTTCCCCTATTACTGATGGTGGCATGTACGGTTAACTGGCCAGTGTATGCCCTCTCCAGTTCCCTACAGATACAGAAAATTGCTCCAAGTTGTTTTTGCTTGTGGTTGTTTCTTTTTATTTTCTTACTTGGCTTGTGCGTATCTCATCTGATCACAGAAATGCTACTTTAATCATGTAGTGTTCATCAGAGATTTATCATGCAATGCCCAAAAGCAAACAATCAGACTACTTCCTTGGCATTCATCACCCTATATTTTCACTTTACTTTTATTTCACATCACAAACATTTTTTTAAAATGAAGTTTTGTTTGTATTCTTATCACATTAAACTTTCTGTGCAAGGGAAATTTCATTCATTCTCCCCACCTCTGCTACTACCTGTGTGATAACATCCATTAAAATCTGCATACCACATTTTCCACATTTCTAAATTTCAGGAAGTCTCACTGCTATCCTCAATGGACCCAAAATTTATATAGTTAGGGAACATTCAACTAGTGAAACAAGACAGTAGTTAGGCTGAAACATATTACTTTTAATCATCGGCCTTTATAGTGTCATTCATCCAAAATTTCAATTAACTAAGCCTAAATATTTTTTCAAGAAAAAGAAGATATTAATACTTGATTTTCTTAGTTGGCTGAATCAATTAGAGTTTAAATGAGATTTCATATGTGGGACTGCATTTGACCTGCAAAGTATGAAACACATGGCATTGATGGTGGTAATACCTCCTTTCCTCAAGACTGAAAGCTGGATTACATCATAAAAATGGTGGCATGAGGTGAGCCTCTTGAAATCTCCCCTGCAATTTAATATAAATTAAACAGCTATAATTCCACAAAGGACTCCCTGCACAACAGACAGGCAACTAAGAGATGCACAACTGAAATCATCTAATGGTGGGCAAATTGGATGAGCAGAGGAGGAAGAAAGGGGGAAGTGAGGAGACTTGGGTCACATGGGCACAGGATGCAGACTGCAGCTCAGAACTCTAAGCTCCCTGTATTCCGGAGCTATCACAGTCACGGGAGAGAGAAGTATTTGGACTGCTACTCCTCCCTTTATGGCTCACAGTTCTGCCTGAGGAATCAGCATATAACATGGCTGAACCCAACGCTCAAAGCAGAGACCTTGGAGCAGAGATTGAAGGAAGAAGGGTGAAAACAGCAGTTTAAGCCCTCACTGACAAGCAGAGGATGGAAAGCTTAGCCATGGAGCCTAGCCAACCCCTTCCACCCTCCCAAAGCTTGCCCCCCCCACTCTCCCTGTGCTAGAAGTGGAAGAGTAGCAGTGTCAGATCAAAAGAACAGAATATTTGCACTTCTGAGAATCGTGGCTCACAGCTAGGAAATTGCAGCCCAGAGTTCTGGCGAAGGGGAGGGAGCCGTCGGTGCTGGACTGGCTGTGCTGGTGGTCCCTGCCATTACTCTGGGCCACCTCTCACAACCCACCTTGCTCCTGTCCTCACCTCTCTGGGCGGATCCCTGCAGGAGTAAACATAGCTACTGAAACACACAGGTTCTGAAACTGGTGCAGGAAGAGCTTTGGAACTTCAGAAGCTCTCCACATCCCCCCATGGAGGCTGTGCCCTGTGACCCAGGTGAACTGTTCACAGAGGAGTAGCCTCCTTCCAGGAAATCCCCCCATTTTTGAGAAGCTGGAACAGTGCAGAGAAAATATAACACTATAGCATGAGAGACAATAAAAGGCTGCAGTCAGAGAGAAAATAAGACATTTGACAAACACCTACTAGAAAACAAAATAAAGACCTCTTCCTATCAACCCGTTGCAGAACGCAATCCTGTAGATGTGTAGGAAGATACATAATAATTCATTAATTGCCATGAATAACCAAGGTAACAAGACAGATCAGACAGAAAATGAAAAGTCTCCAGAAAATAAACTTAAAGACATGGAAATATGTGACTTAAATGACAGAAAATTCAAGATTACAGTTTTTAAGAAACTAACGAGATGCAAGAAAACACAGATAGGAAGTTTAATGCCTTCAGAAACACAATCAAAGAATAAAATGAACATTTTACCAAAGAGATTGAAATTTCAGAAAAGAACCAAATAGAATTTCTGGAAATTAGGAACTCAATAAAAGAAATGAAGAATGGAATAGCCAGCTTAGGTAACAGAGTTGACCAGATGGAGGAAAGAATCTGTGACATTGAAGACAGAAATTTGGAAATGACACAGATAGAAGAAGAGAGAGACTTGAGACTTAAAAGACATGAAAGAACTCTATAAGAACTTTCTGACTCCATCAGAAAGAGCAATATAAGAATAATGGGCATACCAGAAGGAGAAGAAAGGGAGAAGAAAGCAGAGAGTATATTCAAACAAAGAGTTGACGAGAACTTCCCAAAATTGTGAAAAAAACTGGATTCTCAATTCCAAGAAGCAAATAGGACACCTAATTACCTCAATCCCAACAGGCCTTCTCCAAGGCACATTGTATTGAATGTCAAAAATTAACAACAAAGAAAGAATCCTCAAGACAGCCAGGGAAAAGAAAAACAGTAACTTACAAAGAAAGCCTATTAGATTATTATCAGATTTTTCAGCAGAAACTATACAAACTAGGAGGGAGTGGAATCAAATATTCAAACTATTGAAAGAGATAAATTATAAGTCAAGAATAATGTCCTTTAGATATGAAGCAGGAATAAAGGCCTTTCCAGACATACGAAAGCTGAGGGAATTTTCTAACACACAACCTGAACAATAGGAAATACTGAAGGAGGCTATTTGAACTGGGAGAGGGGGGAGCAAAAGAATACAAAGTCATGAGTAGTATTACAAACACACAGAAGCAGGAAATGGCAACCCCTACACCAAACAGGACACTATACACTTAAACATAACATACAGAGTAAAGAAGGGGGGAAAAACACTTAAAAAAAGAGGAAAAAGACAACTTGATACTGCAGTGTAAAAATCAACTGACAGCCTAAAAAGGGATAATTTGGGACAACAAAAATATAAAGGGAGAGAGCAAAGGTCTAAAGTGGAACAAGGGAATGGAGAAAGTAAGCATACTAAAGAAAATGGAATACTCTAAATATCAAACTTTCTTTTACATAAACTTAATGGTAAACACTCAAAAAAAATTCAGAACTGAAATATATAACATAAAAAAAGAAGAAATACAGGGAAAAATCATAGAATACCGGCACAATGAAATAATAGACAGCAATAAAAAGGCAAAGAAACAAGGGAGACACCATCCTAACAGAAAACCGCAGATAGAATGACAGGAAATCCTCACATATCAATAATCACCGTAAATGTAAATGGACTGAACTCACCAATAAAAAGGCACAGAGTAGCAGACTGGATCAAAAACTAAACCCAACTATATGCTGCCTCCAAGAGAAACAATGCAGCTACAAGGACAAATATAGACTCCAAGTGAAAGGGTGGAAACTGACACTCCAAGCAAATGGTATTCAAAGAGAAAATCAGGTGTAGTCATACTGGTATCAAATGAAACAGACTTCAGGATAAAAAAGGTAATAAGAGACAAAGATTAACATTTCATAATGATAAAGAGGACTATACAACAAAAAGACATAACAGTCATCAATATTTATTACCCCATTCAGGGAGCACTGAAATATATTAAGCAACTACTAACAGAACTGAAGGGAGAAATTAACAAAACACAATGCAAGTAGGGGACCTAAATATTAGGTTGGTGCAAAAGTAATTGTGGTTTAAAAGGTTAAAAAATAATTCCAAAAACCGCATTTACTTTTGCACCAGCCTAATACATCATTAACAGCTATAGATAGATCATCCAAACAGAAAATAAATAATGAAATAGCACTGCTAAATGACACATTAGATGAAATGGACATAATTGACATATATAGAGCACTTTATCCTAGAACATTAGATTATACATTCTTTTCTATTCTACATGGAACATTCTCAAGGAAAGAGCATATATTCAGACATAAAACTAGCCTCAACAAATTTAAAAAGACTGCAATCACCCAAGCATATTCTCTGATCACAAGGCTTTGAAATTGTATATCTACTGCAAAAAGAAAGCAAGAAAAAACACAAATACATGGAGATTAAACAACATACTTTTAAAGAACGACTGGGTCAAAGAAGAAATTAGAGGAGAGATCAAAAGATACATGGAAACAAATGACAATGAAAATACATCCTACCAAAATTTTGGGGATGCAGCGGAAGCAGTTTTAAGAGGGAAATTTATATCATTAGACGCCTATTTCAAGAAACAAGAAAAATCCCAGATAAATAACTTCAGGTTGCACCTTAAAGAACTAGAAAAAGAACAAATGAAACCCAAAGTCAGCAGAAGGAAAAAAATAATAAAAATCAGAGCAGAACAAAATAAAATACAGAACAACAACAACAACAAAAATAGAAAAAATTAATGCAACAAAGAGTTGGTTCTTTGAAAAGAGTAATAAAATTGACAAATCCTTGGCTAGACTCACTAAGATAAAAAGATAAAAGACACAAATAAACAAAGTCAGAACTGATATAGAAGTTACCATGGATGAAACAGATATAAAAAGGATCATACAAGAATACTATGAAGTATTATATGCCACCAAATTCAATAACCTGGAAGAAATGGACAAGTTCTTAGAAACATATAGCCTTCCTAGCCTGAATCACAAAGAATTGGAAAATTTAAATAGACTGATCACCAGTAAGGAAATTGAATCAGTCACCCGAATCCTTCCCAAAAGCAAAAGTCTGGGACCAGATGTCTTCACTAGTGAATTCTACCAAACCTTCAAAGAGGATCTAATACCAATCCTGCTCAAACTCTTCCAAAAAATTGAAGAAGAGACAGTACTCCCTAACTCATTTAGTGAGGCCAACATTACCCTGATACCAAAATCTGGTAAGAATAACACAAAAAAAGAAAATTATAGACCAATATCTCTGATGAATACAGATGCAAAAATCCTAAACAAAATTATAGCAAAGCGAATGCAACAATGCATTACAAAGATTATATATGAAGACCAAGTAGGGTTCATCTCAGGGGCACAAGGAGGGTTCAACGTATGCAAATCAATCAATGTGATACACCACATAAATAAAATAAAGGACAAAAATCATATGATTATATCAATAGATGCAGAAAAAGCATCTGCCAAAATACATCCATTTATGATTAAAACACTTAATAAAATATGTATAGAAGGAAAATACCTCAACATAATAAAGGCCATATTTGACAAAACCCCCAGCTAATCTCATAATTAATGATGAAAAACTGAAGCCCTTTGCTCTACGTTCAGGAACACGACAGGGCTGTCCCCTATCACCTCTGCTTTTCAACATAGTATTGGAAGTCCTCGCCAGAGCAATCAGGCAAGAGAAAGAAATAGAAGGCATCCAAATTGGGAATGAAGAAGTTAAATTGTCACTTTTTGCAGATGACAGGATGCTATGTATAGAAAATCCTAAAGACTCCACCAAAAAGATATTAGCAACAATCAACAAAAACAGTAAAGTTGCTGGCTACAAAATCAATGCACAAAAGTCCATTGCATTCCTATATACAAACAATGAAATCTCAGAGAAAAAGAAATAAAAAAAGTTTCTTTTGCAATTGCAACAAAAATAATAAAATACCTAGCAATGAACTTAACCAAGGATGTGACAGTCTTATATACTGGGAACTGTAAGACATTTTTCAAAGAAATTGAAGAAGACACAAAGAAATGGAAAGACATTCCGTGCTCATGGATTGGAAGAATCAACATAGTTAAAATAGTCATATTACCCAAAGCAAAATACAGATTTAATGCAATCCCCATCAAAATCCCAATGGCACTTTTTAAAGAAATAGAACAAAAAAAATTACCAGATTTATATAGAAAAAACAAAAGACCCCTAATAACCAAAGCAATCATAAGAAAAAAAGAACAATGCTGGTGGTATAACATTCCCTGACTCAGTTTGTACTACAGGGCAACAATAATCAAAACAGTATGGTATTGGCAGAAAAACAGACACACAGACCAATAAAATAAAATTGAGAACCCAGAAATGAACCCACATAAATATGGACAATTTTAAACAAAGAAGCCAAAAACATACAATGGAGAAAAGACAGCCTCTTCAATAAATTGGTGGTGGGAGAATTGGAAAGACACGTGCAAAAGAATGAAACTAGACTGTCACCATGTATCAAAATTAACTCAATGGATCAAAGTCCTAAACATAAGACTTGAAAAAATAAAATACATAGAAGAAAACATAGGTACTAACCTTATGGACCTTGGGTTCAAAAAGCATTTTATGAATTTTACTTCAAAGGCAAGGCACGTAAAAGCTAAAATAAATGAATGGGACTACGTCAAACTAAAAAGCTTCTGCACAGTAAAACAAACCATCGATGAAATAAAGAGGCAACCAACCAAATGGGAGAAGAGTTTTGCAAACACCACCTCCAATAAGGGGCTAGTATCCAAAATATATAAGGAATTCATACAACTCAACAACAATAAAAAACCAAACAATCCAATTAAAAAATTGGCAAAGGACCTGAATAGACATTTCTCCAAAGAAGACATACAAATGGCAGATAGACATATGAAAAAATGTTCAGCATTACTAATCATCAGAGAAATAAATGCAAACAAAAACCAGAATGAGATCACCTCACCCGTTAGAATGGCTATCATCAACAAGACAAATAGTAACAAGTGTTGGAGAGGCTGTGGAAAAAAGGAACCCTCATACACTATTGGTGGGAATGCAGACTGGTGCAGCCACTATGGAAGGCAGTGTGGAGGTTCCTGAAAAATTAAGAATAGAATTACCATATGACTAAACAATCTTTCTCCAGGGCATCTACCCAAAAAATCTGAAAACATTTATCCAGAAAGATATATGTGCTCCAAAATTCAGTGCAGCTTTATTTAAGGTAGCCAAGACATGGAAACAACCAAAGTGTCCTTTGATAGATGAATGGATTAAGAAGTCATGGTATATATACACAATGTAATAGTCTTCTATTTTATGAAAAGATGAAATAGTACCATTTGCGACAACATGGATGGATCTTGAGATTATTATGCTGAACAAAATAAGTCAGACAGAAAAAGTCGAGAACCATATGATTTCACTGATATGTGGTATATAAAACTGAAAACAACAAAAAAACAAGCCAAACAAATGAAGAAACAAAAACACATAGACACAGACAATAGTTTAGTGGTTACCACAGGGTAAGGTGAGAGAGGAGTGATAGATGAGGGTAAAGAGGATCCAATATATAGTGATGGAAAAAGAACTGACTGGGTGGTAAACACACAATGTGATATATAGATAATGTATTACAGAATTGTACAACTGAAATCTATGTAACTTTACTAACAATAGTCACCCCAATAAACTTTAATTAAAAAAAGAGATAGACTGAAAGCTGATTTTGCCTCAACTTCTTTCTCTTCCACATATCTCAATGGCGCAAACAATATCTCTAAAACTTTTCTTTAAACTGATCCATCCATTTCTCCTGACATTGCCCAAGTATAAGCATTTATATCTTGCTAAGATTGAATTAATATTTTTCTAATTGGTGACTTTTTAAAAAATATCATATTACTTCCAATTTATTTTTCAGGCATCCACCAATTATCTATGTCTATATCTAATTTTTCATTTATAAATGTCAATGGCTTCTCATTTCAGATTACTTTATATGGCCTAGTCTTCAATTTCCATGTAAGCCTCCAAGCAACACTCACTCTTATTCAATTTGTAATTTACATATATTTCAACTATTTCAATTCTTGTTTCTCTTATTCCATCTGCCTAAAATACCTTTTTACTGTGAAATTCTACATATTAGTTAAAATCCACATAACATGCTACATTCTCTATAAAACATAGCCTAATATAGTCAATAAAATACATAATTTGTCTTTCTTATATTTGAAAATAATTTCTACATGTTTTATGATATGCATCACATTTGTTTATGTGTTAATATTTATTGCTGATTTTCAATCAACAAATCGCAACATACATGATGGGATTTTATCTTATGTTTTTCCCCCATAGTGTGTATCAGTAAATGTTTCACAAATAAGCATTCTTCTATGTGACATATATTATGCCACAATACCTACTTATCGTGTCCTGCACAATGAGGGTTGTGGGGAGCCAGGAGATCCACGCAGGGTTAAGAAAAGACAGTAGCCAGCAGCCTCAAAGACTGGGCTGGGGTGCCTAATAGGACCAACACATTAGCTTTTATTAGTTATGTGGGGATAAAGCGTGTCAATCTCCAGATCTGTGAATTCCACACACCATAATAGGAAACTGATTCAAGCCAATCACCCTTTCCTGCAGGCAGCTTGACCATAAGTCTCAGGATGTTTGTACTTCCCCAAGGGACAAAACCTATATACATATGAATAGATGGAGAGCACATCATTGAATCTCTTACCCTGCAGGTTTTGGGAAAGAATGCAACTACAGAGGCAGAAGCTTTTCTAGCCTGGGGAAGGTAGGGGGCGGTTCCCACTTCTATGAACCCCGTGGGTTCTCCTGTTGGTCCCCACTTGACTGCGCCTGGCTTGAGTTGCCCCCCCCCCCAATGGAGAATCTTACTCATCATTGGCTGACCAGCCATCTTTTGGTGGCCAAATGGAGACATAAGGAACAAACATAAAGGTACAGCAAAGTCCCTGAAAGGATCTGTCTCACAGACTCTCCTTTCTTTGGGGGCAAGTACAAGGAGACAAACCGGTAAGCTGCTGTGTGGCCACATATATTATGCCTATTAGATATACATCTTAAATCTAAAACATAAATTACTTACAAAGATTATGTTATATGTCTGTTACAAATGTATCTTTTGGGCTAATACCCAAATTTTACATATTTAGACTTATTTAAATGTTGTATTTGTATGGTCTATGAGCTAAAAATGATGTTTTCACTTTTAAATAATGGAAAAAAATAAAAAGGAGAATATTTTTCCATGACAGTAGAAAATTATGTGAAATTAAATTGCAGTGTTCATAATAAAAGTTGTATAGGAACACAGTTATGTCCATTTATTTATGTGTTTTCCTATGGCTGCTTTCATGCCACAATGCTGAGTGGTTGCTACAGAGATTGTTACGGCTGACAGGTCTAAAATACTCACTATCTGGACTTTTATGGAATGTTGTCTGGCCACTATCCTAGATGATCACATTGCTCCATCAAATTAAATACTCACTGAACATCATAAAAGGCCCATTTATTGATGCACACCAAAAAGAGGGTACAGCTACCGTCTTCCCCCAAAATAAGACCTACCTGGAAAATAAGCCCCAGTCAAGATCATCAGCCAGATGGACGCATTTAGTACGTTATGACAATGTTCCAGAAGAAGATGACATGACTGTATTTGAATGAAGGTAGATTGTTGTACATGAAAACAATAAGACATCCCCTGAAAATAAGCCCTAATGCGTCTTTTAGAGCAAAAATTAATATAAGAGCCCCATCTTATTTTTGGGGAAACACAGTACTGCACCCATCTGACAGTCTTTTCCCTGACTGTACACTCCTCTCTCCATGCATACTTGGTGTCAGCATGAAATGTTTTCCCAGATCTGACCATTTTCCTCTTTAATTGATAAGGCTGATGCCAGGCACGGTGTTAATGGCTCCCTCTGAACCCTGGCATAGATCTGGGGTTTCACATACTGAACTGCTGGGAGAGCTGCAGGAATAGGTATGAAAATTTATGATAATACCAACTGTGCTGTATAAGCTTATCAAAACATAGATATTTTAAAGTGTTTTATTTCCAAATGTTATCCATTTGGTGCATATAAACGCTTTCTCATTAGTCTTTCTCTTCCCGTGATTGTACATTGGAAGTAGAGGTTTATCTTTCATTTACTAACTTAATAGCAAAGGGAAAGGGTTTAGTTACAATTTACTCACCCGATGTAGCACAGAGAGACAGATACAAGTTATAAGATCTTCTAACTAGTCATGCTGACTAATTCAAATATATCTTTCAATTCATGGCATATTTTTCATTAAATTCTTCACACTGTGTAAAATCTAAACACTTAAGCATAGCCTCATATTGAATTTTTCAAAGTGGAGAAAAACTATAGCATCATGGAATTTTAAAAAAAGAAAACAATACAAGTGCACAGACCACTACCAACACCTCTTTTAATCTCAACCTCTACTGAGTAGCAAAAATTAAAACATAACTTCTGCTCTTTTCCGTAGGAATATATATCTATATATTTCAATCAGAGCAGAAATTTTTACAAACTGGAGTCAGATCTATGTATTAGTATAGAGACAGTCAAAGGCTGGACTCTGTGGAATCTTTTTTTTTTTTTTTCCTTGACTGGCTATTTAACTTTGATATCTGGAAGTAAACAGAGAACTTGGCACTTAACTTTGATATAAGAAATCTTTGGCACTAAAAGCATTATATTGTGAAGGACTTTGTAGAGACCATCACTCATCAAAATAGCAATGAATTACGTCTCAGCATAATTAAAACTTGATAATAGTGATTTGTGTACTGGGTCAACTTAAATGAAACACAAGTCAGTGGACTAGTGTGTTGGAGGTATTTGATGATCATGAATTGAGAAATGTTAGAGAGAGGCACCAGAGAATACTCTTTACTTTTTTCTTTCTTTTTCTTTCGTTTTTATTTTTTGTTTTAGTTTTTGGTGTACAAAGCCATGTAATAGTTAGACATTTACACCCATCACAAATGATACCCCCCCCCAATTTACTTCCCTTCTAACATCGTATATAGTTGTTACAATACCATTGACTGTCTTCCCTATGCTGTACTCCACTTCCTGTGACCATATGTGTATATGTATATAGTCATTCAGCTTCAGGTCTATAGCACATTGATTAGTCAGAAATCTACACAGTCTCATGCATATGCTGTTTACAAGAGACCCACCAGATCAAAAAATACACACCAACTGACAGAGGGATAGAAGAAGATATTTCATGCACATGGAAATGAGAAAAATCTGGGGCAGCAATACTTATATCAGACAAAATAGACTTCAAAATGAAGACTATAATAAAAGACAAGAAGGGCACTACATAATAATAAAGGGGTTGATACAACAAGAGGACATAACCCTAGTAAACATCTATGCAGCCAACATAGGAGCACCAAAGTATATAATATTGACTGACATAGAGACAGAGATCAACAGTAACACTATCATAGTAGGGGACTTCAACACACCACTCACTGACACCAAGGGACAGGTCTTCCAGACAGAAAATCAATACGGAAACAGTGGCCTTCAATGACACATGTGACCAGTTGGATTTAATAGATATTTTTAGGGCATTTCACCCCAAAACAGCACATACTCTTTGGAAGACAGAATGTTAAAGCTGTCAATACTGGAGAGTAAATATATTAAAACAGAATTTCTAAAGACTATTGTACTTTAAATTTATTAAAAAGAATAGGAGTAGTATGATGGAAAAATAGAACCAAACTATTCAGGGAACTACAAATTTAATCCAGCAGTTAATTAAAAGAAGAAGGAAAGATTCATGTTACACTAAATTGCCAAGTTTGTAATGGTTTCAAATTGCAATACCTTATTTTCTGTGTATCTACCTTGAGAGTGTCTTTAATAAATCATAATCAGACTCCCAAATTTACTGGCAATCCAGCGTCACTAAATTGAAGCCACTGTTTGACCTGCAATCATTTATAGCAAATTCTCAGTAATCTGCTGTTAAGGACTTCTGGATCCCATATGAACAAATGAAATTTCAATGTATCACACGGAAAATATGACCATAGCTGAAAGGAAATTCGAAGAGAGGTATTACACTGGCAAGTGCTGCAAATGGAATTACATTTCACATGCAGCCAAACATTAAACATTCACTACTTAACAGAGAAGTTAAAGATACAATTAATCCTTGAACTAATGGGCTAATGAGAGATGGGAAACCACATCAGTTGATTTGAGAATCATACTTAATTTCCCATCCCAACTTTGGCTTAAGTTGATTCAGGATATTTCTCCTTAAATGATAATCATTTAAAAGATATAATTTTCTATACTTAATAATATAAAAATGCATTGGACTTCCCTTGCATAATAAAGTAAGTTATTCAAGCAGCACTTTTTTCCCTCTTTAGAAACATCAATGAATAATAGAATACCATAGGAAATATTTCTAGTCTTCCTTGGTCTGTTGTGTCTTCATATATTTCATAGGACAGAAAATTTTATATATGCTAGAAAGAACACAAAGAAGGATTGGAGGTTATTATTCTTATATTTTAGTATAATGGAGGGTGCACATAGGCTGAGAGGAAAATCAGCATAGTTTCAGATTTAAAGATCTCAAAGTTTATTGTACATAAGGATCATCTGGAGAGTTTGTTAAAGTATACAATTTTTCGGCCCCATCCCACAGATTCGGAATCAAGATGTTAGGGTTGAGGCCTGAAATTTTTCATTTCTAACAATCTCCCAGATGATGTTGCTGCTGGCCCGTGAGCCCTGCTGGGAGTAGCTCTGGAGATCATCATTCTTCTGTAACTCTGAGGAATTTGCTGAACATCTTAGGATTGCAATTCTGACATAGATGCTTGTATATGTGTGCATGTGAGGGTGGGTGAATGTGTCTATATATTTGTGATCATTTACTGGTGTTTGAAACAGTTCTATTTTAAATATGTAGTTTTTTGAGAAAAGGATACTCCTTTGCTGATGTTATTATCATTATTAAGTGTGTTTATCTAGATTTAATCTATATATAACACATTACATCTAGATAACAAATGTTAACTCTTTCTTTTTAATACATTTTGCAGGTATGTTTCCAGTGTGTGTGTGTGTGTGTGTGTGTGTGTTGTGTGTGTATGGTGTGTGTGTGTGTGTGTATTAAAAAATTGTGGCTTAGTGTGCTAAAAATATTTTGCTGATTGAAGTATAGATTCAAATGAAATTTGCCTGAAGCCTGCATCTTATTGATATTTCAAAATGTCGTTTAATATTGGTAGAACATACATAAAATAGATTTGAGTAGCGAAGATTTCATGCAGGAAAAAGTTACTTTAAGTGAAACCGACATTCTAAACATCAACCCAAATATTAATATAAGATTGTTTTGAGAGAAAGGAAAGTGGGAAAGCTCTATAAATATTTTGAACATCTATCCTGAGTTTTCTTAGAGAGTCTATATTTTTTTATTTTACAGTCCCCATAAAATGCTTGAGTTACCAAAATTCCAAAATAGCTCTTTCCAAAAATGTACCTCCAAAATGATTTATCATTTTTTGATTCAAATCAAAATTATTTCTGGTATTTTATATCCTAATTTCAGAAACAGACAGTATTGTTGCCTTGCCATAACCTATACATATCTACATAAATCATGGAGATTTTGGTAATGCACTTTCTTTCCCTTTTGCCAGAGCATAAGGTAAGAAAAATAGGTTAATAGTATGGTAAATATCAATAGAATTTCAGATACCCATGACATCTTGGGAGTTAGTCAACAAAACTTTAAAACTATCACACAAATTGATATTGCAAAGAACAGGAATTTTAAATAATCTATGCATTTAACTTTTTCTATGACTTAAAAATTAAACAATGAAAAACTTAGTCACCTACTGTGATAAAGTAACAAGTGGAAACTATCAAATTAAATAAATTTAATTTCTAATTAAAAATAAATATTTGAAGGAAATTAATTTATACTTTATGTACATTGTACATTAAAAACACTAATTTTTTTCTATTGGCAAAAGAAAAAGAAATAAGAACTAATGCTGTCTTCAAGAAGCTTAAATTCAGTTGGTGACATGTGGGTGTGAAATGGAATAACTAACAAGATGAGAGAGCTCTAAAGAGGCATCAAAAAACTGATTTTGTAGAGAATTCTTGGAGAAAATGCAAGACCAGCGATGATCTCTTTAGAGTAGTCTAAATAAATTTGCTATTTTTTGTAAAATGAAAAGGATTGAATTAAGATAAATGTGAAATTAGTGTGTTCCTGTAGAGATGGCATATATGAACATGGTCAAGTGAGATTACACTGGCTATAATTAAGAAAAAAGTGATTTGAGTAATATAGATATAGACATAAATTTAGATATAGATATGTCTAGATATATATATATATGTATATATATATATATCGATATATATCTATAGATATCTATACATATAGATATAGATATATAGATATATATATAGATATAGATATATAGAGATAGATATATATACTGTATACTCATACAGTATATATGAGCATACAGATATATATCTATATGTATATACCTATGTATAGATATATGTAGAAATAGATATTGATATATATATATATATATATATATATATATATATATATCTGTATCTATAGCTATATCTATATAATTTTATTTATTTATTTATTTTCTGAAGGCTTCATTTTAAGGGAGAAGTAGAAAGTTTGCCTGGAAAGGCAGCTTGGGACCTGAATGTAGAGATCCTTGAGGTGGAATACAATTTTAAATTCCATCACACAGATAATGAAGAAACAATGACAATCTTTATAGAGTTCACTAACATGATGAAACTATATTATGATAGCATGCAAAACAATAATATACAGAGGGTGTCAAAAATGTATATACATTTTAAGAAAGGAAAAAACTGTACTAAAATTGCAATACTCAATATATACTGATAACAAAAGATTAATACAAGTCACGTTTGACTTTTGCAATTATGAGAGGTGCTCAAAGTGGTTACCATTAGTGTAATTTTAATACAGATATTTTCCTTTTTAAAATTTTTATACATTTTTTGGCATCCTCTGTATATTACAAATATTAACTACAATATAAACTACATGGAGGCAAGTGTTTTGGTCTATTATATCTCTTAAAATACTAATACCTGGCCACAGTAGTTGCTCTTAAATCTTTGGTGAGGGCATGAATCAAGTTTTTGTTCATGCGCATGTGATTTAATAATCCATATTCTGCAATGCAAATGGTTTACCACTAAATGTAAACTCATTATTATTCTAAGAGCTAAGTGTGAAAAAACTTCTAGAAAGGCAGCATGAAGAGTTCCATGGAACCACCCCACAGCAAAACAAGTGAAACTGGCAAAAACCCAAAATACAATCATTTAGAGTCTCTGGAAATTGTTCTTAGAGCATACAGTAATAAAGAAACATGTATTCAAAGAAATCTACCATACTCCATAGAATAGTTAGAATCTGTGGAATTTGAATCAAAACCCACTTACTCCCACCCATCCTCACATTTGACCTTGATAGATGCTCAAATCTCCATGGGTCTGATAAGAAATGTTAGACTCTCTCTCCCCTCAGCTTCCAACCAAGTGATGTCATATGTCACCCTGAGGGACACACCAACATGAACATATGGAAGTGTGAGGCAGAGAGTAGAGAAAGAAACAGAAAAAGTTTCAAAAACTAATGGCTAAAAATTTTCCTAATTTATTGAAAAACATTAATCTACATATCCAAGAAGCTCAATAAGCTCCAACTAAGACAAAGGTAAAAAGACCCACATCTAGATACATCATTGTAAAAAGTTGAAAAGCAAAGAAAAAGAGAATATCTTGAGAGAAACAAGTATTGAACAACTGTCACAAGTAATAAATGACTGTTGAGGGAACCAAGATAAGATCGACAGTTGACTTCTCATCAGAGACAATGGAAGCTATAGATAAAAATATCTTTCAAATATGAGAGATAAAAAATAAATAAATTCTCAAATAAAGAAAACTAATACAATTTAATGTTAGCAGACCTACCTTACAAGAAATACTCAAGGTGATTCTTCAGGCTGAAAGCAAGTAAAACTACATACAAAAACAAGGAGCACCACTAAAGGTAATTAAAAAAGCGTACATGGGAGGAAATTTACACAAACTATATATCTAATTAGGGACTATATTTTGCAATCCCTTGTACCTAGAATATACAAAAAAGTATTACAACTGCATTATAAAAAGACAACAAAATTAAATAATGCGCAAAGTATCTGAACACACAGTTCTCCAAAGATGATATGTAGATAGCTAATAAGCACTTGAAAAAATGTTCAACATCATTAGCCATCAAGAATATGTATATTAAAACCACAATGAGGTAGCATTCTATACTTATTAGGACGCCTATAATGAAAATAAACAAATAATAACAATTGTTGGCAAGGGTATAGAGAAATCAGAACCTCCATACACTGTTCGTGGGAATGTAAAGTGGTACAGTTGCTTTGCAGTACAGCTGGCAGTTCTTCAAACAGTTAAACATAGAGTTACCATATGACTCAGCAATTTCATCCTTAGGTATACACCTAAGAGAAATGAGAACATATGTGTATACAAAATCTTGTACACAAATGTTCATAGCAGCATAATTTGAAAAGTGAAAACAACCCAAATGTCCACCAACTATTGAATGGATAAATGAAATGTGATTGAAAGAAGCAATTGAATACCCATGCAATGGAATATTATTGAACAATATAGAAAATAAAGTACCGACACGTGCTATAATATAGATTCACCTTGAAAACAATTCACAATGCTAAGTCAAATAAGCCAATTACAAAAGACCACATATTGTACGGTTTCATTTATGTAAAATATCCGAAATGGCAGGTTTATATAAACAACAACAACAACAACAACAACAACAACAACAATTTGATTAGTGTTTGCCTATAGTTTAGAGAAAAGGTAGATTTGAGGAGTGCCAGCTATGGATATGAGGTTTCTTATTGCCATACTGAAAATTTTCTAAACTTCATTGTGGTTATGAATGCACAAGTTTTTGAAAAGCCATTGAAATGTAAGTTTTAAATATGTGGATTGTATGGTAAATTAATTATAGTTCAATAAAGCTCCTAGCAAATTATTTTTAAAAGGCAGAGTGAATCCAGATTTATTGACTTAGATTTGTTGTGGTTGGGAATTCAACACTGGAGACAATGTGGAGTCATTTAATCAAAGCTAGAAGAGGCTCGATGGAAACCAACCTATTCTCACATAAGTTTCCTCTGTGGCTTTGCTTTTTCTTGTTAATTGATAAATCCAAGTAAACAAAATAAATAGGAAACTAAGATATATTAAATAATAAAGATATAAAATGAAGTTGAAATAAAATAATCAAGGTATAAAAAGCTAGAGTAAAAATAATGCACTCACACGATTAAAAGTTAAATCGTAAAATTGTAAGAAACCAGTATTAAATAAAAAGACATAACACAGAATATCAGACAGATGAGATAAAACAGGTCAAAATATGTTAAAATTAATGATATATGAGGTATATTAGAAGAACTTGAATAAAAGAAGTAGATGAACATGATAAAATCAGTTAAGTCACCTTATAGATAACAGGTAAAAGCAACAGGAAATGAAAAACTTGGATTTAAAAAAATAAATAAATAAACAATATATATGTATGTATGTTAAATATGTCAGCTGTACAAATTCCAGGGTATAATAAAATGTTATACCATGAGAAACAATCTAACTGAGTCAATAATAACGATACACAGTATAGATGGTTTCCCAAAACATAAACTCCTTGGGCACAGTCTCCAGACCAATTGGGAAATCACCCATTTCTTGCCTTCCTACCATTTGTTTAGTAGCTATATTTTGTAGTCTGTAGAACAAAAGAGGAAGGCCAAAATTAAACATGCCATACTTATTCCAACACTGACAACACTCTAAACCCCTCCCCATCAGAAATCAGAAAGCATATAGACATATTCCTAGCCACATGCTGCCAAGTGGAACAATTTAAATGCAATCTCAGATGTCAGGGTAGTAGTGCTCAGATTCTGGTTGTCCTATTATGTTTTGTGACCTTTTATATGACCCTAATTTCAAAAGGTCTTGTTTTTCATCCCTAACATGCAAAGATTAGACAAGATCACTGGATTTAAACCTTTTTTTTTCTCTTGACATAGTCCTTTATTATAGTGAAATTTAATGTGGAAATTCTCTCTCTCTCTCTCTCTAAATATATATATAGAGAGAGAGATACATATGTATATATATATATGTATCCACTTAGCAGAAATTTTTTAAGCATTAAGATAATTTACACCCATCAGATGGCTGTGGTATGTGTGAAAAGTTTCAGCATTCACTAGTTAGTGGCAATATAAATTGGTATAATCATTCTGTATGCATCAAATATGTATGAAACATAAGTTATCAATATGTACCAAAGATTTTAAAGAGTACATAGTATTTAACCCATAAAATAAATTTACATGGATTTTTATTTAAAAAATATTTAGATTACTTCACAAACATATTCATGCACAAAAATATTCATTGAAGCATTGCTTTAAAAAATAAATTAGTGGTAAAAGGACACATGTCAAAAAAAAGATTAACTAAAGCTTAATGGGAAGGTATTAAAATGACTGTGTAAATATTGCTCTGAAGTTATCAATATAAAAGAGGAGTCACCTTGTTTTCTAAAGCTAAAAATCATCATGGAGAACACTTGTATAGTGTAAGCTAATATAATTTAAAAATAGAATAACAAGAAATTTAACTACAAAATAAAATAATAATTTAAAAGAATTAAAGAGCAAAAAAAAAATATTGCAAAGAATCATAGAATCACATAATTAAAGAAACAACAAAGAGACATAAAAATGAAAACAAAGGAGTTCCAGTCAAGATGGCCAGGTAGGTAACCACTGCGCTTACCTTCTCTCACGACCACAACAAAATTACAACTAAACTACAAAACAATCATCGAGAATTGCCTGAAATCTTGCTGAACTGAAGCCTTACAACTAAGAACATGCAGAAGAAACCATCTCGAGACTGATAGGTGGGCCAGTGTCATGAGGGGTCTGTGGTCCTACTCCCCACATAAGAACGCAGGATATGGTGAGGCCAAAAAGGAACACCAACAGAGCCATAGATGGGGGTTCATACCATATATTTTTGCTGGTGACTGGGTTGGAGACACAGGAAGCAGGAGCCACACGACCCACAATGTGCCATCCACTTCTCTGCCAACCAGCCTCACTTGCTAACTGCAATTTGCACTTGCCAGCTTAGCCATGGCAGTTATATCAGTGGCTAATGGCTAACCGGTAACAGCTGATGGTCAACTAGTCACAGCTGATGGCCATCTAGTACCTGAGTCAGCACCTTTCCACGTGCAACTGAGAGCCTGGAAACTGCTCTCTGGGACTCTGTCCCCACAGCCAGAGATACAAGATGAGTTGGTCCCACACACATGTGTGACCATCAAAGATTCAGAGGTATGTCTCAGATGTGGAGGTCCCGCCTGGAGAAGTGGGAGTTCCCAGCTGCACCGTAGCCCAGTGTTCCAGTCCCGGGAAGAGACGTCCCTATAATTCTGATTATGAAAACCAGCAGAGATTGTGGCTGAGTGAGACAGAGGGCTGCTGGATTCCACACTCAGGACCACACTCAGACTTACTCACCAAAAAAATCACTGGCTCTGAGCTCCAGCGCTCGGACAGCAGCCTGAAAGGTAGCAGGGACATTTAGTGGGGAACTGAGTTGTGTGGCTTCAGGATGGGGGCTGGAGGGGCACCTTTCTCCTGGACCGGGGAACTGGAGGAGGCTATTGTTTTTTTGTTGAGCTCTCCCTCTTCCCAGCGTGCATATGCAGGCAGCCACCATATCTGAGTCTCCATCAAACTGGCCACGCCCTGATGATTTGATATCCTGCCCTGCCCAAAGTTCAGGCACAACCAAACTGCTTTAAGTAGCTTCTCTGTATAAACTGCCTGCCTTATCTCATGATGCAGACATTCCTAAATTCCCTCAAAAGTTTGCGAAATCCAGACAAGCAGCATCTGGCTTGAGCAGGTCCTGACCTCTGGCTGAGCAGCCGTAATCCCAGCAGTAGCAGCAATTGGCCTTGATTCACAGTTTGGCCTCTTGAGGCACTTCCAAGCACAGCACAGATGGCAGCAATCTGTAGATATCTTTGTGGCACCTGTCCTGTAGCACTGGGTGGGGCATGGGTTGCAGCTGACCTTGACCTATAGCAGATCTCCTCCAATGCTCTCCTGGGGCAGGCACCCCCAGGGTCCAACTTCGAAATGAGCAGGAGCATCACCCAGCCACCTCCGAGAATGACATGCCCAAGGGACAGATTGGGCAGACACCAGAGCCCTGCTGAGGCAGATCCTGATCTGTGGGGTCAGCCCCTGCACCACAACTCCTCCCCTGTAGTAAAGGCCAGTCTTCACAACTAATAAGCCCAAGAGTCAATCCCTTCTATTGATGTACAAATAGCAAACAAGGCTCAACTACCATGTTTCCCCCAAAATAAGACCTAACTGGACAGTCAGCTCTAATGTGTTTTTTGGGACAAAAATTAATATGAGACCCAGTCTTATTTTACTATAATATAAGACTGGGTTATTATGTAATATAATATAATATAATATAATATAATATAATATAATATAATATAATATAATATAATAATATAATATAATACTGGGTCTTACATTGTTTTTGCTCCAAAAGATGCATTAGAGCTGATTGTCCAGCTAGGTCTTATTATCAGGGAAACACAGTATAAGAGGAGGGCACATGCAACACATACAAGGGACACACCTGGAGTGCGTGGCTCAAGTGACCAGGAAGATTGTGCCACTGAGCCCCACAACACATCTATTATATGGGGCAATTCTACTAAGATTGGGAGACATAGCAACCCTGCCTAATACATAGAAACACAGAGAGGCACCCAAAATTGGGAGACAAAGAAACATGTCCCAAATAAAAGAACAGAACAAAGCTCTAGGAAAAGAACTAAACAAAATGGAGACAAACAATCTACCTGACATAGAGTTCCAAACACTGGTTATAAAGATGCTCAATGATCTCAGGGAGAACTTCAACAAAGACATAGGAAACATAAAAATGGAGATACAAAAAATGAAAAAGAACCAGTCAGAAATAAAGAATGCAATAATGGAAATGAAAAACGTGTATAGGGAATAAACAGTAGGTCCGATGAAGCAGAGGATCAAAAGAGTGATGTAGAAGACAAGGTAGCAGAAAACACCAAATCAGAAGAGCAAAAAGAAAAAAAGAATCCACTGATAGAGGAGAGTTTAAGGGGACTCTGGGACAACATCAAGCATACCAATATTCACATTATAAAGGTATCAAAAGGAGAAAAGAGAGATCAAGAAATTGAAAACCTATTTGAAGAAATAATGATGAAAAACTTCCCTAACCTGGCAAAGGAAATAGACATACAACCCCAGGAAACGCAATGCGTCACAAACAAGATGAACCCAAAGATGCCAACACCTGGACTCATCATAATTAAAATGCCAAATGTTAAAGACAGAGAATCCTAAAAGCAGCAAGGGAAAAGCAGTTAAGGGAGCCTCATAAGACTGTCAGCTGATTTCTCAACAGAAATTGCAGGCCAGACTGGATTGGCAGAAAATATTCAAAGTGATGAAAATCAGATGAAAAGCAAGGATCTACAACCAAGGTTACTCTACTCAGCAAAGCCATTACTTGGAATCAAAGCACAGATAAAGAGCTTACCAAACAAGAAAAAGCTAAAGGAGTTCATCACCACCAAACCAGTATTACAAGGAATCTTAGAGACACATCTTAAGATGAAAAAAAGTCAAAAGTACGAGTAACAAAATAGCAATACCTACATACCTATCAACAATTACTTTCAATGTAAATGGATTAAATGCTTCAATCAAAAATGAGGGGCTGAATGGATAAGAAAATAAGACCCTTACATATGCTGCCTACAAGAGATGCACTTCAGATTGAAAGACACACACAAATGGAAAGTAAAGGGATGGAAAAAGACATTTCATGATAATTGAAACAAACAGACAAACAAATAAAAAGCTAGGGTACCAACACTTCTAACACACAAAATAGACTTTAAAACAAAGACTATAATAAGAGACAAAGAGGACCTAGTAATACCACTTCTGGGTATTTATCTGAACAAACCCAAAATGCTACATTGAGGGCATGTGCTCGTCCACATGTTCATTGCAGCATCATTTATAATAGCCGAGATATGAAGGCAACTTGGGTGTCCCTGAATGGATAATTGGATAAAGAAGATGTGGTACATATATACAATGGAATATTACCCAGCTGTAAAAAAGAAGGTAATCTTGCCATCTGCGACAACATGGATGGACCTACAGTGTACTGTGCTTAGTATAATAAATCAAACAACGAAAGACAAATGTCATAGGATTATACTTATAAGTGGAATCTAAAGAACAAAATAAACAAACAAATGAAACAGAAACAAACTCATAGATACAGAGAACATTTTTATGGTTGCCAGATGGGAGGGGTTTTGGGGGTAGGTGAAAAGGGGAAAGGATTAAGAAGTACAAGTTGATTGTTACACAGTAATCATGGGGACGTAGGATACAGTATAAGGAATATAGTCAACAATATTGCAATAACTGTGTATAGTGTCAGATGGGTACTAGATCTATCAAGGTGATAGATGGGAGGGGGTTGGTGGCAAGGTGAAAAAGGTGAAGGGATTGAGAAATACAAATTATTAGTTACAAAATAGTCATGGGGATGTAAATATAGGGAATATAATCAGTAATATGGTAATAAGTATGTATAGTGTCAGGTGGCACTAGTCAGGGGGATCACTTCCTAAATTATATAAATGTCTAACCACTATGCTATGCACTTGAAACTAATATAAAATAATATTGAATGTCAACTCTAACTGAAAAAATTTAAAAGGGGGGAAGATCAATAACATTTTGATATTGTGGTACAGTGTCAGTTGGTTGCTGGACTTATAATGGTGATTACTTCTTTAGCATAGGTAATATAATCAATAATGTGGTAATAATGTATATTGCCAGGTGGGTACTATTGAATAACTATGATGTACATGTGAAACTGATATAATATTGTATGTTTGCTATATTTTAATAAAAATATTAAAAGATAAACTTTATAATACACAATTATTTTTAAAGTTCTCAGTAACGATAAACTAAGACAAGTATATTGACTCAAAAACAAAATTCAAATCTTTGATGTTTTCTTGAAAATCACCTAAAATTAAATAACAGGAAAAAGACAAAAATATAGTGATAGGATAAAACATAATAAAATGGAGAAAATATATGATGCAGTACTTACATCCAGAAAAATAGAATTCTAAATAAAATAACTCTAAACAAAAATAAATGAAATAATAATAAAAATATTTTCTTTGATTAATTCAAAAGCCACATGAATATTAAGAGAAATCAATCACCATGTGCCAAATGCAGCAGTGTATATATTTATTAAAACTTTTGGAAAGTAGAAATTTGGGGGGAAAATATCATTGTTATTGATTTTCTGTAGCAAAATGACCAACACACCCAACAAGCAGGTTGAAAAACTAGGACATTTTTATTTCACCTTGCTCAAGGTTTCAAATATTGATTGACCCAAGAGCCTTTCTCAGGTTGACTCTTTCCTCATTAATGCAAATTGCTGCAGCAGGACCAGCCTGTGTTTTGCCAAATTCGGGTCCCCAGGTAGGAGTAGGGGGATGTAAGGCCCCTCTTCCAACAATTCCAGGTGGGATCCTTAATCTCAGTGCGCCACATGAAAGAACAACAAACAAAAACAAACAAACAAACAAACAACATAACTGGTCGATCCAGGAGCGGCAGGATGGCTCAGTTGGTTAGAGCGTGGGCTCTGAACGTCAGGGTTGCAGGTTTGATTCCCACATGAGCCAATGAGCTGCGCCTCCACAACTAGATGGAAGACAAGGAGCTGCCTCTGAGCTTCCGGAGGGATGGCGGGATGGCGCGGTTGGTTAGAGCTCTCAACAACAAGCAACAATTGCCGATTCAATTCCTGCATGGAATGGTGGGCTGTGCCCTCTGCAACTATAGATTGAAAAATGGTGACTGGACTTGGAGTTGAGCTGTGAGTTCCATGATTAGATTGAAGCACAACTTGGAGCTGATGGGCCCTGGAGAAGCACACTGTTCCCCAATAAAAAAAATTAAAAAACAAACAAACAGAAAAAAAAAAAAAAAAAAAAAAAACAACTGGTCAATCCAGCCTAACCTGAAAGCACATTAAGAATGGAAAGTTCTTCAAAAAAGTTAAATATAATTTGTATATGCTCCAACACTCCCAATTTGATATATATACAAAAGATTTTAAATGAGGATCTCAAAGAGGTATATTCAGTCCAATGTTCATTGCAGTCATTATTCACTATAGCCATGCTACAGCAATACCATAAATGTCCATTAACAGATGAATGGATGGATAAAGAAATGTGGAATCTCCATGCAATGGAATATTATTCAGCCTTCAAAAAATAAGGAAATCCTGTAATATGCAATAACATGAATGACCCTTCAGGATGTTCTGCTAAGTAAAATTAGCCAGTCAAAGAAGAACAAATACTGCATGGTTCCACTTATATGCACAATCTGCAAAGGCGGAACTCACAGAAACAGAGGGCAGAATGGTGGTTGCCAGGGCCTGGGTGTGGGGAAAACAGGGATTGTCTGTTCAATGGGTGTAAAATATCAGCTATGCAACAAGAATAAGTTCTAGAGATCTACTGTACCAAGCTGTGCCTGTGGTTAACAATACTGTTGTGTTCACTTAACAAGTTGTTCAGAGGATAGATCTTATTTTGTGTTCTTGTTACAATTTAAAAAAAAAGATTAAAAAGAATGTGGGAGGGATGAGAGATGACTAAATAACAAAAAGAAAGGTGCATTCTAATTGGTATATTTGTCAGACTTACAAAGGTTAGAAAAGAGTCAGTGCTTACCGTGTCATACATAATGACAACTAAGATTCAGTCGTAGCTGCTCTGATCTACATATCCTCTCCTTCCAGGACTCAGGCTGAAAAAGAACCTCTATTTGAGATATGCCATTTTGTATGAAGGAGAAAAGAGCAAAAGAGCTGGCAGAGATTTACATCTCCTGACGCCCTTGCTCATACATACTATGGGTGAACTCCCATTCCATTGGTGAAAACAGGCTATAGGACCCACTTCAAAGTCAAAGTGGTGGAATGTATACTACTCTGCAATGAAGTCACATGGTAAGGGATGAGAATGTATAATCAATCCTCTTAAACAGAAGGGGTCACATCAATTGTAAACAATTATAAAATCTACCACTTTTGAATTTCCTAATATAACTTCAATTCTTTAACCAATACAATCCAAAAATTAAATATAATGAAACGAATAATATTTTTTTAGTTTACATCTACCTATATCACTGTCTTTGCCTCTATTTTAGCTCAGTATCTTAATTGCCTATTCTCTACCATCTCCTTTGTGTCCTACAGTGCTCCGAATGCCTTACAGGGTCTTTTTATTATAATTAATTAAGCTGACCCATTGTTCAAATAATTGAAATGCTATTTATAAACTCAGAAATATCAGCATATTATAAGTGGATCAGCAAGGGAAGAACTAATTTACCGCATGCATCGGAAGAATATATGTTAGACACAGAGCAAAACTCCAGAATTGGCAAGGTGGCTGTGAATCTATTTCTTCAAGGAATTGGTAAGACAGTCACTAATTAGTAGAAGATAAATTACTCTTCTTTAGCCTTTGAAAATTCAAAATGCATACACACATGCACACGATTTTTTCATTCCCCACTTCTCAGCATTTTTCACACACATATACATGATACAGGTGGCTATGGTGATATGCTTATCTCCATGGCAATTGATCATTACGTCTATATATGTGTCCATTGTTTCTTAATAGACAAATTATAGACTCTAAACCCAAAGATTTGAATCTTCAAAAAGATACAAAACAAATTCACAAACAATAAATTTCTACCCAAGAGAGAATTTGTTAAACATTCCTAATAATATAATAAAGAGATTGGAAAAGCAAAAGTTTAGAAAATTAATATATAAAATGAAACTATGAAAAGTACATGCTCTTGGAAAATGAAAGCTTCCAAATAGCTGTCTATGTTCGAAAATGACTGCTCTGTCACAATATACATAATATAATTCAGCTTGTGGTTGAAACAATCCCCAGCTAAAAATGAGGTTCAGGGTTCTTATCCCCAGAAAGTCGTAATCGTAAAATTTGTCTAATCTCTGAAAAAAAATCATTTCCACCCATATAAAGTCATAAATATTGACTAAAAATAGGAATGAATTAAAATCTCCTGACCTACAGAGAAAAACAGAAAAGAGTGGCTTCAATATCTGGCATGATTATGAAAGTCAACATTTGAATTTATATATAAAATACATCTTTACCTTTTAAGAGCAACAAAGTAATAACTTTTAAACACTGTCATTGGATTCTGGTCAATGTTGTGGTACAAATAAAAGCAAGGTTTTGAGAGGGGCAAAAGCTGCTTTTTGTCAATGATTGAACATTTTAAGAATAATATTTGCCTTAATATGCAGCCCATTAAAAATGCTTTTATGTTCTCTTTACAAGAGTCTTTATTTTAAGAAATCAATTTATAAAATCATCTCGGTATTTTGTGGTCTGTTTGAAGGTAACCTTCATTGCAACCTTAAGTTAAATAAATAAGAGTCAGGTAAATAAGAACATCAAATATCTACAAACATAAAATAATACACAGAATATAAATGTTATAGTATTTTTATTTAACTCAGGTAAGAGATGAAAAAAACATAAATATGGAAATTGAAAGATTATATAGTGAGATTAATATAGTTAATTTGAAATTATTTTTCAAATTAAAATAACTTTATAAAAATATGTCAATAAACAATAAAGAAAAATAATGAAAATAACGAATATTGTCTAGTCCAATTATTAGAGCATGACTTATTTTAATGAGCATTAAAGAGCAAGAGAGTAAGAAAGCAATAGAACTACATCGTCCACTTTTTAGATCTATAACATTATATATTTAGATATTCATTTAACGCTGTCCCGTATTCATTTAACCACTCTCTAGTGATGGATAATCTTGCAATTACTCAATATTGTATTAAAAACCAAGGTACATACATTGAGATAATACCTGGAAAAATATTTCTAACTGTGCTTTGACTAACTTACTATTTAGATGTTAGTTTTCTCCTTTTTCACCTTTAGAAGGATTTTAATTTTAAATTGGAACTTGGCAACTATTTTACTTTCAAAGAAAGTCATCTATTTTTGTTTGGGTATTTAGAATATCTATATATTTGGGCAACTAGATCTTTCTAATCTCAACCAAAAAAAATCCAAATATAGGTAAAAATTCATATAATTATTTATAGAAAAAAATCTTTTCAGCAAAATGTGAAATACGTAATTACCCACATATTATACTTGTATATCTGTCTTAAATATGTGTCCTTATTTGTATGGTCCCCAATAGCATCTGCTGTTAAGGAATACTCAGAAACAAAGTGTGTCACATCACGTGATGGTGCTTTTAGTGGGAAGAGTATATATTGGCCCCTTTGAATCACCCAAATTTTTCCTTAGCTTTTGTTCACCTGTTTTTTTGTCAATGGTTCTAAAGTACAGTCAGAATTATGCATCAAGATATGATGTTCACGTATGTGTCTCCACCTACAAAACAACATATAATACAATTGGACGTAAATATGCATCAAACAACACTTGGAAAATGGGACAAAGAAAGCAACTTATTCTATTCTTCTTAATCTTGTTGCAGTAGGTGGGAGGCCAGGATATCATGAAATAACAGAAATCTCAATTGGCTACAGATATGTGGGAGATTGTATTGATTGCTTGGCATTGTTCATACATTCTGAGTCAGTCAATGACCTGGTTAACACTTGAGAGCGTCAAGTGTTACTGAGAGCGTCATTTGCTCAAAGACATATGGCTCCAATATTAAAAACAACATGTTTAAAGTTGATTTCATCAGAAGTGGGACAAAGTGAGAGGCTTCTGATTCTATTGTTTCTGTGACCTTTCCTTGTTTCTTTATAACCCCAGTAGACCATGGACATCTTAATACTCAGTAGCATACATCAAACATCTTTAATTACTTAAATTTTACATGCTATATGTATATAAAAAATGCATTCTTCACCTTTCTCACACACATAGAGGCCAGTAGTCAGCCTCATACAAACATAGGTATTTCAAGATCTTGAGATACAAAGATATTCTAAAAGCAATTCTGGGAAGAAAGGACAGGATGCCTGGTACTCATCAACGTAGCTATCATAACTAGCTCAATTCAGAGGAGAGGAAATTCAAAATTTATTTTCCAGATGAGTTTATCAAATTATTTTACATATTAGGGATCCTTATGACTTATATTAGGAACCAGTGACATGAAATCTCTCTTCTTAATTAATTAATGATTCCCAAAATTGACTTTTTTTTTTTTTTGTAAAAGCTCCCATATTCTGTGTTTTATTATAGTGTGAACTTCAGAGGAAAACCAGCCTTTTAGCCAATTTAACTTATGCTGGGTTTAAAAAAGGAAAAGAATTCCATGGTTCACAGTATGTAACCTAAGTGTCCTCGAAGCTACAAAAAACCCACCCTTCTGACAAGTATAAGAAAAGGAGTTAAAAAAAGAAAAACAAACAAACAAACATAGGATACCTCCCAATGAGGGCAAAGCAGGAAATAGAAAGTATAAGACTTGGATCATCTCAAACCAGTGCACTATACACTTAATATAGAATAGTAATTAAGGAAATAAAGGCAGATACCAACTTTGGAATTGTCAAAAGAAATCTGTCCTAAATTTTTTTCCAGTCTCTCGAGTTGATTTTAAAGAGTAAGAATTGTATATGTTTGAAATTGATCATTATATGTTTATGTGTAAGCATTTGAGTCTCAATTTTTCTCAGTATAATTTTAGTTGTAAATCATTATTTTTGATATATTGTATGTTCACTACCATTATTTTCTAGATATTTTGCAATCTCCTCTTTTATTTTTCCTTTTATACAAGAATTATTTATGATAGAAATATTTAACTTTCAGAAGCTTTTTCCTTTTCTCTCTTTTTGTTCTAAATGTCTAGTGTTAGTCAGAGAAAGTAAACTGTATTATTTCTACTTTGAAAAATTAATTGAGGAAAAATTGAGTATTTGTGGAGATGAGAGAATTGTAGAGAATATATGTGTGTTAAAATGTTATTTATTGAAAAGAAATCAGACTTTCATATGTGTCCTTTTGTTCAAACATATGGAATACAGGATCACATTTCCTATTTCATTATTATCCTTTGGAATGTTTGATTAGGAAGCACTGAAAGACATGAGTTTAATTTCTCTCTTTCTGTTGTGTTTTATGACAATTCCTTTCAGTCATTCTGTTTTTTCAGTGCTTTGTATTTTTATTTTTTATGTTTCCCTCCCTTCCTCTCTTTCTTTCTTCTTTCCTCCTTCTTCTCTCTTCCCTCCTTATTCCCCTTGCTTTCTTCCTGCCTGTGTGTTATTTATATTATATATATATATATATATATATATATATATATATATATATATATATATATATAGGTGATAACCTCATTGTGTATTTACCTCTATAATTTGAAGTTCACGGATTTCCCGTATTGAATACTTTCAACTTAATATCAAAATGCTTGACATTATTATCAGAGATCCCTTTTTCTTTTTGTTAGCACTTGTCTAGTATGCATTTTCGCATCCTTAAAGAATCTGAGTTACCTTTCTTTGTCATTTTCATTTTAGATATATCTTTTCTAGTAAACACAGTGCAGGATTCTTTGTTAACACTTGCAACTAATTGCTTTAATAATTAAATGTGTTCTCTTTACAGTAATTGATAAGAAATAGGAATGCTCTAATTCTACTAACTTATATCTTCTTCCCAAATACTGTTTTTATTCTTTACCTTTTAATATACAGGATTGCATTTTTTACAAGTAAGTGGGAATTTACGTGTGTGTGTGTGTGTATGAGTGTGTTACTGTAACAAATTGGAAAGTTTATAGTTGGTTTCAGTAATATGAGCGATTCATTTAAGACTTTGTCTACTACATTCAAACCTTTTATTTTTCTTTATCAACTTTAGCAACTGCTACATCATTGGTCCAATCATTTCTCACCCATGTAATGGCAACAACTTCTTCACTGGTCACCTATGTTCACTGTTACCATTCCTCGCTTTATCCTATTATCAACAGAAGCTGGAGTGATCCTTTAAAAAAATGTTGCTTCCTGTTCAAAGTCACTCTGTGTCTGACTGGTCTCAGAGCAAAGGTCTTGTTTAATCTCTGAAGCTTTATTTCTACTCACTAGTGATACCTTTCAAATTCCCTTCCAACAACACAACTTCCTCACTGAAGCCTTCATTTGTCATCTTTCAGAAAAATGTAAGTTACCAAGTCACCCTCACCTCACATTGAGAAATACTTTCAAAAAGTCCCTCTTACCTATACTGGGAAGTGGCTTTCCCAGAAAATAAAACTCAAACTATCTATTTATATTCAAAGATGTTATCTCTATAAATCCATACTCAAAAGTCAATTATTAGAGTGCCAGGAAACATTTTACTCCACTCTGTTTCCTCCCCAACTGGTGTAACATCAAATGGGAGTAGTAAAATATAATTCTGATGCTAAAAACCTACCCAAAATTAATGTATGAGTGACAAGCTACAAATTTTGATGGTTTTATAATCCCCACAGTTTTGATAATTTATTAGAACAACACACAGAACTCACTGAATGTGCTACACTTCAGATTACAGTTTTAAGATATAAAGGATAAACATAAGGCAAGGTCTGGGAGGGTTCCAAAGACAGAGTTTCTGCTCCAGCTCTCTGTGTAGTTCGGTATGTCATTTTCCTGACATATCAGTATTTCCCAAACAGGTGAATACAAGGAAACTCTATTAAACTCAGTGTCCAGAGTTTTTATTGGGGCTTTATTATGTAGGCATTAGTGATTACACCATCGGCCTCTTGACTGAACTTAATCTCCTCCCTCCTCCATTCCCCAGAGGTCTGGTAGTTGAAAATCTCTACCCTCTAATCACATGCTTGGTCTTTCCAGTGACCACCTCCCATCCAGAAACTATCCAAGGACACTGCATGAGTCATCTTCAGGACAAAACAAAAACTCTTTTCACCCAGGAAATTTCTAGGGTTTTTGAAGCTCTGTGCTGGGAACCAGGTACAAAACCTAGGTTCCTGTCACAGTACACCTTCCTAATTCTCATGCTGTTCCTCACCTCGTCCAGGCCCAGAAAGTCACCTCATATTTGCATTGAGAACATACAGGACAGTGATAGAATGCTGAATTAGAAGTTCCTTGACTTCTTGCAAATCTACCCAAATTTCTTAAACCCTGTCTCTCACCAACAACTTCATTAGCTGAAGCCATTTTCTTTTGAATAAAGTAACTTCCAAACTTGTTGGGTCCAGATACCACGTATACCTGTTTAAGCCATAGCCACAGCCACCTTTAATGCTACTAATATCAGCAAGTTTATTTTTTTATCAGTCAAATTTTATTCCAATTATTATTATTTTTGGGGGGCCTAAACCAGCCATATTCAAACCAGCAAATTATAAAGAGTAACTTGATCCATTTCCCACTCATGAGTCTTAGGGTCCTGCCTATAATAAAACACAAAACAAAACAAAATAAAAAACAAAAACAACAGTGAAAACACTGAGTATAAAGTAACTGAGCCTCAGAATTTAGAAGGATTCTATTGATCAAACCACCATGACATTGAAGTCAGGCACTGCCTGACTTTCTTCTGTTAAAGAAGATAGATGGAAAATATGATTCATTCCTCTGAGTTCAGAGCCCAGGTATAAGGTCACCATGGCAACCTACAGAAGGATTCCAGGAAAGGTCTTTGATGTTATCTTCAAGGAATTTCTCATCCTTTGAAATTCCAAATAAACTATGTATAATTTCAAAAATCCTAAAAATCCTAAAAATTATGGTACCTAATAAATAGAAAAAGCAGCATGCTTTTTGTGTGCTCACCTATAATCTTTTGCACCTGATGGTTACAGATGACCAAAGGGAAACGTTCTTCCAGAATTTAATGGCAATATCCTCAAGATATTACTTAGTGAAGAAAAGTATACAAAATTCATTTCACAAACATAGAGCCTTCAAAGAAATATTCTACTTAAAAATAAAGTCAAAGAACTAATAGAGAAAAGAAGAGAAGCGTTTTAAATTTTCTCTGGCTTTCGGAGTTCATTATAAATCTTAAGCCGTCTTTTAATTAATGGTAGACAAGTCTTGCATAAGGTCTCAGAATTCTTATCTTATTAATATACCTAAATCTACTGATTCCTGAAAATACTTGACTAAGTATACTTATCACATTAATTAACACGGTGGGCAAAAGAACATAACCCTCCTAGTGATCTTAGAGTGAGGTCCTATGACTCCCAAGGGCAGGGAAAAATCCATTTAATTTATTTTCATATTTTGCCTTAAATTGTTCAGGTCTATTTTTAATTAAATCTATGATAATGTGATTTATTTACTATTTATAAAAATATTTTTTTAAATAAATTACCATAGAACAAATTGGTGCTCTAGGACTATGTGCCGTGTTTTTCCTATGGTTCCACCCAGCCCATGCACACACTGTGACATACATACATACACCTAGGGCATACAGCGCCTTCCACGTTAACAGTAAATTGAAGGTCCATGTTCTATAGTAAAACCATTTGTCTTTGTGAATGTTGATTCCCTGAATGAGGAAAGTCTCATGTCATAAAATGCAACTCTTTCCTGATGGTGGTGTTCAGTTTTGTTTCAAACCTACCTTAAGAGTGGTGAGTAGGTTAATTTGACAGGACTCATTCATTGGATTACCTGGATCTCCTTGAAGAAATACTTATTCTCATATGTCATGGTTTATGCCTTTGGTAAACAATGACTTCTGAACATAAGCATATTTGGATTGTGTAGAATGTAAAAGAAAAAAACTCGGGTGACTTGTGGAACTTGACTTCGGGATACTCACTTACCCTCCAGTTTTTACCATGTCTAAAAGGAACACTTTCCAATGAAAAGGCAAAAAACATTAGAAGAAATCTGTCACTCAAAATCCTTTGTGTATGGCAATCATAACTCTAACAGAAACCATGGTAAAAGCAGATGGAGGGAACATGAGATATTATAAGCCAAAATAATAATAATAATAATAATAATAATAATAATAGTAATAATAATAACTTTAAAGGTGGCAGAAAGCACACTAGGAACACAAAAGGAGCTAAAGAATTGGAAACACTTATTAGGAAAAAGGTTTAACTTACAGATACGTTAGAACTGAGTAAAGGAGGAAAAAAAATCCCACAGCACAGAGCGATTGAACTGCTTCTGATAGTTCAGGATAGGAGACTGCTAGAAAGGAGGAAAAGTATGCAAGAGGAGAATACAATGAGTCTATGCAGAGGCAATATGCAGGTGAAATAAGTGTGGGAGAAATGCAGGGAGAGGAGGATGGGAGAGTACTCAGGTGGAGTGTGCTGGGGAAATATGTGCAGGAATTAATCCAAATCTAGAGACATTTTATGAAGAAGAGATGTGGAAGGTCTGAGAGAAGAGATTGCACAAAACCTTTCTGAGAAAGCCAAGATCCAGAATAATATTTAAAGGCATTCTCTGAACAGAGAAATTGATTTTTTTAACAAATGATCTGGAATTTCCCACTTGATGCTGGGGGAATTATCACAACAATCACAGCAGTCCAAGTGCCCTGAACGTCTTTCTATGGTGAGCACAGTGCCAAGGATTGGCCTGCTTTCCATCAGTTAATCTTCACAGAAAATCTATGTGTCCCAAAATTTTTACTTATTTCCTAGAATAAAGAAGACAGTTTTGAGTTAGTTTTGAGTCTTAAGGCTGACTTGCTTTTTAGCAAGACCATATTAGCCAAAGCAGACAGTAATTCAGGGGAACAAAAAAAATTCTGAAGTCCAATATTCTATTCTATCTTTCAGCATAAAATGCAGTATCCCTGACTACCATGGATATAGAATATTACATCAGTGGGAAGTAGGGTCTTCCTCAGACTGAGAGGATTAAAAGAAAGCCCATGCTGCTCAGTTCCACGAGATCATGGGGAAAGGGAGACTTACGTAGATCTAAGGGGGTCAGAAACACATGAGTTATGCTTCCAAACTTGCCCAGAAGGATGAACATAGGAGCAGGGTATCACCACACAGCAGCCTAACCGTTTGTCTCCTTGTACCTGCCCCCAAAGAAAGGAGAGTCTGTAAGATGGATTCTTTCAGGGACTTTGCTAAACCTTTGTGTTTGCACCTTATGCCTCCCTGTTTGGTCCCAGAAAGATGGCTGGACAGTCAATGATGAGTAAGATTCCTCACGGAAGGAAAAACTCAAGCCAGGTACAATCGCCTGGGGACCAACAGGAGAACCCATGGTGTTCACAGAGGTGGGCACAGCCCCCCACCTTCCTCAGGCAAAGAAGAGCCTCAGCCTCTGTGGCTGCATTCCTTCCCAAAACCTGCAAGGGAAGTGATTCAGTGATGTGCTCTCCATATATTCATATGCATATAGGTTTTGTCCCTTGGGGAAGTTGAGATTTATGGTCCAACTGCCTGCAGGCAAGAGTGATTGACTTAAATTGGTTTCCTATTATGATGTATGGAATTCACAGATCTTGAGATTGACAAACTTTATGTCCTTTACTTTTTCACCTAACTAATAAAAGCTGAGGCGTAATCGGGGCTTCCAGTCCTTGAGATTGGGGGGTCCCTTGGTCTGCTTAAACTCTATTCATGGCTACTGTCTTTTCTTAACCCTGCACCGCCCTCCTCGCTCCCCACAACTCTCGTATTGCGGGATACGACAGCAGGGGTAGAAATGATGAGCTATCCGGCAAAGCTGAGAGCTTTGAGGACTGTTGGCATATTTCCAGGCCTCCAGTGGAGGCTCTGCAGATTCACTTTCTTCAAAGGTACAGGGTAACCCTGAAGTAGCCACAGCAAAGGGCAGCTAGATGGGCAAGCCAGAACCCAGTGTGGATTCCTATGTGCCAGGAATTGTAAGAAAGGGACCCAGAATTGTCCATGTGACCAGAACAGAGACACAGAGTGTTGAGAAAGCCTATGGACCAGAGAGACATGGGATTAAAAAGAAGCATGTGTGAGGTGTGAGGACTTTGAGTCCAATGGTAAATGGCCAGTGGCTGCAAGAAAATCAAGTTCCCCAAAAGACAGATATTATGTCATTTCCCAGGAGTTCCCAGTCTAGGAGAAGCCTAAACAAAGCATCTCGGAGCAGGGTCGAGCAAGTCTGCAAATACAAATACAATCACCACAATCTTCCTCTGTTGATTTGATCTCACAAGCCCTCTCTAAACACCTAATCCATGGCTTGAAGTGGGAATTGGAGAGGAAAAGGAGGGAGACAGAATAGGAAAAGACAGCATTCTATCTAAAAGTGACTCAGTGTTTACAGAAAAATACTGATTACATTCTCTGTATCAAGACTTACAATGCAAAAACAGACAAACAAACTTAAATCTCCCAGCAACCACCATCCGAAATCAATATGCGCAGATAGAGGTGCTTATGTACCAAATGTGAATACATTTTGGGTACTGAGACACTAGATTTTGGGGTTTTGTTTCATTGTAGGATTTTAAAAATCTATATCATACTGTTTTTTTTCTTTAAAATGGAAACATTGTTTTGAAATTATCTACTACTTGAAGATTTTAATAATACTACCTTACAGTTCTGTTTTGGCTATCTCTATTTATTTAAAATTGTTTGATAATTTTTAAAAATCAGGTTATTTCCATAATTTTGGATCACTTTTTGTATTTGAGTCAACTTTAGTTTTGTACCATTTTTATTAAAATTGTCATCTAAGTTTGATTTGGTCTCTACTGCAATTTTTTCATTCCCATTAGTTTCCCTAGTTGGCTTAGTATGTTAATTAATTTTAAATTCTTGATAAAACCTTAATTGATTTTCCTTGCTTTTTTTAAAAATATATTTTTATGTTATTCAAATGGTCTTTCTTGTAAAATATGATTAATGATTTTTGGTCAATATTACCTGGCAAAGAAAATATATTCTAGATTTGCAGCAAATCGAGTTAAATAAGAACTCAAATTTAATCTTTTTAGTGGACATCTGTTGATTGCCTCTGGCACTAAGCATGTCCCTATTGCCCTCCTTTCATGGCAACGTTCAGAATTTTGCACCGACATAGTTGTAAATTGGAGATGATACTGGCCTTGATGCCAGGAGACCTAGAGGCCTTCTGGCCAGTGCCCACTCCTCCTTGGGAGTTTTGTCAGAGACCAGGATGGTATAGACGGAAACTTTTCATAAACAAACTTTTTAAAGTCTCCATAAGTAAATACTATGTATTTATCTTTCTAAGAGAATTGTAACAATTTCACCAAAGTTTAATTTTTCACATGAACACGCAAATAAAATTTTCATTTATATTTTCACTATTTACTCGGTACCATACCAAAGCTGATGCAAGAATTTACAGCATTGACAAGGTGGCTTGTTAGGTTAGTTAGATTTCTCTGCAATTTCTGCTTTATTCTTGAGATGAAGTCTTAAAACTAAGCATAACAGCTGGGATGGGTAGGTATCTCAGTTTAACTAATTGCAATCTAACTACTGGTGAAATAAATTGTTTGGGTATCGATACCTTGCAAATATTCATGCATATTCATGCATTCTGAGAATGTATCTTAAGTGACCACTATCAATTATTCTCTTACTGGATTTTGAGGATGCATTTTTAAATATTTGTTTATTTATTACTTGTTTGTTTTAATAAGAAGCTTTGCTACTCTGCTGTGAAAGCTGCATTTTTTTGTATTCGCCAGATGCCCTAAATTTATCTATGATTTGACTCCTCTGCAGCAGGAGTCACTGCCCTCATTGAAACTGTGTTATGGAGTGGCCACTTCATTTAGAAATTTGTTTTAAGCAAGGTCAAGCAGGATTTCCACAGACTTTCATTTTATTTCTTAAAATTATTCCCAGTATTGAGATTTGCCCCAGGCTGACTAGCCTATGTGATACCATCTCTGCAGTCCTAGATTCACTGATAATAAGAATATTTTGGAAATGTTACTTGCATATACCATGTAATGTTTATTTTCTTTTTAAATCAAGAATCAGATCTATATTTCCTTCCATCCTTCAATTCTTCCTCTGCTATTTTACCCTGAAATTATTTTTTAAGTTTTTTTTCTCCTGTGGATGCTAACTGTTACTGTCCTAAAGTGACAATACAAATGTTTCTTAATGATTTATATTTCTGTAATATCTAAATCAAAATTTGACCAGAATGGGAAATTAAATAAATGGGTGCAAATTGTGATGTTGATGGCGTACGGTCATCTTTTTTCCCCAGGGGTGCTACCATTTAAATGAAGTAAGACACTTCAGTACCATTTTAGGTTATTTTACATCCATATGTGTCTACAGAACCTGAGAAATGGAGCTTAGATAAACATTTCTCAAATAAAACTACCATCTGCTTTTATTGCTTTTTGATTTTCAGTAAAGCTTCTAAGATTTAACTATAAGAACACACTGATGACTTCTCTCTGCCATATAGGAAGAGGATCATAAACAAAATGAAAATACTCCCATGTCATATCCTTTTCCCCATGACGTCCTAAACAATAAAACAGTAACAAAATAGCTAAATGTTTGGCAAATTCCTTTCTTTACAACAGCTGCAGATCAGGTCTTAACATACTCATATATTCGACCCTGGAAAATCATTAGGAACTATCTTTTGCTCTTGACAGTGCATAACAAAGCAGTTTCTCGTTTTGAAAGAGCAACTTGCAATATTGCAGTGGCTAATTGAATTGTCATCATTATTTTAGGAAATATCTATAGATAAAATGTATCTATACCTATAGATAAAATTTAGATCGGTATGATTTTCATATAATCTCTTGTATTAGTTTTCTAACACTGAATAATTATCACAAAGTTAGCGGCTTAAAGCAATTCTTACCATTACCTCACAGTTTTCATGGGCCAAGTATCTGGGTACAGTTCACCCTGGGTCTCACCAGGCTGAACTCAGGGTGTTGGCCAAGGCTGCAATCTCATCTAAAGCTCAGAATTTATTTAAAGCTTACGAATTTGGGGCAGAATTTCATTCTTTGCTTCTGCAGGGTTGAGGCATTCAGCATCTAGAGGCTGCCTGCCATTCCCTGCCACATGGCCCTCTCCAAAGCATAGCAGTTTGCGTCCTTTTCAGGATAGCAGAATATCTCTCTGACTTTTCATCTCTGATTTCTGAGAAGTCATTTCCGAGAACTCATCTGGTGAGTTGGTTGTCATGCCCATTCAGAATAGTCTCCTTTTGGCTTAAATTAAAGTTAACTGATTAGGGAGCTTAATTACACCTGCCAAACCTCTTTTGTCATATAAAGTAACAAAATCATGAAAGTAAAATCTCATCATAGTCAGAAATCCCACTCACACATCAGGGAAGACTATTATTCATGGTATGTTTGCCCAGACTTGAATACTTATATTATTTTACAATTCATTATATACATAATTATATAAAATATTGAATATTATTATAAAAATATTCAAAGCATGTTCATTCCAGAGGCAGGAATCTTAGGTGTCATCTTAGAATTCTGCTTTCTGCAACTATTTAGCCAATCACTGGTAACATAAGCTTCTATCAATTACATGAAAATCATACACAATTGAAACTTAGGAAAATATAACTAAATAATAGCTGTCATTTTAAAAATTATTTTTACTGTAATCCAGGAAGTGTGCATTGTGACTAATTAAACTGAACTGGGGACTAATTGAGTCTTCACAACACCCTGTTGGTTAGGTATTTTATTATTATTATTATTAATTATTATTATACATAAAGTTCAGAGAGGTTAAATATGTATTTCGAGGCCAGGCAGGCTTTGAATGGGAAAGCCTGGGCTGAACCCCAAATTCTCTAATTCTGGTGTCTGTACTCCTGGATAAACCAGATTTTCACTCCCATTCAAGCCCTCATTATATGTAGATGTGAAAGCAAGAGGAAACTATTGGAATCATCATTGTTTAGAAACCTGCAGTCTTGGGTGGAGGTGCTATGAGATGATGAAAGTGTAGAGAAAGTGAGACTCTCAAGGGCAGAATTAACAGCTGTCCTCCCTTATGGGAATACTAAGAGTGTAACTCAGAATTGTAGCAGATAGGGTATAGTTATGACAGGTAGTGATGGACTCTCCATCTCATGGGTATGGGATACTTCTGATGGCCTGAACATCTGTGCCAGGGGTCAGGGTGGAGCACTGAAGAGCTGCATCCCAGAAAGACACACCACCATGTTTGCTTTGGGTCACATTACCAGCTACAGAACAGGCCTGGACTGAAACTTTTGAGGATATGGGAAGTTGTGGTAATTTCAATAGCATGGCCAACAAAAAAATTCACCCAAATGTACCACTCTACATGTATGTATAACCAAGACAGACCTACCCCATCAAACACACAGTTGTACCTGACAAACTTAATATTTTGAAAAAGTGAGTACTCCAGACAAATGCACCATCCCAAACACAATGAAATCTCCAGACACAAATTATTATAGACACATAATAGGTAGTATTTCAGACATAGTCGCTTCTCACACACCAGCAACATGAACATATTGACAATTTGATGCACAGTGATAGCTCTGGACACACCAAACTCTTTAGGCATCCTGATTTTCTTATTCAAATTACCCGTGCATATATTAAGATTCATATACTTACTTCAACTTAGATAAGGATAAGAGAGCCAGACTGGAATTTCTTCAAGGTCACATCTAACTAATTTGTTAATTCTTGTATGTTTTGTTATGTGAAACACTTAATTAAGTATGTTTCCTCAAGACCAGTTGTTTTCATGTAGCTACCAAGGCAATAATGTGTAAATAATTAGCAGTCATAGGAACTATATTTTATTAATCTATAATATGATACTAATAGGTGAGAAATACTTAAGGCTTTATAACAATTGAATGTACTTTTGAGCTTTTGTTTAATGTTTTCTTTTAAAGTCATCGTAGAAGTTGTGTAAAACATTAAATTCAGTCACTAATTTTGAATGTAATAAGGTACATAAAGGTTTGACAGAGAAAGCTTTTCTAAGACTCTCCTAATCCTAATCAAGCCTGCATTTAGTTGTAGATATCCGTAAATTGCTTTCTCAAAAATGCAATCATTTTGCTTCTTCATTTTTTTTTTTTTTAAATTTCTGAGAATACTGGGTTTGCTACTCGTCTACAAGGGAACAAATAACTAACCTGCACTAAAAGTTTATCAAGTTATAGTAGAATTAATGTTACTTAAGGTAAATTTTGCTTTATGTTTTAATAAAAGAGTTTATTTCAGTGTTCCACACTTTGTAAGTATATAAGAGCCTTGTTACAGAGTTTCAATTTTCCTTTCCTAATTTAACATTGCTGATCCATTCTTTAAAAGAACATGTTAGTATGTAAAGCCTTCAAGTTTTTATAGTTCCTGTCTTTGTGTGTGTCATTTCATTGGTATGATTACGGAATACTTTCTACCTTACTCAGTTAATGGGTCTTCTAAATAATAGCTTGGTTCTTAATCTACTATTACTGTCCCCGGAGCAGCGATAGGAGCACACACATGCCCAAATCAAATTATGAATTTTTTTTCCATTTTCTTGCTTTGCATTTTAGTTCCCCAGCTCTTGTTGGAACTGCATCGTAAATACTAATTTCAAGTGGGCCTTCCCACAGCCCATAATTTAACTGCTTAATTTTAAGGTGAGCATGTGACATTGATTAGAGTCAATGAGTTATACTGAGTTATGTTTTACTGTGTGTGCAAAAAGAGGCATGCTCTACTACTACTAGATGTGATCTTGTGAGGATGGGAATCTAAGACTTATGAAGACTGCCAGGTGAAATGTGAGAATGAGGGCAACAAAACAGAAGGAGGAGTCCTACTGGAAACTTGTTTCTGAATACCATACCTCAGTCAAGACCAAAACTTGGATTTTTTTATTATAGGGGACACTCGATTGTCTCTCTCTTTTTTCTTTTAGAGTTGCATTTTCCCACTTATAATGGGAAGTGTTCTAAATAACTCCCTTTGCATCACAGCTGCAGAGCAAATGCTGCAGCAGCAATGAGAGTATGTGACCAAGGACCTTAACCTGGCCTGAACAGTCAGAGAACAGAAGTTACTTACAAGTAGTATTATCTAGGCCAAACTGTCAAGGTGTGTAAGAATGAGCCAGATCAAAAGGAAGGAGCAGATGCAGAGAATACATTTCCATATATAGGGAGAAACTTGCATGAGGGTATTTTCAACATTTATAGAACTGATAGAAGAATGAGATGTGAGAAGGAGAGAAGAAATATGAAAAGATTGGCGAAGAAGATGGAGACTTTATAGGTTGTGTATTGACCTTAGTTATTGGATATTTTAAAATATTTTTTTAACTAAAAAGTTAATAAATGCACATAGACAAAATTACAACAGTGCTATAGATGCTGTTGATTAACTCTTCCAAATCCCCTAGGAGACAGTTTCAGCACCTTTGCTTTTCTTCTTTTCTTTGAGGGAAGATAACTAATGTTCACACAAAATGTTTATGCAGGAGAAAGATCCATGATGGTGCAGTAGATACATATGGTGCTTGCCTCATTCCATGAACACATGAAAATTACAACTAAATTATAGGATAATCAACCTGGAGAACCATCTGAAGTCCAGCTCAACAGAAGTTTATAACTAGGGATAAAAAGACAGTCATGTAAAGACTGGTAGGAGGGGTGGAGACATGAAATGGGCTGGCCCCAAACCTCTGTGTGGCTGATGAAAACTGGGAGGGATATCTCAGTCACAGAGATTCCCCATGGAGGAGCAAGGGACTTGAGCCGCACACCAGCCTCCCCAACCTGGAGAACTGGTGGCAGGAAGAGGAGCCCCCAAAACATCTGACTGTGAAAAACAGTGGGGATTCTGACTATCTGGGTTGGACAGAAGGCTGAGGAAAAACCAGATGTCCTCTTAAAGGGCCCACACAGACTTGCTCACAGGCATTCACCCTGGGCTCTGGTAAAGGTACAGTGACTCAGAGGGCATCAGAAACATATGGGGGGGCAGACTGAGGTATGTGGTGTCAGGCATGGGCTGCAAGATTGCATTCATATTCCCGTGTTGGATTCTTCTCCTGTGCAGCCAGCAGGTAGGCACCATCTTGCTTGTATTGAGTCCACCCCTGCAGACCAAATCTGAATCTGAAGGGCTTAGTGAGCCCCACTGCTCCACCCTGCTGACTTATTGAGACCCCACCACACCCAACTCCATATCTCACAGGGCTTTATCAGTGGCTGAACCTCATGGGAGCTAGCAACAGGCAGCAGACATCAATGTGTCTGGCTTTTTGCAGAGTTGATCTAGGCATGGTACTGGTGGGAGCCATCCTCAGTTCACAGTATAGCCTCTTCCACATGCTTCCAGGTCTAGCATAGGCAGTGACCAACTGTGGATGCTTTCTAACTCCTACCAGGTAGTCCCTGACTGGTCACAGGTGGTGGGTGACCTGGGCCTGATTCAGAGCCCCTCCCAGGTGACCCCAAAATCAACGTACTTGGATGCTGGCTTCAGACCACAACAGAGCCCAAAAAATTAGCCCCACAAGTGGCACACACAAAGGGTGGTCTCAACAGGCACTAGCGCCCACTGTGGTGAATCCTGCTCCATGTCATAATCCCACTGCACAGCAGTCTGTAAGCTGCGGATATGGCCAAACCCCACAGCCTGAGGGTCAATCCCACCCCCTGATGTACCAATAGCAATCAAGGCTCAAATATAACAAGAGGGCAGACACAACTCACACAAGGAACACTGCTGGAGCACCCACTGCAGTTGACCAGGAAAACTATGCCACTGCATCCCACAAGGCACCTACTACATAAAATCACCTAGCCATGACTTGTGGACCTATATAATACATAGAAAGAAACACAGAAAGGCAGCCAAAGTGAGGCTACAAAGAAATATATCCTAAATGAAAGAAGAGGAGAAAATTCCAGAAAAAGAACTAAATGAAGTGAGGACAAGCAACTGACCAGAAACAGAGTTCAAAATGATGGTATAAGGATGTTCAAGGATCTTAGGAGAACTTCAACAAAGAGGTTAGCAAGCATAAAAAGAGACATAAAAACTATTTTAAAAAGTCAGAAGTCAAGAATACAAGAACTAAAATTAAGAATGAACTAGAAAGAATCACCAGAAGAGTAGATGAAGCAGAGGACTGAATCAGCAATTTGGAAGACAAGGTAGCAGAAAATACCCAATCATAACATCAAAAGGAAAAAAAATAATAATAATTTTAAAAAAATTTAGGGTAGTTTAATAGACTGCTGGGACAACATCAAGGATAACAACATTCACTTCATAGGGGTACCAGAAGGAGAAGAGAAAAAGCAAAGGATTGAGAACATATTTGAAAAAAAATAATGACTGAAAACTTTCCTAAACTGGCAAAGCAAATAGATATATAAGCACAGAGAGTCCCAAACAAGATGATCACAAACAGTCCCACACCAAGATACATTATAATTTAAATGCTAAAGGTTAAAGACAAAGAGAAAATCCTAAAAGCAGCGAGAGAAAGGCAACTAGTAACTTATAAGGGAGTTCCCATAAGATTGTCAGCTGTTTTCTCAACAGAAACTTTGCATGCCAGAAAAGATTGGCAAGAAATATTCAAAATGATGAAAAACAAGGACCTACAACCACGACTTTACACAGCAAGGGTATCATTTAAAATCAAAGGACAGATAAAGAGTTTCCCAGACAAGAAAAAGGTAAAAGAGTTCATTACCACCTAACCAGTATTACAAGGAATATTAGAGGAACTTTAAGAGAGGGAAAAAAAATCAAAAATAGGAATAATAAAACGACAATAATTTCATATATCTATCAACAATTACTTTCAATGTAAATGCATTAAAGCTCCAATCAAAAACCACATAGGGTGGTTGAAAGTATAAGAAAACAAAACCCTTATATGCTGCCTACAAGAGAATCACTTCAGATTTAAAGACACACAAAGGGATGGAAAAAGTTATTTCATGAAAGTAGGAAAAAAAAAATATCACCTGGGTAGCAATACTTATACCAGACAAAATATATTTTAAAGCAAAGGCTATGACAAGAGGTAAAGAAAGACACAATAATCTCACTTTTGGATATTTATATGATAAAACCCAAAACATTACTTTAAGGGTCCATATGAACATCCATATGTTCATAGCAGCATTATTTACAATAGCCAAGATGTGGAGGCAGCCTGGATGCCTGTTGATGGAAGAATTGATATATTCCATATACACAATGGAGTACAACTCAGCCATGGAAGGGAATGGGTTCTTGCCATCTGTGGCATGGATGGACCTGGAGGGTATTGGAGTATATCAGACAGCGAAAGACAGATGCAATGTGATTTTGCTTGTATATGGAATCTAAAGGAAAATAAACAAATAAACAAAACAGAAACACACTCATAGATACAGAAAACATTCTGATGGTTGCCATATGGGAGGGGAGTAGAAAAGGTGGATGAAAACCAGGAAGGGATTAAGAAGTACAAATTAGTTGTTACAAAGTAACCATGGAGATTTAGGTTATAGCATAAGGAATATAGTCAATAATATTGTAATAACTATGTATATTGTCAGATGGGTACTAGATTTACTGAGGTGCTAGATGGGAGGGGAGTTGGGGGACAGAGTAAAAAAGGCAAAGGGACTAAGAAGTACAAATTGATAGTTACAAAATAGTCATGTGAATGTAACTTAAAGCATAGGAAATACAGTCAATAACATTGTAATAACTAAGTATAGTGCCAGGTGGGTACTAGACTACTCAGGGGGATCACTTCTTAAATTATACAAATGTCTAACCCCTATGCTGTACACCTGAAATTAATGTAAAATAACATTAAATATTAACTGTAATTGAAAAATAAAAAAGTGGGGGAAGCTGGAGGGGAATAAGAGATTCAGATTTCCAGATATAATGCAAAAAAGTCATGGGCACGTAACAAACAGCATGGGGAATATAGTCAATAATATTGTGATAGCATAATACAGTGTCAGATGGTTGCTTGACTTATCATGGTGATCACTTCTTTAGGCATATAAATGTTGAACAACTATGATGTACACCTAAAACTGATATAATATTGTATGTTAGCTATATGTTTTATATAAAAATGTTAAAAATAAATAAATAAATGTTTATGCAAATTAAAAAATTTGTTTTCTTCTTTTTGTTTTTAACATTGCTAAAACTAGAAGCAACCCAAATGCCCTTCATCTCATAAATGGAAAAACAAACTCTGGTACATCCGTAAAGTGTAACACTGTTTAGCAAATAGGAAGAATGAGGAGAAATGTATATGTATATGGGAAGAAACACTAGAAATTAAAATATGTTTAGATATTAGTTATTCATATTAATATAAATATTTATATATTTATTTTCATCATAAGTTTGAGATGTATGTAAGATATCCTAGGGATAATTCAAGGAAGAAATTGTATTAAACAATTTTAAGATCAGTGAAGTTTAGAATTTGACAATATTTGAGTGAATAACCACATTAATAAATGCAGTTTAATTTGGAGAGGTAAGCAGTATTCAAAATGTACAAGGATATCTGACCAATTCATAGTCTATACGCTTTTTTGCAAGAGAAAGAAAGTTAAAATATTTAGTATTCACAGGCTAGGCTTTAAAAAAAGAGATTAGATCCTACAAAAATAATGTATTTCTTCAATAAGATTTCCTATTTTATTGATTAAAAATTTTGTCAGTGAGAAAATTGGCAGCTTTTTTGTTTCTAACATGTGAATAACCTATGAAAAAGGAAGCCACAGACATACAAATTTCTAACCTTTCACTCTTACAATTGTTTTGAGGTTTTTCATTTCCAGAGAGAGTTCGCATATGTAATCATTTCACCTTTGAAAAACTCCTGAGGAAAGGTATTATTATCAATCTCATTCTAGACAGGAGGAAAATGAAGCTCAGAGACATAAAGAAGCATCTTGTGAGGTGTGTCAGTGGCCAGCAGAGACTAAAATGAATTCAGTTCATTAGGTGCAGAGCACACTGAGCATCTACCATAGGCCAAGATGAGCTGGAAATTTCTGATGGCTACAGACAGGATTAGAAAGCATCGATCCATCTCTTTCCAGCTATTGTAGCTTCTTATGCATTGGATTGGGAAGGGCACGGTCACCTGAACCTTAACGTGCTTGAGCACTCAGACACTATGCTCAATACTCCCTGCCCATCCAGAGTTTCCAGTGCATTTGGAGGCCACGTTTTGGTATTTGAAAACCACAGCTAACAGGAGAACCAATAACTCCCCTTCTAGACTCACTGTCATTTATAGCAGGCTTTTTATTTAGCACATAATATTAGGGGTAGGTTTTTCTAAACAGGGTAATCCCTAGGATATACTTTTCAAAGCCACAACCCCAGAGCTTCTTATCCAGGAGTCTGAAGTGCAGTCCAATAATCTGCCTTTTTAGCCAAATCCACAGGAGCATTGAGGCAGGTGTCCTATAGAAACCACAGTTTCTATAGAAATGCTGTGCAGGAAACCTATTTCTTACCCTCACTTCTTTGCTTTAGAGAAGCTAAACACCTTCATTTGAAAATAAATTGGCTGTTATAATACAAAACTGAGCAAAGGATCTTAAGGTGCCCTGTTATTGGCCTAATCAATAAATAGTCTCGTGTTTTTAAATAAATGTATAAGTATATCAAGTGGGACGTTTTCCATTTTCTCAGTCATTCATGCTTGAAATCGTCGACCTGTTGTTTCTGCATTAGTTATTCTAATACTGTTGGGCTGATAGCAGTTAATATAGCAGACAACATTTTTTGAGATATGTCCTGAAATTCCATCCATTAAAAATATTAAATTAAGGTTAGATGTCAGGAATGGTGGCAGCAGGGAGCACTTTTTGAGTTCTCCTCTGGATCTTATCACAAATGGGACATATAACTCATCAAAGGACTCTCTGCTCATCACGCAGAACAGTTAAGTGACTCGTGCAAGGATTACTTGCAGGTGGGCAAATTGGGCGAGCAGGGGAAGAGGGAAGGGAGCGGAGTGGAGATGCGGCCCGCATCTGCAGCTGTGGGGACGCAGACCGCATCTGTGGCGGTGGAAACACGGCTTTCATCTGCAGCTGCAGAGATGCAGGGGATCCCAGGACGGAAAAGAGAACACAAAAGCCAGGAGGTGGGCTCTTTCCCTGCGTCCCACAGCTGATCTCTCCCGCCGAGGGCAGCATATCCAGCATTTGAGGCAATAACCTCAGCTGGGACCTCCAGTTGGGCCCTAGGACAGACAAAGTCCACAAACTCCATACCTGGGCCCCTCCCCCCGCATTCCAATCCTACCCCTGCCCTTCCAGAGACTTAAACTGGCCCCTGAACTGAGGAGTAGTGTCAGATTACAGAGGAGCCTTAGTGCTCAGGCTCTGGGAAGACTGGCCTGCAGTTCTGACCCAGGGAAGAGGCTGGGAAGAGTGTGATTTTTGCTGGGCTAGAAGAGAAGAGACTCCTCCACCCCCAGCCACCACCTTTTCTGGTCTGCCTAGGGCAGGGCAATTACAACTGTGGAGGCACTCCCAGGGATCAGCAGTAAGCAGCAGACACAGCTCCCCGGCTTTCAGCAGCTCAGAAGTCTCCCACCCACCACATACACACACACACACACACACACACACACACACACACACACACACACACACACAAATGGAAGAAGTGCCCTAAGACTCAGGAGAACTAGACACAAGGCTGGTGGTGTTACTCTCAGTGTGCACGTGTACAGGCAAGGGCAGAAACTGCACTGACTCTGTAAAAACTACCATCGAGATCCCTCAGCCCCACGCATCTAAATCTGCAGTCCCAACGTCACTCTGGGCACCAGGTGACCAGCTCTGCCTGTACAATACGCAGGGGACTCTTTGGTACAGCAGAGGACACCCTGGAGATTACTTGGTGGGCTTAAACCAAGACCGGTGTTGCTTTTTGTTTTGTTTTGTTTTGTTTTGTCTTTATATCTTTGATAACTTTGCCTGTATTGAGTGGGGGTTGTCAGTTGTTTTTACATGTGAATGTATTTGATTTTTTCTTTGTTGTTGTTATTGTTGTTGTGCTTGGTGATTTGCTTTGTTCTGAAATTGCCCTACAAGTGCCCAGCTTAAGAGGCAGAAGATTCAAAATATCCAGAGGCCAACTCCAGACCAAAGCAGAGTACTACCGGGATTGACCTAAAAGTCACACACACAGAGGGAATTCCCTACAGGCACAAGAGCCCACAGAGGCCAAACCACATTTAAGCGGTCAGTTGTCACACAGCAGAACACCCTGCGGTGGGCAGAGCCAAATCTCACAACTAGTCAGCCTAGGAGTTAACCCCACCTACTCTCAAGCAAGAGTCACCTTTGGAGCACACACAGAGGAGAAGAATGAAATAGTGCAAGTCAAATATAAAGGCCATATACTACATAAGACAACCCAGCAAGGACTAATAACTCTAGAGGATCTACCTAATATATCAAAGCAAACACAGAGAGTCAGCCAGAATGGGGAAACAAAGAAACATGTCCCAAATAAAAGAACAGAAGAAACCTCTAGAAGTGGAACCAAATGAAACAGAGGTAACCAAGCTATCAGACACAGAGTTCAGAACACTGATGATAAGAATGTTTAAGGAGCTTAGAGACGACATAAAGAAGGATGTAGAAATCATAATGAACAACCAGTTAGAACTAAAGAATACAATTACTGAAATTAAGAACTCACTTGAAGGAATTAACAGGAGATTAGATGAAGCAGAGGATCGAATCAGCAACTTAGAAGACAAGTTAGCAGAGATCACCCAAACAGAACAACAGAAAGAAAAAGGAATACAAAACAAGGAAGATGCTTTAAGAGACCTCTGGGATAACATCAAGCGCAACAACATGCGCATCATTGGAATACCAGAAGGTGAAGAGAGGAAGCAAGGGATTGAGAAAATATTTGAAGTAATATTGTCCAGAAACTTCCCTAACCTGATGAAGGAAACCAACATACAAGCCGAGGAAGTGCAGAGAGTTCCAACCAGGATAAATCCAAACAGGTCCACACCAAGACACATTATAGTTAAAATGGCAAAGCTTAAAGACAAAGAGAGAATCCTAAAAGTAGCAAGAGAAAGACAGAGGGAACTCCCTCTACAAGGGAGTTCTCCCTTGAGAACTCCCTATACAAGGGAACTCCCATAAGACTATCAAATGACTTTTCTACAGAAACATTGAAGCCAGGAGGGTGCGGCAGGAGATACTCAAAGTGATGGAAAACAAAGGCCTACAACCTAGATTGCTTTATTCAGCAAGGATATATTTAAAGTTGATGGACAGATAAAGAGCTTCCTGGAAAAGAATGAGCTAAAGGAATTTATTACCACCAAGCCAGCATTGCAAGAAATACTAAAAGGACTTCTGTAAATAAAAGAAAGATGAAAACAATTTAACTACAAATTTAAAAATGGCAATAAGTATGTAATATCAATAATCACTTTAAATGTAAACGGATTAAATCCTCCAATCAAGAGACATAGGGTGGCTGAGTGGATAAGAAAGCAAGACTGTTGTATATGCTGTATACAAGAGACTCACCTCAGATCAAAAGACACACACAGGCTGAAAGTGAAGGGTTGGAGTAAGATATTACATGCAAATGGAAATGAGAAAAAACTGGAGTTGCAATACTTATATCTGGCAAAATAGACTTTAAAATGCAGAACATGTTAAATACAAAGATGGGAACTATATAATAATAAAGAGATTGATCCGACAAGAGGACATAACCCTAGTAAACATCTATGCACCCAACATAGGAGCACCTAAATATGTAAAACAGATATTGACTGACATAAAGACAGAGATCAACAGTAACACTATCATAATAGGGGACTTCAACACAACTCTGACAACAAGGGACAGGTCTTCCAGACAGAAAATCAATATGGAAACAACAGCATTAAATGATACATTGGACCACTTGGATTTAATGGATATTTTCAGAGCATTTCACCCCAATGCTGCAAAATACACGTTTTTCTCAAGTGCGCATGGATCATTTTCCAATATAGACCATATGATAGGCCACAAAACAAGTGTTGATAAATTTAAGAAAATTGAAATCATACCGATTGTCTTCTCTGACCACAGTGCTATGAAATTAGAAATGAACTAATGGAAAAAAAACTGGAAGACACACCAATTCACGGAGGCTGAATAACATGTTACTAAATAATGAATGGGTCAAGCAGGAGATCAAGGAAGAAATCAAAACATATCTCGAGACAAATGAAAATGAAAACACGACGACCCAAAATCTATGGGATGCCATGAAAGCAGTCCTAAGTGGGAAATTCATAGCATTGCAGGCCTACCTAAAGAAACAAGAAACATCATTAATCAACAGTTTATCTTCACACTTAAGGGATCTGGAAAAAGAACAACAAACTAAGCCCAAAGGGAGCACAAGGAAGGAGATAATAAAGATCAGGGCAGAAATAAAAGAAGTAGAAACCAGAAAAACAATACTAAAGATCAATGAACCCAAGAGTTCCTTCTTAGAGAAGATAAACAAAATTGACAAACCTTTAGCCAGACTCATTAAAAAAAAAGAGAGAGAGGACCCACATTAATAAAATCAGAAATGAAAGAGGAGAAGTGACAACAGACACCGCAGAAATATCAAAATTTTAATAAATTACTATGAGCAACTATATGCCAAAAAATTTGACAATCTGGAAGAAATGGACAATTTTCTAGAGGCATACAACCTTCCAAGGCTAACTAAGAAGAAACAGGAAACCTGAATAGATTGATTACCACCAGGGAAATTGAATCAGTAATCAACAATCTTCCAACAAACAAAAGCCCTGGACCAGATGGCTTTAAAGGTGAATTTTACAAAACATCCAAAAAAGAATTATCCTCAATGTCTTCCAAAAAATCCAGAAGTGGGGAAGACTCCCAAACAATTTTTATGAAGCCACTATTACCCTGATCCCAAAATCAGAGAAAGACACCGCAAAAAAAGAAAACTGCAGGCCGATATCTCTAATGAACATAGATTCATATGAGGATTCAAAATCCTCAACAAAATATTAGCAAACAGAATTCAGCAATACATTAAAAAGATCATACACCATGATCAAGTGGGATTCATCCGTGGTATGCAAGGGTGGTTCACCATTCGCAAATCAATTAATGTGATACACCACATTAACAAAATGAAAAATAAAAAATCACAGGATCATATCAATAGATGTAGAAAAAGCATTTGATAAAATCCAGCAGCGATTTATGATAAAAACTCTTAAGAAAGTGGGAATAGAGGGACCATATCTCAACATAATAAAGGCCATATATGATAAACCCCCAGCTAACATCATACTCAATGGGGAAAAGCTAAAACCATTCCCCTTAAGATCAGGAACAAGGCAAGGTTACCCACTATCCCCACTTCTATTCAACATAGTGCTGGAAGTTCTAGCCACAGCAATCAGACAAGAAAAAGAAATAAAAGGCATCCAAATTGGTAAGGAGGAAGCAAAATTGTCTTTATATGCAGATGACATGATACTATATATAGAGAACCCTAAAAACTGTATTAGGGTTTAGGGTAAAGAAGCTATTAGAGCTGATAGATGAATTTAGTAAAGTAGCAGGATACAAAATTAATATTCAGAAATCAGTTGCATTTGTATATACCAATAATAAAACATCAGAAGGAGAAATTAAAAAAGCAATCCCATTTACAATTGCTCCAAAGACTATAAAATACCTGGGAATAAATTTAACCAAAGAAGTAAAAGATGTGTACTCAGAAAATTATAAGACACTGAAGAAAAATAAAAGAAGATACAAATAGATGGAAACACATATCATGTTCATGGATAGGAAGAATTAATATAGTTAAATGTCCATACTGCCTAAGGCAATATACATATTCAACACAATTCCCATCAAACTACCAATGAAATTCTTCACAGAAATAGAACATATAATCCTAAAATTTATATTGGACCATAAAAGACCCCGGATAGCCTCAGCCATCTTGAGAAATAAGAACAAAGTGGGAGGTATAACAATACCTGACATCAAATTATACTACAAGGCTACAGTAATCAAAACAGCATGGTACTGGCATAAAGACAGACACATAGATCAATGGAACAGAATAGAGAGTCCAGAAATAAATCCATGTCTATATGGCCATTGAATCTATGACAATGGAAGCAAGAAATTACGATGGGGTAAAGACAAGTCTATTCAATAAATGGTGCTGGGAAACCTGGACAGACACATGCAAAAATATGAAGCTGGACCAACTCCTTACACCATATACAAAAATAAATTCAAAATGGCTTAAAGACTTAAATGTAAGATCTGAAACCTAAAATACCTAGAAGAAAATATAGGAAGAAACTTCACAGACATTACCCAGAGTAAGATTTTTACTGATATATCCCCTCGCGCGAGGGAAGTAAGAGAAAAAATAAACATGTGGGATTACATCAAACTAAAAAGATTTTTTACAGCAAAGGAAACCATCAATAAAACAAAAAAGGGATCCTACTGAATGGGAAAAGATATTTGCCAATGATATGTCTGATAAGGAGTTAATATCACAAATTTATAAAAAAAACTCTCTCAACTCAATTCCAAAAAAACAAACAACCTAATTAAAAAATGGCCTGAGGATATGAAGAGACATTTTTTCTAAAAAGGACCTACAGATGGCAAACAGACATATGAAGAAATGCTCAACCTCACTAACCATCAGAGAAATGCAAATAAAAACTACAATGAGATACCACCTCCCACCAGTCAAAATGGCCATCATCAATAAATCAACAAACAAGTGTTGGCACAGATGTGGAGAAAAGGGAACGCTTGTGCACTGCTGGTGCAATTGCAGATTGGTACAGTCACTATGGAAAACAGTATGGAGGTATCTCAAAAATCTGAAAATGGAACTACCTTATGACCCAGCAATTCCACTCGTATGTATCTATCCGGAGAAATCCAAAACTCCAATTCAAAAATCTTTATGCACTCCTATGTAAATGGCAGCACTATACACAATAGTCAAGACATGGGAACAACCGAAATGCCCATCGATAGATGACTAGATTAAGAAACTGTGGTACATTTATACAATGGAGTATTATGCAGCCATAAAGAAAAAAAATAAATTTTACCGTTTGGAACAACATGGATGGACCTAGAGTTCATTATACTAAGTGAAATAAGTCCGACAGAGAAAGACAAATACCATATCATCTCACTTATATGTGTAATCTAAAGAAAAGAATAAGTGAACGAACTAATCAGAAACAGTTTTGTAGACAAAGAGGAATAACTGAGGGTTGTAGATGGGGGGGGATAAAGGGGAAGGTGAGGGGATTATAAAACAGTCGGTAACCACAAGATGGCCACAGGGTTTTGAAAATTAATTTGGGGAAGATAATCAATAATGTTGTAAAAATTTTGTAGTGTATCCGATAGACACGTGTCTCATTTGGGAGACCACCTCAGGGATGATGTAGATGCCTGATCACTGCACTGTACACCTGAAGCTGAACAATAATGAATGCCAACTATAATTTTATATATATATATATATATATATATATATATATGTATATTTATATATATTTATGTATATACTTACAAGAAGCGGAGTACAGAATTAGGAATAGAGACAGTGGAAATTTAATGGCTCTGTGCGATGTCAGAGGGATAGTGGATGGGGGAAGGGGGGTTCACACAGTGTGAGGGATATAAATGATAAATGTCTAAGTATTACTTTGTCTTGTACACCTGAAACTAATAAAAAAATTACATTAAATAGAAATATCACAACCTGGTCAGCTAAAATAACAATCTTCAAACAACACTATTTTTTCTCAACAAAATCTCAGCTATGTCTCTCTAAGTTTACCTTTCTGATTTTGAGTGGACATATTTCATTAAACCTTGAAAAAAATTAACAAATGACACCATCAACCTGAAACTTTGATGACATTTTATAACAGTGTTATTTTTCTAAAAAATTTTGCTTATGTATTTAAGAGACATAATTTAACCTCAATCAGTAAATTGTAGAAAATGTCTACGTATTTATGATAGTATGAAAGAGAAATTATTTACCAGGGAGCTTTCAGTATAAATTGCATGAGCCAAGACAGAAATCTAAATAGTAACTATTAAAAGTTTTTTTGTGTGTATTGGTGGCACAAATTTTTGATGACACATGTAAAAGTTAATCCTTCAATGTGAATTTAAAACTTAAAAATAAGTATCTGAAAAAAATACATCAAGCATTCTAAGAAAACAGGTAAAACGGAAAGAGTCCTATTCAATTTTATTATGTTTCTGGTCCTTTTAAGGTTTAAAAGGCTTTTGATTGAGCGTCACATATTTATTGTACATGATCAATATAATACTTTGTCGTTCTGTCTTTGACAGGGCTGCTTAAGCATTTCCCCCCACATTCCTATTCACTGTTATTAATTTAGTTTTACTTTGTAAAGCCATTCAGTTGGCATAAGCCACTAAAAATGTCAGAAGATAGCATATATAAAAATTATAACCTGTGTTTTTTCTCCCAAGCAGCTTTCCCATTTCTATTACATACTTCAGTAGTTCAAATCCTTTAATTCTCAATTTAATTGAATAAAGTAATCATTAATATTTAAGTTAAACCATAATTTAAATCAAATTTAAGCTAATTAAATTATTTTTTTCTCTCTGTGTGGTTAAGACAAAATAGAAAAGATAAAGAAAAGATACAAATGGGAAATTGCATGCTGATGGGCAGTGGGATATTACTCAACTCTTTCCCCCATCATTAACATTATCTGTTCTCAGTTTTTGCTATTCAGTGTGTTAACAGAACTGTAGTTAAAAGGGGACAGGATGTCTTCCTTGTTTACCAATATAAAAGGTAGAGAGATAGATGTTCAACAATTTGCAGCATCTTAATATTCACCTTCTGGAGGAATGATCTAATAATTGCATTATTAGCTCACATCGAAAAATGAGCTCCACCAAAGCAACTAATGAAGACATTCTATAAAGAAATAGAAAATATTACATTTAAGATAGGAAGTGTAACCTTACTAAACAGGTGTTGTGAATTAAAAATCTGGGATTGAATCTCAGACACTGATTTGGAAATGCTTAGTCTTCCGTTTGTTAATGGCAATTTATCCAGGATGGGCTACCCCAGAAAGCAGACTCTGACATGGAAATTGGCAAGCATGAGGATTTTAGGGAATGTTCAGAAAATGATGGACACCTGCAAAAGCTAAATTAGGCCATGGGAGAAGTTGAGATTCAATGTTCCCTCAGTGAAAGCCTCCTTAGCTAACTGTACCCAATGAGGAGCTGTGAAGTCAGAAAATCCCTTCAGCATTTTCCTGAGTTAGATGAATGGGGCCAGCTTTTATGCTCCTTCTCTCTGGATGCTGGCCAACCAGAAGCAGGCTTGACTGAACAAAGCAACTCTCTTCAGTGCAGTTCCTGTAGGCATCTATCAGATGAGGGTTTTCTGCTGGTAAAGCTTCCTGAAGCTGAAAAAAAAATCAGTCTTTCATTTCTGAAGGGTACTTTGGGTGGGGCATCACAGCATCCACCATACGACTAAAGTTCAAATATATATATCCATTCAACAAACACACAAAAAGTTACCATAAAAGAGGCTGCACTATTGTACTATATACACAAACAAAAATATTTTTAAAGTCAGCAATTTACAAGTTGTGTGACTTGAAAATCAATCATTTAGAACTGATCCTCATCTATAAAAATAAAAGTTCTAACTAGATTGAAGACTGGTAAATACTTTACGTAAAGGGCCAGATAGTAAGTGTGTGTATGTGTGTGTGTGTGTGTGTGTGTGTCCCAACTACTCAATTCTGCTGCTGTAGTATGAAAATAACTATGGGCAATTTGTAAATAAGTAAGTGTATCGGTGTTCTAACAAAACTTTATTTGTCAAAAAAGGTTATAACCACAGGCAGTAGTTTACTTACCCCTGCACTACATGATTTCTACTTTCCTTTTAGTTGCTAACACTCTGTTTTTATAATTCCTTCTTAGAATTAGCTAATAGATATCATCTTAAAAGTATGTATTATAATGCCATCATAGAAATAGATAATGAAAAAGTAAGTTTGAAAATATGGAATACTTATACAACTTATTCAATAGGAAAACTGAGTTGTAAAAACTATTACCTTGGCCTTTGTAAAGTGCAGCCAAATTTACAAAAAGAGCTCCTGAATAGGAGGGTAAAGGTGCATGTTCAGAGAATGTTGATTTTTCCATCACTACAGCCATAAGACATTTCTAGAAATAGTTGAAGTTTGTTTGTTTTTCTGCATGCTGGTTTGTGCTGGGAAGAAGACAGCGAATTATGGCAGTACCCTCCAGTGCCTACTTGAAAACCAAATTATCAAGAGATCTTAAGAAAAATCCTAAAGCTATGTAATCTGCCATGACCTTAACTCAAAAGTTAAGCTACTTAAAGGAGTTATATGAATGAAAAGATTAATATTTTGGAAAATATGAACATATTTTTCTATTTTGCTTTTCTCAGTGTATGACCTGCTCTCCATTTGGCTCATGGCATTACTGTGAAAAATTATAAAATGATCCTTATGAAAAGAATATAATGAGAATTAAGAAAATATTGAGTTAATGACATTTAACATAGATATTTGCAGAGAGATTAAAGCCTGGTAATATGGACATCTGCCCTGGGAAAGAATTTCTAAGCCCCTTTACGTTCCTCTCTACCAAATCAAGAGAAAAGGCTGAAGGACATAGAGAGTTCTCCCATAGTGATGTGAAGATGACTTTTTCACCTACGATAATTGGTTATGAGGTTTGCCACTCTGTAACAGGATAAATTACAAAGATCATGAACCAAATTCAACACCTGTACATGATTTAAAAGAAAAAAAAAGCTCTCAGCAAACTAGAAACAGAGGGAAACAGCTACAGTATGACAAAGAGCACTTACCAAAAAAATTTCTATAACAAGCAATATCAACTTAACAATATAAGAATGAATGTGCCCCCTTTAAGATCAGAAACAAGCTAAGGAAGTCCAATGTTACTACTTTTTTTCAACATAGTACTGAAAATTCTAGCCATGTTAACAGGGCAGAAAAAAATAAATAAATACGGAATGGTAAGGAATACATAAAATTATCTCTATTTAAAGATGATATGGTTGTCTACATAGAAAATCCCCTCCAAAAAATACAGAAAACAACTCATAGTATATAAGATTAACATGCAAAATGTAGTTGCATTTTTATATGTTAACAACAGCCACAGGGAAAACAAAATTGAAAACACAATACCAGTTACAATTGCTCCAAGAAATGAAATACTTATATGTAAACTTAACAAAACATGTATAGACCTTTGTCCTGAAAATTACAAAATACTGACTAAGAAGTTGAAGAAGACATAAGTAAATGGAGAGGCATATTGTGTTCATAGACTAAAAGACTCAATATAGAAAGATGTCAGTTTTCCACAAAATAATCTATGGATTCAATGGAATTCTTATCAAAATCCCAACAAAGTTTTTTGTAGACATAGACAACTGTATTCTAAAATGTATTGAAAACAGCAAGGGCCTGGGATATGTAAAACAATTTTAATGGAGAATAATACAGTGGGGGGACTCACACAATTAAATAATAAAGCTGATGGAGTAGCTACTGTAATCAAGTAGTGTTTTATTGGTGGAGAGATACAGAAATCAATGGGACAGAATGGAAAACCAATAAATACCCACAGAAATATCCCCAACAGAATTTTGACAAAGGGGGAAATAAAATGATCCAATGGAAGAAGAGTCGCCTTTTCTTTTTCTTTTCTTTTTTTTTTTAGGTTTTTTTAAAATTTATTGGGGTGACAATTGCTAATGAAATTACATAATTTCAGGTGTACAATTCTGTATTACATCATCTATAAATCCCATTGTGTGTTCACCACCCAGAGTCAGTTCTCCTTCCATCACCATGTATTGGATCCCCCTTACCCTCATCTCCCACCCCCCTTACCCTCTGCTAACCACTAAATTATAAGAGTCGCCATTTCAACAAATGGTTCTGGAGCAGTGACAACTATAGGGAAAAAAAAAATCTCAATCTAAATCTTATACTTTATACAAAAATTAACTCAATATTGATCATGAACTTAAAAGTGAAATGCAAAATTACAAAACTTGGATAAAATTGTTGGGGCCTAGGATTGGGCAAATATTTCCTTTACTTGAAACCAAAAGCATGATCCATAGAAGGAAAATATAATAATCTCATCGACTCTGTAAAAGATGCGATGAAGAAGATGAAAGGCGAAGGTACAGACTGAGGAAAAATATTTGCAAACTGTATATGCACTAAAGTACTTGTATATAAAATATATAAAGAGCTATCAAAACTCGACAATGAAAAACAAGACTAATTTAAAAATGGGCAAAAGATACAAACAAGTATTTCATTGAGGCACATAAATGATGGTAAACAACACATGAAAATATGTTCAACATCATTAGCATCAGAGAAATGCAAATCACAATCAAAATAAGATATCAGTATGCATATGTTAGAATGGCTAAAATAAAAATACTTAAAAGTAAATTATAAATAATAACATCAAATGCTGATGAAGGTATGGAACAACTGCATTACTCATATATTGCTTGTGGGAATGTAAAATCTCACAGCCACTCTGGAAAAGAATATGGGTGCAACAAAACGTCCATCCTCAGCTTAGTGGCTAAACAAACTGTGGTGCATTCATAACACAGTTTGAATTCATAACACATTCATAACTAATCAACAATAAAATGAAGCGCACTATTGATACACAAAATACTTTGATGGATCTCAAAAGAATTGGGATAAAAAATCCAATCACTAAATTACATACTTTATGATCCAATTTATAAAACATTCTTGAAATTACAAAATTAGAGAGCTGGAGATGAAATTAGTGATATCCAGAAATTATGATGGGAAGGAAGTAGCTGTTTCTATAAAAGAGTAGCATAAAGGATCCTTGTGGTGGAATTTTCCATACTGTATCTTGACTTTGGTGGCCACACGAATCTACACATATGGTAAAACTGCATAGAAAAAAATGCAAATGCACACACACACACACACACACACACACAAATGAGTGTGAGACTGGTGAAATCTAAGTAAGGTTGATGGGTTTTATCAATGAAAATTTCCAGATTGTAATGTTATATTATGTTTATACAATATCTTGCCACTGGGGGAAAACTTGGTGAAGGGTATACATGATCTCTATATATTATTTCTTCTTTAAATGTTTAATATCATTTACCAGTGAAATCATTTGTGCCTGGAATTTCCTTTTCCATAAGGTTTTTAGCTATTACTTCTGTATCATTAATAGACATTTATTTTTGAGTGAATTTTGATAGCTTTCCCTTTAAAGAAATTTCTCCACAACATCTAAGTCATCAGTTTTTTTGTTTATAAAGTCGTTTCTAGTATTTTTTAAATTAACTTTATAGTGTTTGTGTAGTCTGCAGTGATAGCCAATATTTTATTCCTGATAGTAGTAATTTATGTCTTTAATTATGTATTTTTTTTATCATACTGGCTAGAGATTGTCAATTATATCCATTAATTAAGTTCATTATATACATGATTCAAAACATATATATATATATATATATATATATATATATACACACACATACATATATATGTTTGTTATCAATTTCATTGATTTTTTTGCTCTCATTTGTATTATTCTCTTCCTTCTGCTTACTTACGCTTATTTTACTGGTAATTATAGTTTCATAAAGTGGAGACTTTGATTTTAGGCATGCATGCTTGCTTTCTAATACAAGCACTTAATGCAGTAAACGTGCTTATAAGAACGTACCCATCCACATCTTAGGTGATGGTTTTGATGAACATATAGAAATGAGGGAAATTATCTAATAAATAAAGTTGAAGTCATGCATAGGTATAAGAGTACTTCATGAGAGATGGCAGATTGCTAAAAGTACAGGAATAATACAGTAGCCTTAGTAACCCCAACAAGGGAAGAATGGATGACTATGTATCTAGGAAGTGTAAGAAAAAAAAATCAGAAGAAAGTGATGCCATGTTATGAAAGGCGGAATAAAAATTTATGGAAAAAAAAGTAGTAGTCAATAATGAGGTGTTCCACATAGAATTCTCTATTCACAATAACCAAGAGGTGGAAACAACCTAAATGTCCATCAAAGGATTAATGGATAAAGAAAGTGTGGTATATACATACAATGGGACATTATTTAGCCATAAAAAATAAGAAAATATTATCATATGC